>NC_133330.1:285309240-285640958 GCF_042186555.1 Aquarana catesbeiana | reverse complement strand
AGCATCATGTTATGGGGATGTTTTTCAGTGTCAGGAACTGGGAGACTAGTCAGGATTAAGGGAAAGATGAATGCAGCAATGTACAGAGACAGCCTTAATAAAAAACCTGCTCCAAAGCGCTCTGGACCTCAGACTAGGGCGAAGGTTCATCTTTCAACAGGCGTTAAAGCGGAGTTCCACCCAAAAGTGGAACTTCCCCTCATTTGTCTCCCCCCCCCCATCCAATGCCACATTTGGTACCTTTTGGGGGGGAGTGAATACCTGTCTTTGACAGGTATCCTGTTCCCACTTCCGAGAGTCACAGCCACTGTTGTCGTCACTGCTCAACTTTCTCCTCCTCCCTCCCCTGCTGCCAGGCCAGAAGAGAGGAGCGGAGCTTTGCACATGTGCAGTAGGGTTCCCGGTGTGAAGCCGTAAGGCTACACTGCCGGGTTCCCTTACCGCAATGGCGACAGCATGCACCCGACAGCTGATGGAAACATCAGCTGCGGTGCCGACATCGCTGGACTCCAGGACAGGTAAGTGTCCTATTATTAAAAGCCAGCAGCTGCGGTATGTGTAGCTACTGACTTTTAATTTTTAGGAATAAACAAAAAACTGCCTGGATCAACCTAAACTAAATAATAAGGAAGGGGCGTGGTCTGGAGCTGCATGGAGTGAGACGTGTGCTGTGAGAGCTCCGCTCGGGACTTATCCTATATACCGATCCTAGAGGCATTTATCCTCCACAAACGGCTCATTCCTCCTGCCTTGCTTATCCAACTCCACTTGGACATGTCTCCTCCTAAAAGAACCGGCACCGCGGCCAGGCTAGCTCAATACCGCCATGACGAGTGGGACCCGGGGGAAGAAGATGGCGCTGCTCAGTCTCCTGCCGACGAACATACATCTGGCGACACTGCTAAAGTCCTGGAAGCTATCGCCCTCTGCCAGTCTACACTCACCTCCAGGATTGAGGAGGTGAAAATCGATATCTCCCTAATCCGGCAGGACGTCCAAAAACTGCGGGATCGTGTGACCGAAACGGAACGCCGGGTTGGACACGTGGAGGACGACCTGCACCCCCTTCAAATCTCCACCGAGCAATTGCAGCATCAGCTTAGTATGGTTCTCTCTAAGCAAGATGAGATGGAGAACCGCCTCAGGAGATGCAACCTCCGTTTTGTGGGGTTACCAGAGAAGTCTGAAGGCGCCGACCCCCCTACTTTCCTGGAAAACCTCCTTATTCAAACTTTCGGCAGGGAGGCCTTCTCCTCCACATTTGTGGTTGAGCGCGCTCATCGTCTGGCGGCAAGACCCCCACCTGCTGGAGCCCCACCAAGAACATTTATAGCAAAGCTACTAAACTATCGTGACCGGGACACGGTGCTTCGGCTTACCCGTGAAAGAGGCAACATCCCCCTGGGAAATGTCACTGAGGCGGTATACCCGGACTTTTCTGCTGAGGTGCAAAAGAAAAGGGCGCGCTTTACCGAGGCGAAACGACAACTCCGCATACACCATATTAAATATGCAATGCTCTTCCCCGCGTGACACACGAAGGTAAAGCCCAATTTTTTGAAGACCCCCAAGCTGTCTTCTCCTGGCTGGAGCACCGCGGCGAACCCGACATGGACCCGGCCTAAACAACCCCAAGTGAACTGCATCAAACTCACTGGTTATTTGCACCCGGACATTGCGCTGTACACATCTCCCACATCGCATATCTGCCATACCTTGCCATCTCCAAGAACTGTGAGTAATATCCTGCACTATCCTACACGCTTGGTATTTACTTGAACTCTCCTATTGCAACCCCTAGCACTACACAGTCAGATATTACCCCATCCAGCCCAATTTGCTGGTCTCGAGCGGTGCACATGCACCCGACACCCGAGAGCTGGACAGCATCCCCCGCACCACCGTGCGCTCTTCAGTTTGTTCGCCCCCCTTCGACCTTGCTGGTCGCATCAGGACTGTGGTACACTTGCCACCATTGTTTTCCACCTTCTTACAAATGTTTCCCTGTCCAGCCTCAGCCTCCCTAGTTTCGTGGGAGGGCAGTGAGTTACTTCTGCCCTGCTGGATCAGAGTATATGCAGACTCAGTTTTGATTTGTTTTGTTCGTATTCATGTTTTATTTTATTTTCTTTCTGTTCAAACTTAAGTCCACATTGACAAATGACATGTATAACTTTGAAGATCTGTTGCGGTTGATGTTGGTAACGACTAGCGAGACCCTCCTCCCATGTTCGCGGGCAAGGGGAGATGGCCTCTTCCATGTGGGGGCCCCATGGTTACAGACTTGGAGCTACTTTACTGCTCCGTGTGCTCCAGAGGAGCCCCGCACTCATGTATATATGATTAACTATTGTTTTATAAGGTTTGCTATGCTGTGCACCTTTTGCGACCCCCTGGGAACCAGACTGCAATTTCCTGCCTTCACCACAATGCTATGGCCACGCTTAAAATACTAACCTGGAATGTCCGGGGCCTAGGTGACAGAGCCAAACGGACTGCGGTTCTTTCACACTTAAAATCGCAGCGAGCAGAAATCTCCATCCTTGTTGATACCCACCTCACAGGCCAGAAACAAATGTGCCTTAAAAAACCGTGGGTGGGCTGGATGTACCATGCCCCCCACACTTCCAACTCCCGTGGGATTGCGATCCTTGTTGCTAAAACAGTGCAATTTCAGCTTCATAACTTGCAGTCTGATCCCCAGGGTCGCTCATTGTTTCTACACATTACTGTGGGGGGGTTGGAATTCCTACTCCTGGCCTTCTACATCCCTCCCCCATTCCAGTTCGCAATGCTACAGCTGGTCGTAGATTTCATGGCTCAATACCCCTCGGTGCCTGCGATCTGGACAGGGGACTTTAATGCAGTTATAGCTCCACACCTTGATAGGATAAGTCTCGCTAATCCTACACCTCCTACCACTCATACCACCAGGTTTGGGAAATTTCTCACAGAATTTTCCCTTACAGACACCTGGAGACATTTACACCCAACACAACAACGCTTCTCATGCTTCACCCCCTCCAGATCATCAATGTCCCGCATAGATTACATATTTCTTACTCCTTCCCTCCTCCTTCTTTTGACTGAGGCGGGATTTGATGCCAGGGTGCTATCCGACCACTCTCCCTATTGGATCAGGCTGCGGATGCCATCTCCTTCTATCACTCGGGTCTGGAGGCTGAACCCGTTTTGGCTCACCATCCTTCCTGATTTGGATGGTCTCCAGCGCGAGTGGGAACATTATTTTTGCATGAATGATGGCACTGCCCTGACTGGATCCACATGGGAGGCTTTTAAGATGCACGCTTGCATGGTTCTCTCCACGCGAATTGTAAAGCAGTCTCTCCTAAACTCTCTGATCGTCTCTCCCACCTATATATGCTTCATAGATCATACCTAACCCCACGCCGCATATCCAAATACAGACACGACCACAACCCGAACTGCCCGAACTGTGGACACTGTACAGCCTCCTTTTTTCACCTAATATGGGCTTGTCCCTCCATACAAGGGTTTTGGACCCAAGTGGTAAAGTTTCTACATGATCGCATGGGCTCTCCAATAACCCTATGCCCCCGCCAATGTTTGTTAGGGCTCCTCTCGCTCTCTGAAAGCGAAAAATACTTGAATGCTTTTTTACAAGAAACGTTATTCCTTGCCAGGCTGCAGATTGCCAAAACATGGCTAAGGGGGCTCCTCCCACCCTACAACAGTGGATCAGAGCAGTCAATACCACTCTATCGTATAAAAAAATAATATACATACACAGGGGCTGCCCAGACAAATTCCACAAAATTTGGGACAGATGGCTTGAAGACACCTCAACCAGTGATACAAGGAGTTGACGCATAAGCTGACTGGGCTTGTTCCACCAACCTCTCCCTTGATCCCCTCATCACTGGGTTTCTGCCACTCAATAGCTAGCTGTACTGCTCTGTGTAAACCTGTCTCCCCACGTTACCGACCAACTGTCTACATGCACTGAAAGTACTTTGTTATTTCCAATGTTTTGTGTGCATTATATGTCAATTGGACTAATCCGTAATTGTAGTGCAAGTTGCACTAACCGTACCCGTGTCTTGTTGTATCTTTTCTTTTATGCTCAATAAAAGTTATTTTTGATTAAAAAAAAAAACTAAATAATAAGGTTATAGAGTAAATTTAGCGAGTATGTAAATAACCTTCACCCATACGATACTCGTAGGATGCAGTTCTGGTAACCCTAATAGGTTGAATATCCCGGTCGAATATCCCGGTCGAACATTGTTGTTGGCTAATGCGGAGCGGGGCTCTTAGCCATTATCCATTCATCCATTCAGGGGTAGAGTCACGCTACAGGAGGACGGTGGACCCCACACAGTTGGTGAGAGTATCCACATCCTAATTAGAAGCTACTATATGGATGCCTGCTCAACTCATTACATCACTCCCCCTACTGACATCTATTTGAATATTTCATTGCTATGCTTGCCTCTGCTTCTCTTATCCGCTGTTTATGAACATCTGTAGTCAAGCTGTTTGTTACATCTGCTACATTGCCTGATTACCCATTTATGCTGATGGTCTGTGTTCTGACTCTACATAGTCCTCGCTGTATGGTTATGTCCATGTAAACAGGACCAGTACACTCAAGTCACCCACCCGTTAACCAGTACCTAACCTATACGATTTATATTTAATGGACTTAATCACTTGGAGCTCATGTACTGTGAACTGTACTGACTAGGAATCTCCATTTCTATTTTTCAATTTCCAATAGCCTATTTTTTCTAACTGGTGAATGCTAGTGGTTATGTTGGTGTCTGGTGTGCATGTGTGGGATGTGCAGCCGCGGCTTCCTGTGTTTTTAACAATTTGACAACGTTGTCCAATTTTTTAAATAGTCTATGTCAGTCATTTATCTGTGCTTCATTTTTGTTAATTTAGTTTGCTGTGGTATTTTTTGTACTGATAAAGCTAGTTTCGTACTAACCAAAAGTGTTCTGTTTTGGCCCTCTTAAGAGAACTTTATTTTCTTAGTCTTTTTTTGTATGACTTTTAATTTTTGCAGCGGTGGGTGGACATCCGCTTTTAAGCACACAGCCTAGATAAAGGAGTGGCTTTGGGACAACACTTTGAATGTTCTTGAGTGGCCCAGCCAGAGCCCAGACTTGAAAACGATTGAACATCTCTGGAGAGATCTGAAAATGGCTGTGCACCAACGCTTCCCATCCAACCTGATGGAGCTTGAGAGGTCCTGGAAAGAAGAATGGGAGAAACTGCCCAAAACTAGGTGTGTCAAGCTTGTAGCATCATACTCAAAAAAGACTTGAGGCTGTAATTGGTGCCAAAGGTGGTTCAACAAAGTATTGAGCAAAGGCTGTGATTACTTATGTACATGTGATTTTTTTTGTTTTTTATTTTTAAAAATTTTGCAAAGATTTCAAACTAACTTCTTTCACGTTGTCATTATGGGGGATTGTTTGCAGAATTTTAAGGAGAATAATGAATTTACTCCAATTTGGAATAAGGCTGTAACATAACAAAATGTGGAAAAGTGAAGCGCTGTGAATACTTTCTGGATGCACTGTATTTTTTCAATGGTTGGATGTCTATAAACGTTATATATTTTATGCAAGGCGTATGGGGCTGAAAGATACATGATTAAAAAACTAAAAGAAGACCACATTGAAGCTGTTGCTTATAGCTACCAATCGGGTCCTAGTTTAACTTTTTAAATTGCTGGCTGGAGAAATGAACATGTAATGTGATTGGCTGCTATAGGGATCTACACAATTTTCTTCTCCAGGCTTCACAACATTCTATGGTTAAAGGTTGTACGTGCCAGTTCACACCAGAATGCAGAACGGGAAACCTGTGCTCCATGTATGCTTCCTACATCATGTTCAGAACACACTGCTTTTGCAATCTGCAGTGGGTGTCAGTGTTAATTTAATGACACTCAAAATGCTGCTCGCTTACGCCGTGCATTTGCCTGCACCAGACCGCATGCTAGTATCATGCTATCTGGTTGCTGTGCATTCTGTAATGTGCACACTACTTTTGGTGCGGTCCAGCACAATTTCAGCCCATTCAAATGAATGGACTGAAATTACACTGCACCTGAACTGCATGTGAATCGCACAGTAACGTACAGCGCATTTCTGTATGATTCATGGTGTGAACCAGCCCTTATGAAAATAAAAACAGTAAAACAACTAGTTAAAGTCCAATAGACCCCTGATGTCTCCATAAAGAGGACATGTTACCTACCTAAGACTATCACATAGGGGGCTTGTGAGCTTCCTTGTGATAAAGTAAACAAAAATAAATGAAAAGTGTCAGAAAAATGAATATAGTTAAATAAAAATAGTAAAAACAAATTAAAAATGTACCAAAATTAAAATGTATTTGCAAATGTCATGCAACATAAAAAATTGCAACTGCCACCCTTTTATTCTTTGGGGTCTCTGCTTTAAGAAAATATACATTTTTGGGGGGGTTAAAAATAATTTTCTAGCAAACAATGCAGATTTTAACATGGGCAAAACATTTAAATATGGCCCCAATAGAGAAGTAGTTAAGTGAAAATAAGATTATGTGCATAGAAAGGGTTTCTGAGGATAACACCTAAGATGCCACTACAAGACTAGAAGAACACCATGGGTGATTGTTATTCTCAGAAGCTGAAAAAAAATCTAAGAGCACAAATAGCTCTTTAGTGTTACAGTGGGGGATTGTTAAGCAGTTGTTAGGAGATTAGTCTCATGAGATTAATTTCTGTTTGAATAGATTTTTATTTAAATGGTTTTAAGTAAATACAGCAGTACAATTACATTTACATTACAAGTAGAGTACACCACAAGCAGAGCTGAAAAATCCACCCCTTGGTGAGTGCCAGTGGAAAGGAAGGTGGTTGACAACAAATTACAAACCCATAAATCATATCACATAGAAAAACTGGTGTGTAGTCCCCATAGGACTAAATAAATGGAGCTTAGGGAATGGGTTTGTTCAGGGTGGTGTGAGAATGGGGGATTGGGTTGAAAAGGCCTTCTAAGCCCAAAATGCATTGTAAATAGTTGTCAAGAGTCAGATGAACAACATACTGTATGGTCCTCACCGATCAGTGGGTGCCGGTGGACATCCATTGGCCAGGACCCGCTGATCGCCCTGTACTGTGTCTAATCACAGCACACCTAGGTCGCCGGTGTACGTGATCTGGCACAGAAGAGCTGCTCTGCCGCCGTACATCTAAGTGATGCAGTCGGCAAGAACTTAACACATCTAAGGGGCTGTCACAGACTGGTCTGTCATCAGGAGAGCCTGACTATGTCTGCCCTTTCCACCCTGGTCCACCATGCATAGAAGCCATACTACCAGTGGCGGCTGATGCTCCATTTTGGGGGGGGGGGTGGCAAACAAACCACCCGCAAACCCAACCCGCCCCCCCCACCCCCCCTCCGTTTGGTTGGTCGGACGGTTAACAGGTGCCTATGTCAATATCCCTATCATACTCTCCATGTGGGTCGGTCGGTGGGTGGTACTCACACGGTCAGGCTCTGGCTTGTTGTGGCTGACTGTGTTGGTGGTGATGCAGAGCAGAGAGATCGCTCTGATGAGGACGGCGATCTCCTGGATCGCCCTGTACATCCTCTCCGGTGCCGGCCAATACAGTTGCTTCTTCTCTCAGCCAATCGAGTCTCAGGACCCGCCTCCTGATTGGCTGGGAGGAGAAGCAGGAAAACAATAGTGAATATTAATTTGCTATTGTCACACAACTGGGTGGGCTCAGGGAGCAGTGCTCTGCGCCCTGAGTCCACCCTTTTTTTTAAGCCAATTGGAGCCTCAGGCTCTAATCATGTGCTTGAAAAAAAAAAAACCCATTGGAATCCATGCGTCCAGCGCCCTGGATTTAGATTAGGGGCCGGGTGCATGGATTAGGAAGGCGGCGCTCCTGCGCCCCTTATGGAGCAGCCGCCACTGCTTACTACTGGAAAGCGTTCTATGAATAGAGGTCAGGCAGATGAATGATAGCTCCCCCCCCCCCTTCATAGATCTTAGAGGGATCTTACAGGAATCAGCACAAGGGGACAAATCATAATGGCTGTCTTAAAAGAATTTAGAACCTCAATTAAATGACTAAAAGTCACCAATGTAACCCTAATAATATTTTTACACTATTTTTGATGTTGCATACATGATATCATTGTTGAAAACAAATATTTTTTTTTCCCTCTTGCTGAAATGATGTATAAAATATATTTCAAGGGGGAAAAAAGTCCAATTTCTTGTGTAAGAGCATGCTGTGTTCCCTTGTAGTACCCAAAATGGTCACAAGATGTCCCCATCCCTGCATGCTCTGTATTGAGAAAGTATAGACAGAAAGTTTGTAATAAGAAGTGTTAAATTCCTTGTTTGAATATAGAGAAAAGCTGTAGTAGGTGCATACTGACAGACTTGATTACAAAATTAACCACTTCAGCCCCGGAAGAATTGGCTGCTCAATGACCAGGCCATTTTTTGCGATACAGCACTGCATCGATTTAGCTGACATTGCATGTGTCGTGCAACACTGCTCCCAAACAAAATTGATGTCCTTTTTTCCCACAAATAGAGCTTTCTTTTGGTGGTATTTGATCATCGCTGCGGTTTTTATTTTTTGGGCTATAAGCAAAAAAATAGCGACAATTTTGAAAAAAAAACACAATATTTTATACTTTTTGCTGTAATAAATATCCCCATTTTTTTTAAAAAAAAAGCTAATTTTTTTCCTCAGTTTATACCGATATATATTTTTCTACATATATTTGGTAATAAAAATCGCAAAAAGTGTATATTGATTGGTTTGCGCAAAAGTTATAGCGTCTACAAAATAGGGGTTTAGATTTATGGCATTTTTATTATTTTTTTTTTTTTTTTAGTAGTAATGGCGGCGATCTGTGTTTTTTATCGAGACTGCGACATTATGGCGGACACATCGGACATTTTTGACACATTTTTGAGATGATTGACAATTACACAGCGATCAGTGCTATAAAAATGCACTGATTACTGTATAAATGTCACTGGCAGGGAAGGGGTTAACACTAGGGGGTGATCAAGGGGTTAACTGTGTTCCCTATGTGTGTGTTCTAACTGTGGGGTATGGGACTGATCTTAGGAGATGAGAGATCGTGGTTCCCAGCTTGTAGGAACTCCCAATCTCTCTCTCTCCTCTCCTCACAGAACTGGGATGTGTATGTTTACACACACACGCCCCTGTTCTTCCTCTCGTGCCTACGATCGCTCGCCGGTCACGAGCATCGGCACCCCTGCTGTGCAGCGGGTGTGCGCACCTCCGGCGGTGCCAATCCAAAAAAGCAGTGCCCTCTGAACCGCATCTTGTAATCCCAGCGACCACAAATCCGAGCCCACCTCATTAAGATGCACCCCGTCGCTGCGTAGATACCGCAACGTGTCCACCTCTAGCTCCCTATGCCTAATCACAAAACTGCCGTTGCGCGCTACGAACCTGCCAACTTCCTTATTGATCTTCACCCTGGCCTTGTTTAATTTTTCCTCTGACCTGGCAAAACATCAAGACGTGAGGCCTACAATGTCGGACCACACTACTACTGTGTGAGAAAAAATCTAACTGCAGCTGCATGACATCAAACTTGATATCCCGAATGAGGTGTCGGCTGGAACAGACACCCAGATCATTGTCACCAGCTTGCAAGACCAGAACGGGGGCCTATCCCATCGTGAAACCCTATGGATCTCCAGGACCACCCTGCTCCACAACATTCCTGGAACACCGATCCACCTGATGCTGGCCTCGGACCTAGGGAAACCCAGCTGACGGCCATTAGGTCTGACGTCAGCCCTCTTGGCCCCCCAATGAACGAAAGAGTGACCCAAAACCCACACGAGGCAAGCATGATCTGAAAAGAAATACATAAACACATAGCACAAAAAACTGTAACCAAAACACAGATTAACAATAAGATGTCCCAAAAAACAAAGCAAAAAAAAAAACCCGGTTAGGCTTAAACCAAATGAGCATGGATATGAAGTCCAAACCGGTCCGATTCCCACCTGCCGATGCGTCTTACCACCGCGTCGTCTAAACCCCATCGGGCGGCCTCAGTGGACGCCCTGATGCAGAATGAATGGGAAGAGTAACTGCGTGCCTCCAACCCCGCAGCCGTTAAACAACGCCGAAGCACTGACACGAACTGGAAAGTGGGCAAGGCTAAGCCATCTAAATGAATTAGAAAAGAACCAGTCCCAACAGGGCGAAACTGTAAATACTCCACCACCGCCGAAACTGGGCAGATGGGAGAGCCATAAACCCTCAGCAATTGCAAATGCGCCTCCCTACCCGCTTGATCCGTCTTATATCGGCGGATAAAAAGGAACCTGTCCAACTGGAAATCGAGAGAGAGCATCAGCCAATGCATTCTTTACCCCCGGAAGATGAACAGTGTAAAGAAACATATTTAGCTGAAGACAACATAAAACAAGATGTTGCAGAAGCCAGATTACAGGAAGGCAGGACCCTGACAGTGAGTTGATGACCTGAACCACCCCTAGGTTGTCACAGTGGAAACAAACCTTTTTATTACGAAAAGATTCCCCCCAGATTGCTACGGTGGCCACAACCGGAAAAGGTTCCAGAAGCACCAAATTTTTTAAGAAGCATGCCTCCCGCCATTCGGTAGGCCAGCGCTCTGCACTCCACCTACCACCTAAGAAAGCTCCATAGTCAGTAGAACTGGCGGCATCAGTAAAAAGCTTGAGATCATAACTGCTGACCGGCCCCTCCATCCATAGTGACTGGCCATTGAAAGTCTCCAAAAAAAACTTGCCACGCTTGCAGGTCAGCCCTATGCTCCCTGTTTAAACGGACTAAATGCCTAGGTGAACGTACCTCCGCCATGGCTGCCGATAGCCACCGACAAAAAACTCTGCCCATCGGCATAAAGCGGAATGCAAAATTCAGCTTGCCGAGGAGGAACTGTAACTCCCATAGCTGGATTTTATGTTTGCCACTCACCAAACGGACCTCTTCCTTGAGAGAAAGTAACTTGTCATCAAGCAGACGACACTCTATCGCCTGAGAATTAATTACTATCCCCAGGAATTTGATAGACGACGTGGGGCTCTCCATTTTGTCAGCTGCAAGGGTAATCCCAAAACACTCAGCGAGGTGCCGAACCGTAGCCAAGAGAATCCCACATAAACTGGAAGAGGGAGGGCCAATGAACAAAAAGTCATCCAAGTAATGAATAACTGAATTGACACCCGCCACGTCGCGAACCACCCATTCCAGGCAACACGCGAAAGGCCAACTCAATGTTGGTCTTGAGAGCACCCTTGCCATAGCGCCGCACCCAAAAAACCGCAGCATCAAACGAGGTGTAAGACACCGCTCATGCCTCTGGGACAATAGCATCGTTAACCGACCCACCCTTCGGGAACGAAAGATGGTGAATCAAGCGAAATTTATTGGGCTCCTTCTTAGGTACGACACCCAAAGGAGAAACCACCAAGTTATCCAAAGGGGGGTTAGGAAAATGTCCGCTCATCCGGCCCAATAACACCTCCTTAGCGAGTTTTTCTGAAACCACCTCAGAGTGTAAAAGATCCACCTCAGATTCCTCCCATCACCGACCTCAAATTGTCTGCGAACGGAGGGATCTGAGAAAGGGAGCAAGGGATTAAGAAACCTTCAGTGAAACCTGCCTGCAATAACTGGGCTGCAGGCTGGTCCGGATATCTACTTAGAAAGGGGGCCATCCTGTCCACCCTCACCTGAGTCTTGCCTTTTTCCTGCAACATCACCAGGACGTGTCCTGCCGGCCTTGAAACAGCGAGACAGGGGGGTGAGCCCCCCGAAGTGACAGCATTCATGTTTGTATTTGCAGCTGGTGCCGAATCTGCAAGAACCTTCATTGAACTGCCAGCACTGGCCTCGCTGTTTTGTGTCCAGTTGTCCGGGGCAGTCGGACTTCCGTCCCCTGCTGGAAAAAACGAAGTGGAGGCCCGAGGTGAAGTCATAAGTTTCATCCATAAACTGATGTCCTTATGATCCCAACGTAGTAAGGGACGAATAGCCTTACGCTGACGGAACTGTTCATCATAACGCAGCCAGGCCACGCCCCGTACACCCTCTGGGCCTCGCTGATGGCATCCAGATAACAAAAGAGGGGGGAACAATTCTCAGGAGATTTTTCCCCGATCAGGCTAGCAAAAATGGCGAATGCCTCAAGCCAGCTACTAAACGTCAGAGGAATCAAATGGCAGCACCGTTTCTTCTCCACATAATCCACCTGCCAAATCTTGTCCCGCAGTTTGAGATACACACCCAAAGGACCCTCGAAACAGACATAAATCTCGCATTGAGCCGCAACGGCCAGGCGAACCGTGTCTGTGCTCTTGCTAACGTTCCTCGGTGAGTCCGCCGAGGTCTTTGCAGCCATTCCCAGAGCCGCCGTGTCCCCCGAAGTCCCTTCAGGCACCTGCACAGGAACTGAAACTGCCTGTGCCACCAAATGGCTGGCCCCCCAATGGATCCGAAACCCTTGCTGCCACCGGTGCTAAGCCGGAAGCCAAGCCTGCATCAAACCGTTGTACTAACGAACGCAACCCGGCCACAAGATCATGAACAGCTGCGGAATCACCCTGCACAGTGGGCCCAGAGCCCACCAGCCATGGTAAGAGGGGGGAGAAGGGGCCCTGCCTGCTGTAACTGTAAGGGTACCTGTACCAACCATGGGGACTGGACCCACCCTAACCCCCGGCATAGAAGACAAAGGAAGCTGTAAAGAAGATATGGAATTAGGACTCACCAGGCTGACCAGGACCCGATCCCACAGCCTCAGATGCGGAATCCCCCGTCGCCGATAGAGAACGACCCTGTCTTCAGAGCCGGAAAGCTCGCCCTCGGATTGCGAGGAATCCAGGAGATAATTTTGCAGCCGAGGGTCTGGCACGGATCTGCTGACCACAGAGGGCCCAGGCTGCCCGCTGTCCTTCCTGTGCCTCCGCCCCACAGGACTTGCCTGGCTGTCACAGTGTGGCTCCTCTTCACTCCTCCGCTGGTATGAGGGGCCCTGCTGTGTAGACCGGCTCCCACGCTCTGCCGATCCTGCCGGGATCTGTTGGTGAAGGGGTCACCAGCCACTCTGCCCAACTGGCCAGCACCTGCATGACGACTCCTCCCACGCCGGGCCGCCACTCCCACCGCGGCATCCACCTGGGAGGCGGCCGTATCCCTCCAAGATCTCCTATGTACAGGACCAGGGATATCGCTGGGCTCCTCCCCATCCCACGGGGCTCCCCCCGTCCCATGGAGCTCCGCCCATGCGGGGGATTACTCCCAGCGCTCGCACCGGAGCTAGCCATAGGAGGCTGAGCCAGCTGGGCTGGAGGGTCCATAGCTGGGCTCCCTGACTGGCTCTGCACAGGAGAGGGGGTGAAGGGCTGAAGCGCTCTTGGGGGGGCGTTCCCGCCGAGTGTGTCTCACAGGGGAAGCAGCCGGAGCCGAGGAGGAGGCAGCTACCTGCATGGCAGCTACCTGAGACTGTAGCCAGTCCGTCCCCATCAACTCTGCCATGGAGCGGAGCTGCTCCTGGAAAGTCCTCAGATCATGCATGTCAGTCCAGCGGCGTGTAGAGGGAGCGATGCTGCTTACAAAATCTTCTCCTCCTGAATCCTGAAGACTGACCCCTGCGGACACTCCCCCACCCCCCCTGCCGGCCGACCAATGACCTCCTTATACTTACTGGAAGAGTTAACCCCTGGCTTACCGGATTCCCCTGTGAACCCTTATCATGCTAGCCCTGCGCTTATTCTTTCTTTTTCTTTTTTGCTGCGGGCTGTACTATTCGTTGTGACTCAGAACACATTTGTTAAAGTACACTGTATGCAGACCCACTTACCTGGTTACACAGGCCTATTTACTTAGCTAATGCATCAAAGAACATTATTTCTGAATGTTTCATATTATGACTTCTTTTACAGATTGGAGTACATTTAATCTGTAAAGAAATAATTTATCTGGCAGCAAAGTCTTTGTGTGTTCAGAGTACAATGGGTATAGAGATCCTGTTTAATGGTTCATGGAGAATTGCTACGCTCCTTAAAGAGCCCCATTGCCAATCACCTCGTTCTTTTCTAGCACAACATGGACAAGTGCAATAAAATGACTCACCAAGCATGCATTTATTTTAACTTTTCCCCATTCTATCCAAAACACAAATAAAATGTTGGTTAAGGGCATGTCACAGATAAGGGACACTTCCAGAAACTGTTTTATTTTAAAGTGGTATTAAACCCAAAACCCCAAAATTTATATATTGCAGCTTACCAATCATTAGATGTGGTGGCTGCATTTGTTTCTTTTTTTTACCTCTGTTTTCACCTGGTGATCTGGCCAGCAACCCACCTCCTGTATTAAAGTGTACCCACTCTGGATAAAGGAGCACAGGGGGCACCTTTGGACAGCAGCAGTGTCAGTCTGGGGGGGGGGGGATAGTGTTAAATTTAATAGCAGATTTAAATGCACTAAGAAATTAAAGCCAAACTCCAGCTAATACTTTCTAAGCAGTTACAGCAAATATCTTTTTTAATTTTAGGGATGAATGTTTTACACAAATAAATAAAAGCTGATCTTTGTAAACGCCCCTGTCAGTGTTAAATGGTTTGTCTCATCTCTGCAACCGATACATTGTGCTGGAGAACTTAATCTTATGAAAAATGACAGACATACTGGCTGGATCACCAGGTGAAAATAGGAGAAAGAAAGCTTAAAAATGAATGCAGCCATCACATCTAAGAATCGGTAAGCTGCAGTATAATGAATGTTTGCTTTTGGGTTTAATACCACTTTAACTGGTATTCATTTTCTGTTATTATCCAGAGAAGGCCTGTTTTCCATTGGACAATATATGCAGTTCTCATTTCATGTATACAGTATGAATATGCACAGCGCAGTAAAGCCTTCGTAAAACAGTAGGTGTTCCCATGTCTCATTAAATCACATGTTCCATAAGTAAGAGAATTATTCACAACTTTAGGACAGGGGTAGAGCTATGCAAACCATTCATTTACACCTAACAGCCAAATACACATGCAGAATCACTGGTATATAGCTCAGATACAGTCCTAATATTAAATAATAAACACATTTTAAACTGAATACAGCTGTTTCTGGCTTTTTGGCCACCATCAGTTGAGTGTAAAAACATTGGCTTCTAAGGAGTAGGGACTGGGATCCAACGAGGTGGCAAAGGCTTACAGATTATGGTTAGAAGGGACTAAAGGAATCAAAAATACTTCTAAACAAATTATTGCATAGTACACTAAAGCCTTCCGAAAACAGAAGTTATTCAAATGTCTCATTCCTTCATATATCCTGTAAAAAAGAGAATTATTCCCCATCCCCAGACAGGGGACAGAGCTTTGTAAATCATTCCTTTCTGTCCCATCAGCCAAACCCACATGCAGACAACAGATGTATAGTCCAAATACAGTCTAATATTATTGAACCATTTATTTCAAACTGTATACAGTTATTTCAGTCTTTTTAGCCATTATCATGCTGTCAATGGAAACCATGGCTTCTTTGGAATAGGGTTTGGGACCCAACGAGATAGTAAATCATACTGGATATGGAGAGAAGGGCCTAAAGGAATCAAAAAGCCCCCCAATGGAAAAGTACAGTAAACAGTAAAGCCTTCTTATAATAGAAGGTATTCACATGTCTCATTCCATCACATATCCCATAAATAAGAGAATTATTCTTCTTTACCTCATTTTGCTCATTTCAGGACAGTGGGCAGAACCATACAATTCATTCTCTTACACCCCAACAGCGAAATACAAATAGATAACCCCTAGCGCGTGGTGCAAATATAGCCTAATATTATCCCAAACCGCACACAGTTTTTAATTTTTTTTTCTTGCGAACCCACAGTACAGTGCGCAAAATCAAAATACCAAAGTGAACTAAAAAAGTGTATGTGAACACGCACCAAAAAGTGTACTAGGGTGTGTCATATGGTTCCCTCATGAAAAGGAAGGACCCTTCCCTGACCCCCTGGGACTCCTGAAGAGGGGAAAGCACACTCAGGCCAACCTAGCCAAAAGGCCAGGTGGACCCCTCTTCTCATGATCAGCCAAAGCCAACCAACAAGTCTCCCGAAGAAAGACCCCTAAAGCAGGGCAGGAAGGAACCTAAGGGACATATATTCTCCCACTAGACTTCAGAGTTGGTCCTGAGATTAAAATCCTACCATAATATGATAGAAAGAAAACACTCACATATAAAGTGTAGGTAACACACATATGAAGACCAAAATAAATAAAAAAATTAAAAAATAAATAAAAAAGGAACCAGCACATAACACAATGACTAGGCCTTGTTGCCTGGTAACAAAAAATACCCCGGTCTCAGCCAAAAGGCATAGCCCATGATGTTTCAGTCTGTAAGGAAATTCCAGTACGGCAACTGACACATAGATATGTGCATAGGTCACAGCTTATAGAAATGCGCATAGGCACATTGTTTATAGAAATGAGCGTGCACACAAAGGAGCGTGCCCACAGTTTCTGCCACCAGAAACAAGCTATTTAAGGAATGCTCTTTCTCACTGTCAGTGCTGACTGGTGCTTTCCTTTGTCCTGAGTGTATCCTCTATCTGTCTTTCGTTAATGACCCAGCTTGTTACTGACCTGATCATGGATTCTGCTTGTACCTCTGCCCCCCTGTTCCTGAGTTCAGCTTTGTTCCTGATTGCGCATCTGACTATACTATACTGTACTTTGTTGCCCGCCTGCTACTGACCACAGCTACCTCTGTGACCTCGCTCCTGCTTCTAATGCCCCGTACACAGGATCGGAAATGCCGCAAGCAAAACTCAGATGAGAGCTTTTGGTCGTAAAATGTGTCCATGTGTATGCTCCATCGGACTTTTGCTGGAGGAATTCCAGCCAGCAAAAGATTGAGAGCGGGTTCTCTATTTTTTGGTTGGAAAAAATTTCCTAGCTGAAAATGCGATCGTCTGTATGCAATTCCGACGCGCCAAAAATCATGCATGCTCAGAATCAAGTGCAAGATGGAAGCGCTCCGTCTGGTAAAACTAGCGTTCGTAAGGAAGATAGCACATTCGACACGCTGCAAATTATTGGATCTTTTAATGCAGCGCATTCTTTTGTTCTTTATAATGCTAGAAGAATGAAGTTGTTTTGCTGCTGATATTCACACAGAGTTCTGACAAACTTATTTCTTTATTATTTCTTGTGATCTCCTGAAAAATCTTTTTTGTTTTTAAAGCCAGATCTCCATAATAATGTTTAGAATTATTTTTTATAGTCATCTTTTTTTTATTTTTAATCAAGATCTCCTGTTTTTTGGATTATTTTTAAATTAGTTTCCAGTGATCTCCATAATTTTTTTTTTTGGTGTGTCAAGTTTCCACAGCAACATTATTATCTTGTATTTTTATAAAGTTCAAGGAGGTTGGTGTTGGTGTCCCTTGTTAATTTTACATTGTATTTTGGAAATGTACCTGCCTACTCACAAACAAACTGTCCTATTTGAAGAAAAACACATAGACTAAGTATTTTCCTATTAAAAAAAAAAAAACATTTATTCTGGCTCATAATAACAAAATAAAGAGGAAGGCAAAGCTGGAGAAACTGCTTGAATTTGCGAAGCCTTTGGCCCCCAGGGCACACAACAACTCTTTGTAAATTAAAATTGGTGGCCTGAGAAGTCCATATAATAGGGAGCACAATATGGTCCAGGACTCCCAGAGATCACAAATAGCAGCAGATGACATATATGTCCCCAGGCTGTGGTACTACAACAGGCTGTGTCTTCTGTCAGACCAGACTGAACCCAGGCCATCACTTTCTTGTCTTCCTTGCAGCCCTCCCTCCACGCTTCCCTGCAGCCTTCCCTGCAGCCTTCCTTGGAGGCTGTGGCTCTGGAGGTGGACTTAAGGCAGGAGGAGGAGGAGGATGGGTGAGCGCAACTAAGTGCATGTTATCACTCATTTGGCCCCTCAACCCCTTATGAATGGCCTCAAAAATAATTTTCTCACAGATGAGGCGTCGACCCTCCTCCATTTGCTGCAATTTGGTAGCTACATAGTAGCCATAGGCCTCTTCAGCGTCGGGGGGCTTTTCAGGGCCGCATTAGCATCCTTAATGAGGCCCAGTGCTGCCTCCTCCACATTACTCCCCTTCCTGGCCCTTTTTGTTGGAAGGCGAAGGGGAGGCATCTGGGATTGGGTGGGGCTACTGGGCCTGGCCACCTCCTGGCTGGCACTTACCCCCGCCACCTCCTGGCTGACACTTACCCTCGCTTTCTCCTGTGTGCCACATTCCAGAGCCTCGTCCTGGCTGAGGTCTTCCTGTGTATGAAAAAGGGACATAGTTTTAGTTTTTGGTTCATCAATCACACACAATTTTCAGCTCATGACAGTTGCAAATTGAATGTTAATAAATAGAAAAGTCTATCATTCTGAGCCCAGCATTTTTCATTCTTGTCACAATCATTTTTGGCCCCTACTGTCTATTGATATGTAAAACACTTTTTGTTAAATCATTCATTTGTTATCAATAACTCTAGTTAATCTAGTTAACAACACTAATTTTCGGACATTAAATATGTTAAAAAATACTATACCTGGCTTCAGCTGGGCTCCTCAACTTCTTCCAGGATGGAAGGCCCAGGTTGGTCCTGGGAAGCCTCAGCTGGGGTCGAGTGAAGGGTTGAGGGAAGGGTTGAGGGAAGGCTGGATGGAAGTGTAGAAAGTGATTCCCTGACTTCCATCTGGTCTTCCAGAAACCGCATCCTGTTGTAGTACCACAGACTGGGTGCATACACATCTTCTGCTGCTGCTCCTGATCTCATGGAAGCCTGGACCTTATTAAGCTCCTTCCTATACGTGCTTCTCAAGCTACCAATTTTCTTCTCCACAAACTCGATGACTGCGTTGGGGACCTGCGTCTTCACAAATTGCAGCAGTTTCTCCAGCGATGCCTTCCTATCTGGTTTCTTATGATATAACAGGTTTTTAACCTCCCACAAATTTCTCATATCCCTGTATTTGTCAATGAAATGGCCTATGAATTCCGGGTCTTTGAATTGTTTCATATTTGCTGCAAGACAAAATACAAGACAAAAACACTAATATCAGGCTAAACTCTCCTAATCTTATCCCAATATAGGCCTTCTCGAATCAGTAAAGGCCACTGATCCCCCCAAATGTTAAATTCATTAGAACGTTCAGCGCTTCCGGTCCTCCTTCCTACGCACACAGAACATAGGTACAACACACGCATGTTAGCTTTATATACACTGCGTGAAACTCCGCCCGCGTCACCTTCCCCTGACGTCCTTTCTAGAATATTCCCCGCCCCTTCTCTTTTGGCGCAGTGGGAGATGAACATGGCGGAGACATAGCAGGTGTGTAATAGCAATAACGAGGAGGAAAGCCCGGAGCCAGAAACGTCCCAATCCCAGAGGAGAGGATTTAAGGCCTCAAATATGGCCTTTGTAGAGATGGAGGAGATGGTGGACATCTTGAAGAGGGCTGACTATGACGGGAAGTATGGACCGTACCTGAACCCAAATCTGAGAAAGGCCAAGATCATGTCTAAAGTTGTGAACAGTCTGCACAGGAATTTTGGGGTACGATGATCCAAGAAGCAATTGAGGAAACACTGGTCAGACCTGAAATTGAGGGAGCAGGATCAGTACAGAAGGATCAAGAAAGTGCTTCTAAAAAGTAAGTAGTTGTCGTGTGTTCCTATTATTATTATTACTTGCATGCTGCGCGGACGTCTGAGGACTCCAGGAACCCCCCACACCTCAGGATGTGGAGGAAGGAGAGGTGGTGCAAATTGTCACCACAGCAGGTGAGTGTCTGACACCACAGATTCAGGTAATAGATGTATACCTGCATGTTTATAATACATGGTGTGTATTTTTTCTTTTAGGTGATGTGCATGTTGTGGAAGAACAATCTACTTATTTCACGACTGACAGTGCACAAAGGCGAATCCAGAACATAATGTTTTGTAGTCGGGATTTAGACCTCATAAAGGAAAAAACCAAGAAGACTGAACAAAGAATGAGAACATGATTGATGTATTAGGGAGAATCTAAATCCAAAAAAAAATTACAACTTTCTTTTTTTTAACTGAAAATTTAAATAACCTTTTAATACATTTTAAAAGCCAAATTTGGAAGATGCACACAGTGTGTCAACATGCGCTATCTGCCATCAGGGGATATCAATGTATGCGTTTTGTGGGTGCAACCCCTTCCTCGCAACTCTAGTAAACATCCGTTGATCCCCCATGATGGGAAATAGCACATGTTGACACTAGGCATGGGATCAGGAGGGAAATCCCCATTTTGACTCCGAATTTGTGTGCATCTTCTAAATTTGGCTTTTACAGGGATGACATTACCCCATCTGATGAAGGCAAGATCAACACATTTTTGACACTATAATGTCTGATATTGCCTTCAGTTTTTTAATGTTGAACTTTGTAAGTTCCTGAGTTGTGTATGTTATGTTTTGAAACATGCCTGTTTATGTACCAAAAAAATATTTTCAAGGTAAAAATTTATAAAACCAAGATGTTATTTTTCTACCAAAAAAGGTTTTACAACGCACATGTGAATGTGCATGGAGTAAAAGGTTTTATACTCAACAATGTGTGGCTTCTTCTTTCAATGCTTAATACCAGTTTTTGTATTAAGTTGGTGTTTACGGTGACAATGGGTGTTATTTAAATAATGGAAAAACCACCAGGAGAACCTAGGAGACAGATAAAAGAAACACAAGCAGTAAATCAAATTCAAGATTTTATCATATCATTTTGTTTTTTATTTTGAAAATATTAAAAAATTTGCTGGCATAGCAGTAAAATAACCGTAAAATATTCCACATATTTTTGACACGCTTAACGGGCGCTTTGGGGGGGCAAGCCAGGACGGCCAGCTTCCAGGGCTGTCATTGTTGGTTCATGAAGTCTGGCCTCAGGCCCAACTGAGGCTACATAATTGGTAGCATTTCGCTTTAAAAATTTTTGTGCAAGATGCAGAATGCTAACACGATGTGGTTAAGTTTGTACTCCGCCATATTAATAGCCATTAGAAATAGGCAAAACCGGCTGGCCATTATCCCAAAGGTAATCTCCACAGCTCTTCTGGCTCTGGCCAGCCGGAAATTAAAAACCCTCTGAGGGTCCTCTGGGGGAAAGGCCTCATCATGTGATCACCCAGACCAAACACTTCGTCAGCAATATAAACAAACGGGAGTCCTTCCACGTTCTCTTCTGCAGGTGGCAATCCCAAGCCACCACTCTGGAGACGCGTGTAGAACTCCGTCTGGGCAAAGACTCCACCATCCGACATCCGGCCATTCTTCCCCACGTCCACATAGAGAAACTCGTATGTCACTGACACCACCGCCATCAACACAATACTATGAAACCCCTTATAATTAATATAGTATGACCCCGAATGGGGTGGTGGGACGATGTGGACGTGCTTCCCATCAATTGACCCTCCACAGTTGGGAAAGTCCCAACGGTCGGCAAAGTGGGATGCCACAGTCTGCCATTCCTGTGGCGTTGAAGGAAATTGTGGAGTCAAAACATAAAATAAAAAATTTGTACTTTTGCACATAACATTGCAAGCAGCTTAGACACAAACATTCTTGGCCAACATCTGTATAAATATTTATTTTAAGGAGTATTTAAAGACAAAAATATAAGGTCCACTTATTAGATTCCTTACCCCCTCTGATGGCCCATTGTAAACATTTTAGGGAGGAGGGGAGGGTTATATATGAGTTTGGGAACCAAAAAAAAGCCTGTGGCACTCTGCCTGAATTTAAGGACAACAATAACATTTGTACACATTTTAGGGGGTATTTCGTTTACCCTACTATTATGGAGCTACTATGGAGCTGACAAAATACATTGTTAAGTGACTAGGCTAGGTGTCTATGGGCCCAGGATAACATGCTGTGGAGGTTAGTGAAGGCAAATATGCATGAAGGACAAAAAAGGAGCATTAAAAACTTCCAGCATGCATGAGAACAAAGGGGACATTCACAGCATATTACAATCATGGTAATTAGGAAATGATGAAAGAAATACAATACATTAGCATACATTAAATACATAGAATGTGATGTTAAAGGAGAAGACTTACCCTAATATAGTCCTTCTGCAGGACCTGAATGATGGCAGAACAGGTCTCTGGAATAATGATCCCCAGAGCCTGGGGGGAGATGCTTGTAGAGAACTTGAGGTCCTGTAGACTTCTCCCCATCGCCAAGTACCGCAACGTGGCTTGCCACATGCAGGTGTCCTTCTTCGTAATATAAGGGGACAGCAAAGCCAATAGACGGTGAAAAACGGGGTCTGTCATCTGGAGAACATTCCTGAAATCATGCAGCAAAGGCATATGAGAGAATTGGTCATGCTGGAGCAACCAATTCTTGGTCCATGAACTCCTCTCCACCCTGTTCATGGACTGGACTTGGGTCAAAGCAGGAACCCCAACACCAAGCACCCGCATAGCACGAACTCTACAACAAGTACGTACCCACAACATGGTTTCAAAGCGGTCGGCTGGTCAGTATGAACTAACAGAACGCACTGAAAAAAAGCAAGGCCTGTGAAGAGCGAGCTGAAAATCAGAAACGAGCAGACAAGAACGCACTGAAAAACAGATACGAATTGACTACATGCACTGAAAACCAGATACAAACCCACAAGCACAAACTGAAGAACAGTAAGAGACTGAAAAGCATGAGGCTGAAAAGCGCGAATCGTCTCTCACCAAACTTCTACTAACACGAGATAAACACGAGATTAGAAGAAGGAGCCCAAAGGGTGGCATACTGGCTATTGAGCTTCCTTTTTCTAGTGCCGTCATACGTGTCGTACGGTTGGAATTTGGTGTGACCGTGTGTATGCAAGACAAGCTTGAGTGGAATCCCGTTGGAAAAGCCATCATACCTTTTTCCGACCAAAATCCCGTTCGTGTGTACGCAGCATTACTTGGCTTTAAGCTACTTCTGAGTGTCTACATTGGCTGTCCTTCATAATTGCTGCAGTCATAGTAGTGTGTTGCTGCCTAAAGCCTGCTGAGAGCTTCGACAAGCCACGCTGCCAGAACCTGCAGTACATGCAGAGCGACCCTTAAGCCTCGGCTGATCCAGCATGCATCACATCTGCTCCTGGCCTGATGTCCTGCCTGACTTCTCAAGCCTGCATCTCGTGCTGCAAGTTCTGCTATCAACACCTGCCGACACATATGTTCCTCCTGTCCCTGCGGGTGCGCCATCTGTTTCACCTTCAGTGGGGCCTGGGTTGGAGACACAAGAGAGGCCAACCTCGCCAATTTAGTTTCCTACCAGGTACGTGACACAGTCTTTTGGCCATCATCTATGCAGTGTATGGAAACCATAACTTCTATGGAGTAGGGCTTGGAACCCAACAAGACACACAGGTTATAGTAAGAAGGGGTAAAGGAATCAAAAAGCACTCCAACGTAATCAGTGTGTAGTCCAGTAATGAGTACATAAGTCCAGGCTGAGTTTTTCATTTTCACAACAGTTATAGCCAATACATTTCATGTGTTTGATGGTAAAGAATGATGCACTAGCAAGTTTCTCTGGACAATAATAGAAAATGACAAGACTCTAAGTGTAAATAACCCATTTCAGTTTAGGAAGCCTTTGCAGGGTTAGGAGTATGACAGGCCAGCCTGTGTCTTCCTCCCTGATCCATATAAATGAGGTTTGAATAGTGTGCAGGGAAAAGTGGTGCTTTGATGGAAATTAAGAATATTGTCTTTAATACTGGCAGCTAATAAAGCCTAGAAACTGCTGATGCCAAAAAATTAGTGAGAGCAACTAAAAGTCTGTGACACTTGGAGAAAATCAATGACATTCGACAGCCCAATTATTTCAATTCAGCCATGGTCAAGTGAGGAGATTGGAAGGGAGATAATTATGAGTGTATGTGGATGACAGGGAGAGTGATGTCTGTGGTTCTAATGACTTCAGCTAGACTCGTTCATCACTCACTATATGATGTATGATTGACGGCAGATATATAGCAGGTGACAGGACAAAACAATATTTATATCACCCCATAAAAAAAACTGTGGGGTTCATTTATGAACACCAGTGCAATGAGTGGTGGCCTGCAGTAACTGATCAGATGTCACTTTCATTTTGTCATGTACGTTAGATGAATGACAGGTGGAAGGTGTTTGCTGTGAGTATCGGTAGGAAAGCAGTACCCAATGGGTTTAGTAGTGAGAGGGGTATTATCAGACACATTGATAGTTCTGGTAGCGTAATGTATAGATTATTTAAAGTGGAATTATAACAGAAACAAAAAATGACATCTATGATGCTGTCTGTCACCAGCATTAACCCAGCAGTTTTTGTTTTCTGGAGTCCCCCATTACATGGTGCCATTATCTTTTGATCCAGCCAGTTGACCTGTTATTTTTTTCCTTAAGAGAGTAATAAAAATGCTTGTTTTGCAGTGAAATCGCACTGCGGCATTGTCACCCTATTCACAGGGTAGCTGGGTACATGTTTTAAATGTAACAAACAAATTAAAGTGGTATTAAGGCTGGGTTCACACTGCTGCGGTGGCAGACATCGTATGTGATTCGCAGCGCACTGCTGTTCACATCACATGCGATGTCTGTGCTGTGCGATATCAGCCATACAGATAGTATGGCTGATATCGCACCGCATTCGGTCCAAACTCGCACAGAACCCTTTTTTTGTTTCGACCAGAATCGGATCACATGGGTGTTCACACCTATGCGGTCCGAAACATGTCCGAATTGTCAGTTCGCAGTGCGATATGCGAGGTGAACTGGGGGTGTCGTTAACATTGTATGACACTCCCCAGCAGTTCGCATATGGCCGTGCGAGTTGGTGCGATGCGGGAACCCGCAGTAAATTTGCTGCGTTCCCGCACCGCAGCAGTGTGAACCTAGCCTAAAAGGAAAAACATTCTTTTTAAAAAAAATAACAAACATATTATACTTACCTGCTCTGTGTAATGGTTTTGCACAAAGCTGCCCCAATCCTTCTCTTGTCAGGTCCCCCACTGGCACTCCTGGCCCCTGCCTCCTGTCGAGTGCCCCCAGAGCAAGTAGCTTGCAATGGGGACACCCACGCAGGTGCGTTCCTGAGCCGCTGCTTTGCTTGTCCATTCAGCCCCTCTCTCCCCATTGGCTGACTGGTTGTAATTGACAGCAGCGGGAGCCAATGGCCAGTAAGGAGGGAGAGTCCCCAGAGAGCTGATGCTCTCTTGCACATCGCTGGATCGAGAGGGAGCTCAGGTAAGTGTAAATGGGGACTTGGGGGATTGCTGCACATAGAATGCATGAAAGTAAAAAAACTTCAGTCTTTAGAACCACTTTAAAGCCTAAAACTGGCCATAAACAGCTTGCAGGCTGAACAAAAAAAAAAAAAAAAAAAAACTGATTTCCCTATCCATGCTACATAAACAAAAACTCCCACAGTGGCTATTGTGTTTTGACAGCCAGCCCCCCCAGCTGTCAAAACACCCAAACAGTAGCTGCATCTAATGCCGCGTACACACGAGTGGAATGTCCATCAGAAAAAGTCCGATGGGAGCTTTTCATCGTATATTCCGACTGTGTGTATGCCCCATCTGACTTTTTCCGTCAAAAATGCACACAGACTTAGATAGAGAACATGTTCTATATTTTTCCGACGGAACTAATTACTATCGGGAAACCCGCTCATCTGTATGCTGTTCCGACATACAAAAAAACGACGCATGCTCTGAAGCAAGTACGAGATGGAAGCTATTGACTACTGGCTATTGAACTTCCATTTTCTAGTCCCGTCGTACGCGTTGTACGTCACCCCGTTCTGGACGGTCGGACTTTGGTGTGACCGTATGTATGCAAGACAGCTTGAGCGGAATTTCGTCGGAACTCCGTTGGAGAAACCTTCAGAGTTTATTCCGACGGCAAAACCGGTTGTGTGTACAGGGCATTAATGGCTATAGGTACTGTTCAGTCAACGATTTTCTGCCTGCCTTTTTTGATGGAGGAGTGCTGAGCAGGAGGTGGCTGACAGGGCCACCCACTGAGTAAATTGTGTCTGGTTCATCAGAAACTGGCTGAAATCCTCTTCTTGTGTGGCAAGCCTAAAGCCAAAACCAAAAATGTAAAATATTGCAGCTTACCAACCATTAGATGTGGTGGCTGTATTCGTTTTCTTTTTTTTTTCTTTTTCCCCTCTGTTTTCACCTGGTGATCTGGCCAGTAACAGACCTCCTGTATTGGCGTGCCCCCACTCTGGATGAAGAACCAAGGGGCACAGCAGATAGTAGCACTGTCAGTCTGGGGGAGGGGAGTGTTAGATGTACCAGCAGATGTAAATACCGTACACAAAAAAATTGAAGCCAAATGCCAGCTAACACTTTTTAAGCAGTACAGTGTCAGTTTTTTATCCCTATTGGGATAAAGGTTTTACATAAATAAATAAAAAAACCTGATCATTGTAAGCAACCCATACCAATGTTAAATGGTTTGTCTCATCTCAGTAACTGACACACCTGGAAGACAGCTTGCTCTTTTGATAAGCAAAAGACCAAGGGTCCTTTCACATGGGCCGTCCGCTCGGCGGACTCCACTTTGCTCAGCGGGGGATTGCTCCACTGATCCCCGCTGAACAGGCGGATGACAGGTCCGCCTCAGCTCACTGTGCAGAGACGGACCTTTCAGAGTCCCACTCCCCTCTATGGGGAGATCGCAGGAAAATGGACCGCCTGTCCGTTTTCATCTGATCCCATCCGATCTGATCCACCAGACGGATGAAAATAGGGTCACCATCGTCTGGTTTTGTGAAGAAGATTGGATCGGATTGCAGCGGGTGTCAGCGCACATGTCACCGCTGACATCCGCCGCTCCATAGGGTTGAATAGGGGGTCCGATCAGGTCCGTCTGAAAAACTGACAGGCAGACCTGATTGAAAAGCCTGTGTGAAAGGGGCCCTACTGGCCAGATCAGCAAATTAAAATAGAAGGAAGAAAGCCAGTGACCCTTCACTAACCCAACCAGGCAACCACGTATCCATAATAAGTGCCCTTGCTTATCATAGACTAGGATGACCTGTCTGTCTACCTGTGCTGAACATGTAATATAGTTATATCTGAGTGGTTGCTATTGCTAACAGTTGTCTGAGACAGTTCTTCCCTCTGTTTTATATACAATGCCGATTAGCCATGATCATTGTGAGGCACGTTTTAGCTGCAGCAAGAGCAATTATATCACCCCAATCCTCACATTACCTCTAGCACAATGTATGGAAATGGCTATGCAACCTGATTATATGGGTGGTAGCCATACCTCCCAACAGTCCCGGATTGCCTGGGACAGTCCCACATTTGGGAGGTCCCGGGCACCTTCATTCCGGGACAATACAGTGTCCCAGAATTGCCCCCTGGGCTGATCTGATGTCCCCTAAAAATGCTGCCGCATCGCCTCTGTCATTCACTACCCTGGCGTACTCCTGGCTGAGACCCGCTTTACCTATGTTATTCACCACCGGCCACTGCCTGGCTCACTGCCCAAACTGGCCGCCTGGCATCTAGCAACCAGTGATGTCATGACGAGGAGAGCGGGGCCCAAGCATTCAGAGCGGAGAAGGATTTACCTTCCTCCTCCTGTGTTCTGTGTTACAGGTGGAGTGGTGAAGACCCGCCGGCCCCGCTCCCCGGTGCTCCGGTGATCCTCGGTCAAGTCGTGCTGTGGGGAGTATCAGGTAACAAGTGTAACAAGTGACATGCCTGTGTGTGTTCTATATACATGTATATACCTATATACCCGCATAGCTCCAAACTGTCCCTGATTTGGAACTACAGTGAGTGGATAACTCAGTACACACCTGCCATCATTTAGGGTGCCCCTGATTAACCCCAAATAAAGTTCAGCTGTTCTAGTAGGTCTTTCCTGACATTTTCTTGGTTGTATCCTTCCGCAAAAGTCTAGTCAAGAGCAGGGCGGCAGTAATTAAATGTTCTAATTTCTAATATTTAACCCAGCATTTTTATTTATCTTCACTGTTATTTTGGCTGTAGATCATATCACATCATCAGATGGATAGTTATTGTGCATTATTGGATATTCAGCCCTTTATTTTTATCTGGTGCTTATTGACCCACTATATGTAAATCCATCCAATCTCTGTGAGTGTCACCAGGATGGAGAATTTTTAGGTTTCCAGGTTCATTCTCAGCAGATGCGCTCTTATTAGTGGTTTATCCAATTTCTATTCATATGGATGGGTGACGTTCGTATGAGATTTTTGTGATGTGTACATTTTTTTCTTTAGTTTTCAGCAAATTTATGATTTAATTACTAATTGAATTTAAATTCTATGTAGAGTCAATTGTTTCCTGGCCTTGCGGTCCATTCCAGGGGTTGCAGTTGGTCTATTGGTGGACCGTGGCTCAAAACGAGGCTTGGTTACGTTGTTATGGTACTTAGGGAGGTGACGCAGTGCGCCGCCCATGCCCCTGGATGAGGTAATCTTATTACGAAACGTGTAGGTCGGAGCAGGACGACGTGCTGACGTCACCTCCAGTCATGCTCGTATCTACAGTAGGATGGGTCTGTCCAAGTCTGTACGGCCGACATACCGGACTTAAGGTTCATCTTTTGAAGCGTCTATTGTAAGTGTTTTTTATGCGACATAATACATTTTAAAAAAGGTTTTACACTATCGGAGTCTTATATCTTTGTTACATGGTATACTTCTCATATGAGTCGGTCTACACCATGCGATGATCCGAAGACCCAGCAGACCAGTATTGATGCCAATTTTAAAGTCACAGCTGTTTTGCTTGCTATGATCCTCTGTGGTGGGGGATCATGGCTTTTTGGTAAGGAGTAACCCCTTCTATATCGGTGGTGGATCACATTTTTCACACACTGGATCAAGATCGTTTTATGTGGACTTTTGTGTTTTGCACGGGTGGATAGTATTTAATGCCACCATTCACAGAGACTTTATTATATATTATATGTAATCTATTTTCACATGCGATTAAGTTTATCTATTATCTGTTTTTGTAACGATTTTTTATTTTTATTCATTTAGTGTTTATTTTTTAATTTAGCGCGATTCTTGTGTTTCTACATTTGAGTGATCTATGGGTGTCATATAATTAGAATTGCTGCTTTTCACATTTACAGTATATTTGTTTGGGTCCATTACAATTATTTTCTTATTTTTCACATTTGAGTGTTTTATCCATATGATTTAGCACAGTTTTTATACCAATTTTCCAAATAAGAGAACCTTCCCTAATTGGAAGAGCAGGGTTGATAATAAAGTTGGCAGTGCCTCCACCCAGGACATGACCACTTTGAACACAGGGGTTTCCCTTCCAGGGAAATTAATCAGTAATGTATTCAAAGTAATTGGCAGCATAAGAACTACTGCAACTGGTATATATAATATTAACCATAAGCATATAGATGCACACCAGTAAAGAAATAATACAAGCCTTCTATAAGAAGAGATTAACATGGTTGTAAAGTCTTTATTTAATTAAAATAATAAACAGGTTTATACTTACCTGCTCTGTGCAATGATAATGCACAGAGCGTCCCCAAACCTCCTCTTCTGGGTCCCCCGCCTGCACTCCCATAGCAAACTGCTTGCTCTATCTGAACATTAGTATGTGGCTTCTCAGTACCTTCAGTCACACCGACCACGACGTTGTCACACCGAACACAAGACATTCATTTGAAGTAGCACGATTTCAATGCAGTACTACTTCAGGTTCTACTTGGAAGAGGTACCTGACATGCACTAGGTCAGTGCGTGTCAGGTAGGTCAGTGCGTGTCAGGTAGGTTAGTGTATGTCAGGTAGGTCATTATATGCTGGGTCAGTGTACGTCAGGTAGGTCAGTGCATGTCAGGTAGGTAGGTCAGTGTATGTCAGGTAGGTCATTATATGCTGGGTCAGTGTACGTCAAGTAGGTCAGTGCATGTCAGGTAGGTAGGTCAAGTGTGTGTCAGGTAGGTCAGTGCATGTCAGGTAGGTCAGTGCGTGTCAAGTAGGTCAGTGTATTGTCAGTGTATGTATGTCAGATAGGTCAGTGCGTGTCAGGTAGGTTAGTGAGTGTCGGGTAGGTCAGTGCATGTCAGGTAGGTCAGTGTATGTATGTCAGGTAGGTCAGTGTATGTCAGGTAGGTCAGTGTGTGCCAAGTAGGTAGGTCAGTGTATGTATGTCAGGTAGGTCAGTGTATGTCAGGTAGGTAGGTCAGTGTATGTCAGGCAGTAGGTCAGTGTATGTCAGGCAGGTAGGTAAGTGTATGTCAGGTAGGTCAGTGTATGCTGGGTCAGTGTATATCAGGTAGGCCAGTACATGTCAGGTAGGTCAGTGCATGTCAGGTAGGTCAGTGTATGTCAGGTAGGTAGGTCAGTGTGTGTCAGGAAGGTGAGTGCATGTCAGGTAGGTCAGTGCATGTCAGGTAGGTCAGTGAGTGTCAGGTAGGTCAGTGCATGTCAGGTAGGTCAGTGTATGTCAGTGTATGTATGTCAGGTAGGTCAGTGTGTGTCAAGTAGGTAGGTCAGTGTATGTATGTCAGGTAGGTCAGTGTATGTCAGGTAGGTAGGTCAGTGTATGTCAGGCAGTAGGTCAGTGTATGTCAGGCAGTAGGTCAGTGTATGTCAGGCAGGTAGGTAAGTGTATGTCAGGTAGGTCAGTGTATGCTGGGTCAGTGTATATCAGGTAGGCCAGTACATGTCAGGTAGGTCAGTGTATGTCAGGTAGGTAGGTCAGTGTGTGTCAGGAAGGTGAGTGCATGTCAGGTAGGTCAGTGCATGTCAGGTAGGTCAGTGAGTGTCAGGTAGGTCAGTGCATGTCAGGTAGGTCAGTGTATGTCAGTGTATGTATGTCAGGTAGGTCAGTGCGTGTCAGGTAGGTAGGTAAGTGTATGTCAGGTAGGTAGGTCAGTGTATGTCAGGTAGGTAGGTCAGTGTATGCCATGCAGGTAGGTCAGTGTATGTCAGGCAGGTAGGTCAGTGTATGTCAGGCAGGTAGGTCAGTGTGTCAGGCAGGTGATGGGCACTAATAAGCCAGTCAGCAACCAACAAGTGAGCTAACCCCCCCGCCACACAACCCCACTGCCCTGCCAAAAAACCCTGCGCCGCCACCGCAGCTTCCCCCATGCTGGCCTTGGACTTCAGGCTGAAGCCCCTGGTCTTTTTGCCACCTAGCAACTCCCCTGGGCAAGACTGAGCACAGCAAGAAGACACAAGGTAGTTCTGCTGCATCAGCAAGGTCTCTCCCAGGAAAAGATTTCAAAGCAGATGTGGGGTTTCAGGATATGCTGTTAAAGCTCTTTTGAAGAAGTGCTAAGAAATGGGCAATGTTAAAGACAGTAGATGCAGTGGTCGGCCAAGGAAACAATGCAGCAGATGAAAGACACATCATGCTTACTTCTCTTCAACATCGTAATATGTCCAGCAGTGCTATCAGCACAGAACTGGTGTAAACCAGTGGGACCCAGGTACACACATCTACTGCCCAGAGAAGAAACAAAGCTAAGTAACTCAACTATGCACTAAAATATAGGAACTGGGTTGCAGAAAATGGCAGCAGGTGCTCTGGACTGATCGTCGAAAATTTGAAATATTTGGCTGTAGCAAAAGGCAGTTTGTTTGCTGAAGGGTTGGAGAGCAGTACAATAATGAGTCTCTGCAGGCATCAGTGAAGCATGGTGGAACTTCTTTGCAAGCTTGGGGCATTTCTGCAAATGAAGTTGGAGATCTGGCCAGGATCGATGGTGTCCTCAATGCTAAGAAATACAGGCAGATACTAATCCATCATGCCATACCATCAGCGAGGCCCCAAATTTATTCTGCAGCAGGACAATGACCCAAAACATGCAGCCAATGTTATTAAGAACTATCTTCAGCATAAAGAAGAACAAGGAGTCCTGGAAGTGATGGTTTGCCCCCCACAGAGCCATGATCTCAACATCATCAAGTTTGTCTGGAATTACATGAAGAAACAGAAGGATTTGAGGCAGCCTACATCCACAGAAGATCTGTGGTTAGTTCTCCAAGATGTTTGGAACAACGTACCATGTTCCTTCAAAAACTGCGTGCAAGTGTACCTAGAACAATTGACGCTGTTTTGAAGACAAATGGCGGTCACACCAAATATTGATTTGTCTTCTGTTCATTTACTTTACCTTTTGTTAAACTGAAAAGAATAAACTATTAACAAGCATTCTTAATTTATAGCATTTTTTCACACCTGCCTAAACCTTTTGTGTATGTGTTTGGCCTTCAGTAGACATCATGTAACCCCTTAAAGTGATGGTAAAGCCTTTTTTTTCTAAAAAAATAACAAACATGTTATACTTAACTGCCCTATGCAGTGGATTTGCACAGAGCAGCCCAGATCCTCCTCTTCTCGGGTCCCTCTTCGGTGCTCCTGTTGAGTGCCCCAAAAGCAAGCAGCTTGCTATGGGGGCACCTGAGCCACCCCCTCTCTCTCCTGATTGGCTAACTGACTTTGATTGACAGCAGCGGGAGCCAATGGCACTGCTGCTGTGTCTCAGTCAATCAGGAGGGAGAAATTCAAAGAGTTGAAACACTTGTGGACATTGCTGGACAGAGATGGGACTCAGGTAAGTTTTAGGAGGGCTGCTTCACACAGAAGGCTTTTTATCTTAATGCATAGTTCTGACTTTCCAACCCTTTAAAGATTTATTCTCTCTATGCTGCCCACAGTTTTGCTTGATTTTGACTTACCTGTCCTAAGTGATCTTCAGTGTAAAGAAGAACAAGGAGCCCTGCAAGTGATGGTTTGGCCAGCACAGAGCCCTGATCTCAACATCATTCAGTCTGTCTGGGATTACATGAAGAGACAGAAGGATTTGAGGCAGCCTACATCCACAGAAGATCAGTGGTTAGTTCTCCAAGATGTTTGGAACAACCTACCTGCTGAGTTCCTTCAGAAACTGGGTGCAAGTGTACCAGAAGTATTGATACTGTTTTGAAGACAAAGTATCAAAGCCAAACTTTGAGTTGATTCAGATTTCGCTTCTTTTCATTTAGTTTCCATTTTGTTAATTGATAAAAAGAAACTATTAACACCTTTATTACTGAAAGAATTCTTAATTTGCAGCATTTTTTCACACCTGCCTAAAACGTTTGCACTGTAATGTGTGTCTGTTTGACCTTCAGTAGACATCATGTAACCCCTCTAGTCTGCCCACAGTTTTGCTTGCTTTTGACATACCTGGCCTAAGTGATCTATATTGAATTCATCTTATTCCCACTCAAAACAGTTCGGTGCATGAAAATAATCTCTATAAGCTGTAAAAATGTGAGACATCACGCTTCAATCAAGAGGAAAGAAGTTAACTGGGTTAAAAGCACTCTCTGCCTGGAGAGTAAGAGAAGACTGCGAGAGTTAAAGGTTTATTATTTATAAAGCACATGTAGGAACATGAAGAAAATATAGTGTATCTGCCTCTGCTGGCAGTATATTGTCTCCAGCAGTCAGACACTCGCCAGTTATAAGAAGGGACAGCGGCAGCATGAAATGAGAATTCCAGTGGAGGATGAAATGATTACAAATAGATTCATGTGCAAATCTTGTGCAATTTTATCGTCTTTTATTTATGCGGTAGCATAATGTAAGCTAAACTTTATTACTGCATGAAGACACCTACAGTCCGATTCTCTAAAAGTCAGTTAACTCTGCGGCAAAATCTGTATGCTCAACATCATATCATAATTACAACTTAAAAAAACATAAAAGAGAATTTTGCATGTGGTAAATGAAATGAAGCACTATTTCAGAGCTGGCCATATAATAACAGAATGTACCTCAAAAACAAAAAAAAACAAAAACAAAAACTTTACAGTGATACACACATGGAAACATTTAACAATCGTAGGGCCGGTGTGACCATTCCCCCTCATCAGCTTAAAATGTCTAAACCAGAAAATCACCTGACCTCACGCACGGAGGTGTAGCTTGAAGCTTGTGGGACCCAATGCAAACGTTGACCTAGGCTCCCCCCCACTACCACCCACCACTTCCACCTTGTGTGCAGATACACCCACCGCACGCCAAGATACTCAAAGTGGCTTAAGAGTTTAGAGTTCCCAGAGTGAGTTCCTCCTTACATTAGAGGACAGGGATCAACCCTGGAGAATCAGAGGACAGCGATCACTGCTGGAGAATCAGAGGACAGGGACCCCTGGCAGGTCATTTGGCAGAGCTCCTTTCCAATTTCAGCACTGTAAACAGCCCCCCCCCCCCACACACACACACACAATATACAGGGCTGAAATCACATTCCTTTACACACAGTCTATCAGCCTTCACAGGGTGTATCTGCCTTTTATGTTGCCGTTCTGACCTGTGAAATCGCTTGGTCGGAACAGCAGTGTAGTTGCAGTAGGCAGATACACCCTGTGCAGATCATGGCTGACTGGCTGTGTTGTAAAGGAATGTGATTTTAGCCCTGCGGAGGAGGAGCAGTATAGAGTGCTGTAATGGGAAAGGAGCTCAGCAGCCGGGCATAGCATCCAGGGTGAAGGGGGTGGTCAGGGGGCTTTGGGGGGGGCGCAACTTACATCTGGGGGGAAAAGCCATGTGACATGAAGTCTGGAGCCTGCAGCCCCTCAGGGGACCCTCAGGAGGTGTTAAGGGACTTGTTTTAGCAATTTCTGAAGGTTTCTCTGTCAGTGTTGGTAGGTGTTGGGGGTGCGTGTCTTTTCCCCAGTTGTCAGGAAAGTGGCGTAAGCGGACATCCCCAGGTTATTGGGGTACAGAGAATACCAGCTAGTGACTAGAAGACACTGAGCGGTGTCTTACCTCACCAGTGACATTGGTCCCATCGTGGCTACAGGACGGCACTCTCCTCCTCTTAACTCGCTGAGCTCGGTTACCATTCCATGTTGCCAGCACACAGCACAGACACTTCCCCATCCTGGGATGTTCTCACTGCAAGCTCCTCTCCGTTCAGGAAATGGCTCACAGCTTCTCCCCAGCCAATAAGAACAGAGGGGTGTGAACTGTGGAAGGCAAAGTGGAAGCCCAGTACTGGAGCATGGCTGTGGGGCCCTAGGGCAGATCGGAGCTGGACTTTGTGGAGGATATGATAATATGACAGGGAGGCTGCAGGGACCCCCTGGAGCTAGGGGCCCGGTTGCAATTGTGACCCCTGCAACCCCTTATGCTACACCCATGCTCACACAAATCCTTATTAAAGCAGAACTACACTGCATCTGAGCACCACAAACCATAGACACTATTTAAAGCGGTGTTCCGACCTAAAAAAAAAAAAATTAAAGTCAACTGCTACTAATACTGCAGCTGCTGACTTTTAAAATAAGGACACTTACCTGTCCAGGGCACTCGCGATGTCCTCACCCGAAGCCAAGCCCTGGGTGGAGGCATCGGCATTGCTAGTAAGGGAATCAGGAAGTGAAGCCTTGCGGCTTTACAGCCTGGTTCCCTACTGCGCATGTGCAAATCGCGCTGCGCATTCTGAGTGGTCCCTGTTGTCTTCTGGGACCTGTGTGTCCCCCAGGAGACAGCGGGGGGGGGGGGCGGAGGAGGGGCCAGATATGGTGTAGCTTGCCGGGGCTACTGCAGCGATCTTTCGACTGAAGTGGGAGAAAATACCTGTATTAGACAGGAATCTGCTTCCCCCTGAAAGGTGCCAAATGTGACACCGGAGGGGGGGGGGGGGATGCGGACAGCGGAAAGTTAAATTTTTGGGTGGAACTCCGCTTTAATTCACTTTTAATATTCAAAGCAAACTCCCCCATCCATCCATGTCTCTATGCTTTATTTTAAGAAATCACTTTGAAAAAACATACTTCTGCTAGCGGTCATCTTGATTGAGGGCAGATGATTCATGTAGCATTTACTTCCTGAAATTCATCTGCCCTTTAACTCAGGCATGCAGGCAGGAAGGTGTGTTTAGCTGAGATATCCCGTCCTCCCCTCCTGAAGACTCTTGGAATGTATGACATAATTTGCCTAGGCCTGGAAGTAACTGAAGAAATGTAAAAAAAAAGTTTAAAACAAATTAATATGATATACCTTCCCATCTATTTACTAATGTTAGCAGCATGAGGATTAACCTTTTGACCTCCGGAAGGTCTTTTTTTCATGATCAGGACATTTTTTGCTATTCAGCACTGTGCTACTTTAACTGGCAATTGTGCGGTCATGCAGCATCAAAGGCAAATTAAATTTATATGATTTTTTTTACCAAATAAATAGAGCTTTTTTTTGGTGGTATTTGATCACCACTAGATTATTTCATTTTTTTATTATACAAACGAAAAAAGACTGACATTTTGGAACATCTCCCCTATATTTTCTACTTTCTGTTATAAAACATATCCAATAAAACCAAATTTCTTCATAAATTTAGGCCAAAATGTATTCTGTTACATGTCTTTGGTAAAAACCAAATTCAGTTTTTGGGGACCCTATACCATTGGGGACACTAGTATAGTTCTGTTTGTGGTCAAGATACTGATCTGTACAAACATTATACTAGTAATGGCGGTGATCAACGACTTATAGTGTGACTGTGATTGTGACTGTGACTGTCATTGCCAGGCAATCTAGTGCTAACTGACATTGTCTGGGAGGGACACTAACTGACTGAAATTGACGTTACTAGTGACACCAATACAGTGATCAGTGGTAATACTGTACTCTGTACACTGGATTAATGACACTGGCTGGATGACAGGAGTGATCAGGAGGGCAATCGAGAGATAACTGTATGCCTAAGAAGTGTATGGAAATGTATGTGTGCTGCTTTTACTTACAGATATGGCAGGGTCTCTCCTTGCTTTCAGTTCTGAAGAAATCCAGCCAGAATCTGAGTGTTGTGTCACAGCTTATCAGCAGGTATACAGCCAAAATAATTGGCTGTAACCTGCTGACATACTCGTGCTGTGTCCAATCACAGCACAGATCAGCAGGGGGCATGTGTGACCTAAACCAGGAAGTTCACCGCCACGTACAGGTACATCGTGGTGCCCGGGGGAGCTGCCTGCCAGCAGTAAATGTACTGGCAGTCACCAAGTGCTTAAAAATAGTCAATGTTGATTGAGAGAGTGAAGTTCCTCTTTGAAGCTGAATCAATGAATGCATATTTTTGCATAGTTACATTGGTCCAGCTTGAACCAAATAAAGTATGCATGTTCCATAGCTGTGGGATCCTTGTGGAAGCTGGAAACCATTGTAGTGATTACAGTACGCTACGCTTCAAAGAAGACAGTTAATACTTGCATCTTTTACTATCTGTGCTGTTGATGTATTGCAGGAACACCAGTCCCTGGAGAATCTTCAGAGTCTAAAACGTCTGGGAACATAGGGTGCCTGTGGGCATGTACAGGCAGCATGGGGAAACTGTATGCTGTTACATTTATATTATCTCAAATGTGGGTTAGTGTCCCTTATGAATGGAGGCCAATCTGCTTCACCAGGCCCCACACACAGAAGGATCACGCCCTCTCAGCTTCCAATGACACCTGTCCTAACACTGACTGCAGAGTCAATTTGAGGGAACAACACTAAGCACTGGTTACCCTCTACCAGCTCTTCGCGACACATGGTGTACTTTTATTTATGTCCAGCCTCAAAGGCAAAGAGTGGAGCCACCGCACTTAGTTTGTAGGACCCTGCATACAAGTAGTTCCATGTCTAGTTCCTAGGAGGGTTCCACTGCACAGAGGGCTCTAAGTGGGGGACCCTGTCACCCAGTGGGAAGAACTAAGTGCCAGGCCTTACCCACCTATGGAACCTCCATCACTGACCACCACCTCTCCATCTCCCTAACTGGCTTCTCCTCCTTCTTAAAAACTCCTTGCTTCATAACCTCAAGGGGTAATCTTAATATACACTTTGCTCCATAACTGCAAGGGTTACGGTAAGAGGATACCCCTATCCTGGAGTCCTTGCAATGGCTACCTTTCATGTTTTGCATAGACTTTAAGATCCTTTTGTTCACCTACAATGGCTTGGCACCCTATTATCTCTCTGAACTTTTTTCAACTTACTTCCCCCCTCATAACCTCCGTTCTTCAAATTCTGGTTTACTGTGTGTCCCCCTTACTCACCTACACTCAGTGGGGGACAGAGCCTTCTCCTGCTCGGCTCCAAAACGCTGGAATTCACTTTCTAAGAACATCAGAGAGTCGTCTTCTCTAAACTAATTCAAATTAAATCTAAAAAATGTTTTTCTTTAGACAAGCTTTCACTTACTGTAAATGTTCCTTTTTCCCTTATGTTATGTTATCCTGTGTATTTCTTGTGTTTTGCTTGTAAAGCGCTTTGAAAAGCCACCTTTCAAGGCGCTATATAAAATAAAGTTTATTATTATTATTATTCATTCCCCAGTTCTTTAATACACTGTGAATACACTTATTTTCTTTTCCCCCCAAGTAACTCAGACCAGACAGTGCACTTAACCAGCAACTTCTTTACTGAATAAATGATATTTACAGTCCTTTAGAGCTTCACTGCAGTACAAATGGCATCACATACAAACATAACTGTGCATTCTCCTTTTCCCTTAAGAGGAACATTTTACCAGATGAAGGATGAAGGTAGCAGCACTCCAAAGTGGAAAAATAAACCTCTTTATTAGGCAAATCCAGATAAGAAGACAAAAAAACACACAGTTCCAGGGCAGCCAGTAAACTTGTTTCGCACGTCAGTGCATTACTGATGAATAAGCACTGACATGTGAAACACGTTTACTGGCTGCCCTGGAACTCTGTGTTTTTTGTCTTTTTATCTGCATTTGCCTAAAGAAGTTTCTTCATTTTCATTCATCTTCATTCTTTGCGGCTGCGGACCAGGCTGGCACCCAGTTGGTCAGAGTGTATGTGGATCCTATTTCTGGTTATTTTGGAGCTGTGTGTATCCTGCGTGCCTTTCTTTCCAACATTTGACCAAGCTGTGTTGGCTGTTGGCTGTGCTGTGTGGTGTTAAGTGGTGCTGTCTATACCTTTAGAATAGGTTAAGTCCATGTCTATAGTGGTGTCATAGTCTGATTTGCGGAACTCATCTTGGGATCCCAATAAAGGGGAACTCCTCCTCTACTCAGATTTACATAGGGACACTGGTTGTCCTCACTGTTCCCTTCCATGCACAGACAGCCACAAGGTCCGGTCTTCTCCTGCATAAACCACCTCAGAAGCAGTAAGTTATTCATGCAGGAGAAGACACATCACCACACAGAATACTTAAAGTATAACTAAAGGCAAAACTGTTTTTAGTTTTGGATAGAGTGGAGAGGGATTAGAATGCTTGTCGGTTTTTATTGCTGTTGGTGCCCGATTAAGGAAATTCACCCTCTCTATCTGTCCTGTTTACCATTGTCATTGAAAGTGAAAGTAAAACAAGCCCCAAATTTTGGGCTGTCTCCAGAATTATAGAGGGGAAGTCTGTCAATGGGGATACTAACTCTGGTGACCTGGGGGTCCCCAAGGAATTCCCTTAATTTGCAGGGATTTCCTCTCACTTCCTGTTTGGCTATGGGACAGGAAGTGAGGCGAAATCTCCCCAATGGGACACAGATGGAGAAAAAAAATCTGACAGGGGTAATACCCTCCCTTGCTCTATCCAAAATGAAAAACAAATTCTACTTTAACACCACAGCACCGCACATTAACACTTACTTAAAGTGGTTGTTAAGCCACTATCTTAAGTTTACATCATCCCCTCTGTTACATAAGAACATGTGTCCTAGTGCCTGTGCTTTATTAAAAAAAGCTGATTTCTACCTGTTTTCACAGTGGCTCCCATCACTCACGTGACTCCTTGGCTCTCTCCCTCTGACATCTTCAGCAGGCGGGGGCCGAGGACTCCTGCTGACGTCAGCCGGGGAGGAGGGGGGGAGAGGAGGAGAGAGCCGGGGAGTCATGTGAGCATCGGGAGGTGCTGTGAAAACAGGTAGAAATCTGCCTTTTTTTATAAAGCACAGTCACTAGGACAGATGTTCTTATCTAACAGAGGGGATAATATAAACTTAAAGTGTTTGTTAAAGAGGAAGTAGACCCTGGTGGGTTTTACTTCCTCTTTATTTCCCTGCAAAGGTAAAGCATAATGGGCTACTATGCATCACATAGTAGCCCATTATGTGTCACTTACCTGACACCGAAGCCCACGCTGTCGCCGTTGTCCCCACGAGCAGGGAGTTTCCATCTTCGCCCCACTTCCTTCCGGGGCCGCGAACTCCGGCTGTGTGACTTGCCGGAGTCACGTGATGTCACTCCCACGCATGCACGTGGGAGCAGCCAGTCACGGCATGACCCCTATTAGAAAGGGCACATCCGCGCATGCGCCATAGTCATCGCTGCTCATCTTTTTAGTAAATATCTCCTAAACTGTGGGGGTTTAGGAGATATTTCAAGAACCTACAGGTAAGCCTTAATATAGGCTTACCTGTAGGTAAAAGTGGTTGTACAGGGTGTACAACCACTTTAACCCCACAAAAAACAAAACATTCTGTTCCTTTAAAGCATGTCATACAGCACAGTGCTTGTGCTGTGTAATTTGGCCCCCTGCTGTAACACCTGGCAGCTGATCCTGCCTGGCTATGCCCTCCCCCTGTAAACTGACCACGATAATCAGGGCTGCTGAGCCCTGACATCATGGTCCATTTACGTGCCTCCGTCATCCGCAGCCCTGCTCTTCCGTGTCTGTCTCCTCTGTCCTCCTCCACCCCCCCCTCTGCTTGTCGACGTGTCAGTGCCCCCCCCCCCCCCCCCATTCCTGCTGCTCTCATATTTCATATAGAATCATCCCATCTGCGCTGTAATATACCAATAAGTTTCCCTGTGCCCGTTGTTTTGTAAAAAATATGCTTATCTGTATCCATATCAGTGTGGCTTCCAGCGATCAGCTGATGCGCGGCTCTCTCTCTTCTCTCTCCTCTCCTCCCCGGCTGACTTCAGCGAGAGTGCTAAGCCCCGCCCACTGGAACTGTGAGCCAGAAAGTGAAGAGAGCTGAAGAGTCAGCTGAGCGCTGGGAGCCACGCTGATATGGATATTTTTTACATAACACAGGGACATTTATTGGTATATTACAGCGTGGATGGGATGATATTTTTATAAGTGGGTTAACAACCACTTTAACATAGTTTTAGAGAAGCAGGGAGGGAGGGGAGCAGAGCAGTGCTGGTACCAGCTGACAGGCAGGGAGGGGGGAGGAGGACAGAGGGAGACAGAGAGGAGCTGCATATAGCAGCGGATGATGGAGGCAGGTAAACTGACCACGGTGTCAGGACTCAGCAGCCTTGATAAACCATGGTCAATTTACAGGGGGGGGGGGCAGAACCAGGCAGGATCAGCCATGTATTTCAGGTGATACAGGGGGCCAAATTACACAGCAAAAGCACTGTGCTGTGTAACATGCTTTAAGGGAACAGGATCAATTTTTTTAGGTAAAAACACTTTAACAGCACATAGAATTACCTTACTAGGCATCTGCCTACTGTACATGCCTGTGCCCCTGTTGTGATCTGTGGCTCCCTTTACTGTGTCACTACAGGACACAGCAGTGCCATAAAGGCTGGCAGATCAAACCATTGACTGAAGCAGGGAACCAGGCATCCAATAGTTTCCCAAAATGTTAGATTCTGTAGATTCTCCAGATGGTGATATCTATTCGGTACAGGGAAGATCTACAGCAAAGGTGGTGGTAGAAATACTGTAAGTATTACCTGTCTTCTTTGTAGGAGCCACATGTTAAAAAACATGTTATAAATGTTTTTATTATGTTTTCATAAGTTTTAAATTTTCATTTAAACAACAGATGTACAGTAATATCATATGTGGAAATACAATATTTGACAGAATAGAAAATAATAGAAATTAAAATGTAAGTAAACCCTCCTATCGTTTTCAGCCAAGGAAGCTGCCATCTTTGCCTCGGTTTAATCTACAACTGCCATGATGCGACACATGTGATCAGTTATGACACCAGCCATTGGATGGTTTGACAGTTTAGTTGAGAGCACAACCAATGGGAGTGTTACATTTTCGGCATGTGCCGGAAACAAAACTGTTTTATGGATGGGTTTTCTTCCGCTTTAAGTTTCATTAGTAATAAACATTAAAATAAGCTATAAGGTAAAAATTTGTAGATAATACAAAGTTACTTGTAGCATATATGACTGAAATTAGGATACTTCTTATTTCAGGAATGAGTATGGAGAATAGAAATAATTCAATAGAATATTGTACCTACCAGGTAGTTAAAATATTATGAGGTGGTACATTAGGAGTGTTACAGGGCAATCGAGAGAAATAGGCAAGTTTTCCAGGGCCAAGTTCCTGCAAATTGGTTTGGCATTATCTGGAAATATGAGTAATATTTCAGATTATCCCGCAAGACTCCTATTACAGTAAAAAAAAAACTAGTGTAAAGAGAAGGGGAAGCTTAGATAATATTATGATGAAGAGACATTGGGATGTGAAATGGGCTATTACACCAGAGGGGGTCAGTAGACTCGGGAGGTAAAAAATGAATGAATTACCCACTTGCCGACCGCCGATGTACGTCCCTACTTTGGGGATGAATATCATTGTTATGGAAGCAGCTAGCTGCCATAACCCCGGTATCCCCGTGTTCGGCCGGCGGCCGGCTACAAGACAAAAGTGGTCTCTGCGGCGGGTTCGCCGCAAGATCACTTTTATCGGTGGCAGGAGAGGGGTCCCCCTCCCGCCTCGATCCGGTGCCCTCCGACGCTTACCGGAGCCGTCGGCAGCGGCGGAGGCAATCGCGTCTGCCCCCTTGCTGGGTATGGAGATGAGTGAGGGGAAGATGGGCCCCACCCGTCTCCATACCATAGCAGGACAGAAGCGACGTCAAAATGTCACTTCCGTCCATACGTCTTAAAGGCATATTTTTCTGTTGCCATCTTTTCAAATGACAACATTTTTTTTTCTTTTATTTAAGTCCAAATATGAGATCTGAGAACTTTTTGACCCCAGATCTCATATTTAAGAGGACCTGTCGTGCTTTTTTCTATTCCAAGGGATGTTTACATTCCTTGTAATAGGAATAAAAGTAACCCAAATTTTTTCTTTTTTTTAAAGTGTAAAAATAAATAAAATCAAGTAAAATAAATAAGGAAAAAAAATGTTTTTAAACGCCGACGAGCTCGCGCGCAGAATCGAAAAGCATACGTGAGTAGCACCCGCATATGAAAACGGTGGTCAAACCACACATGTGAGGTATCGCCGCAATCATTAGAGTGAGAGCAATATTTGTAGCCCTAGACCTTATCTGTAACTGTAGAATGTAGAATTTTGTAGAATTTTTTAAACGTTGCCTATGGAGATTTTTGAGGGTAAAAGTTTGACGCCATTCCACGATTTTTTTATTTCAGGCTTCCCAGCCTAGAGGTGAGATATGGGGTCTTATTGACCCCATATCTCACTGTAAAGAAGACCTGTCATGCCATATTCCTATTACAAGGGATGTTTACATTCCTTTTAATTGGAATAAAAGTGATCAACATTTTTTGGGGGGGGGTAAAAAGTTTCAAACTAAAATAAATAAAGTAAAATGAACAATAACAAAAAAAAAAAAAAATTTTAAAGCGCCCCTGTCCATGTGCTCGCATGCAGAAGCGAATGCATACGTAAGTCCCGCCCACATATGAAAACGGTGTTCAAACCACACATGTGAGGTATCACTGCGAACGTTGAAGCGAGAGCAATAATTTTGGCCCTAGACCTCCTCTGTAACTCAAAACTTGTAACCAGTAAAAAATTTTAAAGTGTCACCTATGGAGATTTTTAAGTAGCAAAGTTTGGCACCATTCCACGAGCGTGTGCAATTTTGAAGGGTGACATGTTAGGTATCTTTTTACTCGGCGTAACTTCATCTTTCACATTATGCAAAAACATTGGGTTAACTTTACTGTTTTGTTTTTTTTTTAAAGCACAAAACTGTTTTTTTTCCAAAAAATACGCGTTCGAAAAATTGTTGCGCAAATACTGTGCGAGATAAAAAGTTCCACCAACTGCCATTGTATTCTCTAGGGTCTTTGCTAAAAAATATATATATATATATATATATATATATAATGTTTTGGGGTTCTATGTAATTTTCTAGCAAATAAATGATTATTTTTACATGTAGGAGAGAAATATAAGAATTGGCCTGGGTGCTCCAGAACGCCTGGAGGTGCTCCCTGCATGTTGGGCCTCTGTATGTGGCCACCCTGTGTAAAAGTCTCACACATGTGGTATCACCGTACTCGGGAGTAATAGCAGAATGTGTATTGGGGTGTAATTTGTGGTATGCATATGCTGTGTGTGAGAAATAACCTTCTAATATGACAATTTTGTGAAAAAAAAAAAAAAGGAAAAAAAAATCTTGATTTTGCAAAGAATTGTGGGAAAAAATGACAATTTCAAAAAACTCACCATGCATCTTTTCAAATACCTTGGAATGTCTTCTTTCCAAAAAGGGGTCATTTGGGGGGTATTTGTACTTTTCTGGCATGTTAGGGTCTCAAGAAATTAGATAGGCCGTTAGTACTTCAGGTGTGATCAATTTTCAGATATTGGCACCATAGCTTTTGGACTCTATAACTTTCACAAAGACCAAATAATATACACCAATTTGTACTTATTTTTACCAAAGATATGTAGCCGTATAAATTTTGGCCAAAATTTACGAAGAAAAATTACTAATTTGCTAAATTTTATGACAGAAACAAAGAAAAATTCATTTTTTTACCAAATTTTCAGTCTTTTTTCTTTTATAGCGCAAAAAATGAAAAACCCAATGGTGATTAAATACCACCAAAAGAAAGCTCTATTTGTGTGAAAAAAAGGACAAAAAATTCATATGGGTACAGTGTTGTATGACTGAGTAATTGTCATTCAAAATGTGAGAGCACCGAAAGCTGAAAATTGGTCTGGTTAGGAAGGGGGTTTAAGTGCCCAGTGGTCAAGTGGTTAACCACTTCAGCCCTGGAAGAATGTACCCCCTTCCTGACCAGAGCACTTTTTGTGATTCGGCACTGTGTTGTTTTAACTGACAATTGCGCGGTCGTGCGACGTTGTACCCAAACAAAATTGACGTCCTTTTTTTCCAACAAATAGAGCTTTCTTTTGGTGGTATTTGATCGCCTCTGCGGTTTTTATTTATTGCGCTATAAACAAAAAAAGAGCGACAATTTTGAAAAAAACTCATTTTTTTTTACTTTTTGCTATAATGAATACCCCCCAAACATTTTTTCCAGTTTAGGCCAATATGTATTCTTCTACATATTTTTGGTAAAAAAAAATCGCAATAAGCATATATTGATTGGTTTGCGCAAAAGTTATAGCGTCTACAAAATAGGGGATAGATTTATAGCATTTTTATTATTATTTTTTTTTTATTAATAATGGCAGCGATCTGCGATTTTTATCATGACTGTCATGACTGCGACATCGGACAATGTTAACACATTTTTGTAACCATTGGCATTAATACAGCGATCAGTGTGATTAAAAATGCATTGATTACTGTAAAAATGTCACTGGCAGTGAAGGGGTTAACACTAGGGGGCAGTGAAGGGGTTAACTATGTTCCCTGGGAGGTAATTCTAACTGAAGGGGGAGGGACTAAATACAGGAAGTGACAGATCGTGGTTCCTAGCTAATAGGAGCACAGGATCTGTCACTCCTGTCAGAACAGAACAGGGAAGTGTGTGTTTACACACACTCCTCCCTGTTGTGTGTATCCTGCTCACGATCGCTGGTAGCCGGTGATCATTGCGACCCTCAGCCACAAGCATCAGCACCCCCGCTGTGCAGCGGGCATGCACCTGCTATCCGGTCCCCGCGAGATCACGTACAGTAACGTGGTTTCGCGCAGGGGAGCCAACCAGCCACAGTAAAACTGCGGCGGCTGGTCCAGAAGCGGTTTAGTTCCTTTTTAGTAGTAAATGGTGTTGTGCGGTGGAAAGCAATTAGTATTCCCCTTTTTTTCGTTGTGGTAGAAGCAGTAAAAACTTGGGGATATCTGCGGCCGAAATAATTTGGTGTGGATTGCTGATCAAAGTGGGTCTCTTGCAAACAAACTACATGAGCTAATAGTTTGGAAAAGAAGGTAAAGGCTTTAGTTCTTTTCAGAGGAGAGTTGAGACCTTGTACATTTAATGTTAATACATTTAAGGAAGACATTATAGATTGTTGATAAGGATCAATAAAGGACTGCTTAATATTATTCAAATGTTACTTCACTGGAGAAAAGAATACTAATGAGGAATGGGAAATTCAGCAAGGTAGGAGCAGTAGAAGTGTATCAATGTAGATTGTATATCTTATATTATCACAGAGGAAAAATTGTATATTCAATTGAAACTTCAAAAAAGGAAATATGTTGTAAAAAGGAAAGGGCTCCCTATTGGAGCGAATATCCAGTGGGTGGTGAATAAACACCAACCAGTGGATAAGAAGTAGTCCAAGGAGTGTCCAAATCTAAGTTGGGCACTCGTGGAATGAGTGGATTAGCAGTGAGCTGTCTCCGGGACTACAACAGCCTGCGTGTTATTAAAGCAGAGGTTCACACAAAAATTGAACCTCCGCTTTTCGGAACCCTTCCCCCCTCCGGTGTCACATTTGGCACCTTTCAGGGGGGAGGGGGTGCAGATACCTGTCTAAGACAGGTATTTGCACCCACTTCCGGCATAGACTCTCACAGGAGTCTATGCCTCTTCCCGTCCCCACCGCGCTGTCTGCTGGGACACACACGGGTCCCAGAGACAGCGGGGACCAGTTAGGAAGCGCAGCGCGACTCGCACATGCGCAGTAGAGAACCGGGAAGTGAAGCCGCAGCACTTCACTTCCTGATTCCTTTACAGAGAATGGCGGCGGCAGCACCCGAGGACCGAGGGACGAATCGGTCTCGAGTGCCGACATCGCTGGACCCTGGGACAGCTGAGTGTCCTTATTTTAAAAGTCAGCAGCTGCAGTATTTGTAGCTGCTGACTTTTAATTTTTTTTTTTTCGCGGGACTCCCTCTTTAAGTAAAATTATTGAACAAAATGAGTCATAAGTATAATGTTAGTTTAACATAACTGTAAAAAATGCATATTATAATGCAAGGTAGTAGAATTCAGGTTAAGCTCAAAATATATTGAAGTTAAGGATAATTGAAACTGATAAAAAAAAAAAAAACCTCAAGATAATTCTAATGTTAGAATAAAAATCTTATAAATCTTATAATTACGCTAGTATAGAAATTATACCATTAAATCCTCACAGAAAGGGGTAATAATTAGATCATGTGAGGTAAAAGAAGTAGAATATGTATAATATGTAAAACCAAGTAAGTAAAAAAAAAAAAGGGGGGGAGGGTGGGAGATATAAGATTGAATTCTTAAATATCACCCATATGGTATATATATATATATATCAGTCTGCAATGTAATCTTCTTCAGGCGGTGGTGAAGCAAAGCGACCTCATTTTATGAGGACTAAGTGGGGCTTGAGTTATTTGAGGTGCTTGGGAGTCTTGAATATCTTGGGTCTGTGAGAGGGATGTTGAATTCATTCGTCCTTTGGGACCATCCGTTGTTGTGGAAGATGTTGACAGGCGGAGATCTCTAATGCCGCGTACACACGGTCGGACTTTTCGTCTACAAAAGTCCGACAGCCTGTCCGACAGACTTCCGGCGGACTTCCGGCGGACTTTCGGCGGACTTGCAGCAGACTTTCTAACGAACGGACTTGCCTACACACGACCACACAAAAGTCCGACGGATTCGTACGTGATGACGTACACCGGACTAAAATAAGGAAGTTCATAGCCAGTAGCCAATAGCTGCCCTAGCATGGGTTTTTGTCCGTCGGACTAGCACACAGACGAGCGGATTTCGGGGTCCGTCGTAGTTACGACGTAAAGATTTGAAGCATGTTTCAAATCTAAAGTCCGTCGGATTTGAGGCTGAAAAAGTCTGCTGAAAGTCCGGAGAAGCCCACACACGATCGGATTACCAGCCAGCTTTAGTCCGTCGGCGTCCGTTGGACTTTTGTAGATGAAAAGTCCGACCGTGTGTACGCGGCATAAGTGTAGAAAGAAGATCATTTGCTGATTTACATATATGAAGTTCCTTCATAGTAAAGCGAAGGGAGAAAGGAAATCCCCAGCAATAATTTATTCGATGATATTTAAGGACTTGCAAATGTGGTTTCATTTCTTTGCGTTTAAAGAGAGTTAGTTGAGATAAGTCTTGAAAGACTTGATATTTATGGCCCTGAAAAATTAAAGAGTCTTTGTTTCTTGCAGCTGCCATTATTTGTTCTTTTGTGCGAAAATAATGCATTTTTATAATTATATCTCTAGGGGGCTCATCTTCTTTACGTGCAGATAAAGTTCTGTGTGTTCGATCTGTTTCCAATCTTTCTAATGGGATGGATGGAACAAGTTCTTGAAAAAGTGTTGTAACAGTTGATTGTAGATCCTCTATTTCTCCAGGAATGTCACGGATGCATAGGTTCGATCGTCTAGCCCTGTTCTCAAAATCTTCCAGTCGAGTTTGAAGTGTAGAAAAATCCTCTTTAAAGTGGGAGTCCAGCGACCAATCTTTTTTTTTTTTTTTGAGACACTTTGCTAATCCCAAAATAATACTCACAGTTTGGGTGTAATATTTCCGCCTCTGTCTATTTTCGTACTGAAGAATAACTTTAAAAATGTGATGCTGGCTGTTTCCATCTTGCTTGTGTGCATGTGCATGAAGCCCACAAGCATTGATTTCCTGGATGTGGTGAATGCTGTTCATTCACAGCTTGTTCACACGCATGATCATTGTTCCGGTTAAGAAGGGGGTTTAAGTGCCCAGTGGTCAAGTGGTTAACCACTTCAGCCCTGGAAGAATGTACCCCCTTCCTGACCAGAGCACTTTTTGTGATTGGGCACTGTGTTGTTTTAACTGACAATTGCGCGGTCGTGCAACGTTGTACCCAAACAAAATTAACGTCCTTTTTTTCCAACAAATAGAGCTTTCTTTTGGTGGTATTTGATCGCCTCTGCGGTTTGTATTTATTGCGCTATAAACAAAAAAAGAGCAACAATTTTGAAAAAAACGCATTCTTTTTTACTTTTTGCTATAATGAATACCCCCAAACATTTTTTTCCTCAGTTTAGGCCAATATGTATTCTTCTACATATTTTTGGTAAAAAAAAAAAAATCGCAATAAGCATATATTGATTGGTTTGCGCAAAAGTTATAGTTTTTATTAATAATGGCAGCGATCTGCGATTTTTATCATGATTGTCATGACTGCGACATTATGGCGGACACATCGGACAATGTTAACACATTTTTGGAACCATTGGCATTAATACAGTGATCAGTGTGATTAAAAATGCATTGATTACTGTAAAAATGTCACTGGCAGTGAAGGGGTTAACACTAGGTGGCGGTGAAAGGGTTAACTATGTTCCCTGGGAGGTAATTCTAACTGAAGGGGGAGGGACTAAATACAGGAAGTGACAGATCGTGGTTCCTAGCTAATAGGAGCACAGGATCTGTCACTCCTGTCAGAACAGAACAGGGAAGTGTGTGTTTACACACACTCCTCCCTGTTGTGTGTATCCTGCTCACGATCGCTGGTAGCCGGTGGTCATTGCGACCCTCGGCCACAAGCATCAGCACCCCCGCTGTGCAGCGGGCGTGCACGCGCACCTGCTATCCGGACCCCGCGAGATCACGTACAGTAACGTGGTTTCGCGCAGGTTAGCCAACCAGCCACAGTAAAACTGCGGCGGCTGGTCCAGAAGCGGTTTAGTTCCTTTTTACTAGTAAATGGTGATGTGCGGTGGAAAGCAATTAGTATTCCCCTTTTTTTCGTTGTGGTAGAAGCAGTAAAAACTTGGGGATATCTGCGGCCGAAATAATTTGGTGTGGATTGCTGATCAAAGTGGGTCTCTTGCAAACAAACTACATGAGCTAATAGTTTGGAAAAGAAGGTAAAGGCTTTAGTTCTTTTCAGAGGAGAGTTGAGACCTTGTACATTTAATGTTAATACATTTAAGGAAGACATTATAGATTGTTGATAAGGATCAATAAAGGACTGCTTAATATTATTCAAATGTTACTTCACTGGAGAAAAGAATACTAATGAGGAATGGGAAATTCAGCAAGGTAGGAGCAGTAGAAGCGTATCAATGTAGATTGTATATCTTATATTATCACAGAGGAAAAATTGTATATTCAATTGAAACTTCAAAAAAGGAAATATGTTGTAAAAAGGCCGCACTGAATCTTGGGAAGCCTGACACTAAGCTCCCAGGAGACAGTGCGGCGCCGGGGAAAGGCAATAAACACGCCTACTCCCATGGGAGGAGAGACAGGAAGTGCCACAATAAAGTACAATATAAAGGTAATTACAACGATAAAAAAAAATTTCGTGCAGCATTTGAACATCTATGCAATTAACTGAAGGGGGTAATATGAAGTTAAAAATTTAAGTGGAACCCCGCTTTAAGGAATTCTAATTCCTCTGAATGAACTGTGGTAGAGATGTCAATCTCATCTACTCTCTGTATAGATGTGCGTCTGCCTACCTCACGGATCTCCCGAGTTAGTTTATCAGTAATAGCATCTGAGGTATTCTGTAATGCTTTATGTAATACCCTTTCAAATTGGGAAAGCAGGTCTGAACCTATTTGATTATTACGTAGAGTAATAGGAGACAAATTTAAGTCATATTCAGTCTCACCACAGTGCGCTGAAGAAAGGAGAGACCTGTGATGCTGCTGTGTAACAGTCCGTGAGGACTGTTACACAGCAGCATCACAGATACAGCATCATTAGATACCATTCTATTCAGCTTTTCCTGAGGCCTTGTTGTTTGCAGCTTCACTTTTCTCCCGCTGTACATGTCACCAAAATGTGCCCACAAGTTTCAGGGATTAATGCAGTGATGTGGGAAGCTTATGGTCCAGTGTGACTCTGCTTAAACGGCTGTCGGGTCTCGGTCGGTGCAGAGCTCTAAGCAGACATGTCCTGCTTAGCGGGCTTCGCGCATGCACCTCCGTGAATTGACTTTTACACTCAAAATGCATCAAAAAATCAATAAAATAACATAATATAATAATATAAATGTATGATACATTCAGATCATCAATTGGATAAAGCCCTTTGTGGCTTTAATTAAAGATTTGAATAAATTTGGAAAATAAAGCACAGTGCCATGCTACACACATAATACTTTAGCAACAGGACCAATATATTTTTATGCTCTTGTTAAAGTTTGAAAATTTTAATAATGGGGATTGACTCCCAAATTTTCAAATGATTCAACAAGACATTATTGCACTAAACTGACAGTACCATGCAAATCTCTTGGCAAATTTCATATTATTTTACTACCCTTTCTAAATCTCACATAGAAGTATGATGTATTTCCAGCCTTCCCTGCAATGTGTTGTTTCCGGTACATGTTGATTTTTCATACTAGTTATTTTTTTACATTCTTTAGAGCTGTCACAAACAATATTCCGAAGTATCGGTCAGGTCTCAAGTGATTTGAGAACAGCTTTTTCCCTTTTAAAATGCCATAACATGATTATTGCCCAATTTCCTAGCAGTAGCTTCCAGAAGTCATTGTGTTTGAAGTATTGCTGCATCTCTGAACCCTTCCCAGGCATAACCAAGTCTTATACTGAATCTTCCAGGGAACATCAAATGTGCTTTGGACTTCTGCCCTGTCTACTTGCAAACATTGGTCATTGGCTCCCTGTAGGCTTCTGTTTGCATAGAAATGTAGAAGGAAAAATTGCGGTGTCGGAAAAGGCCAAAAATAGAGAGTAACCTCCCAAAATACTTATGTCAGAATGAACGTAAGTAACGATAGTACCGTGGCTGTTCACATTCTACTGGGACTGGTTCTTGAATAATTTGGCCAATAAATAAAAGGTTCAAAGCTGAAAAAAAATAACAGTATGTATAGGTAAAATTGTAAAAAAAAAAAAAAAACATATGCAGTACATCTTTGCAATAAATGCACACTTCCCTATGTCTTTATCCCTGTTATAATGCTCTTAGAACAGTAAAATGCCTAGTGATCCTGCCAGAAATCCACTAAGATCCTAACTTCTTTCTGCTGGCTTCAGGGGCAAAACTACAGAATTTGGGACTACATAGCAAAATTTTGATGAGGGCTTATAGTGATCTGTATCTTATCTTGCATAAAATACGCCCAAACCAAGCACAGGTAACAAGAGAGAACTCAAATTCTAAGGTGTAAATTCTAAACTCTCCAACCTATTCCAACACCACAGCAAGCAAGTGCAGAAACAGGTCGTCTAGTAATTAAGAAAAGTCAAATATTGTAGCTGCTGACTTTTAATATTAGGGCACTTACCTGTCCAGGAATCCAGCAGTGTCCTCACCGAGCTGATTTTTCAATCGGCTCTCAGGTGCTGGCGCCATCATCTTGACTAAGGGAAACTGGCAGTGAAGCCTTGTAGGCTTCACAGCCAGTTTCCTACTGCGCATGCGTGAAACGCGCTGTGCTTTGTGAATGGACCAGCTGTGGGCGAAAGAGGGGGGCTAACTTCTGGCTAAGTTCGCTGTGGACCAGGTACCCACTCCCCCCAAAAGGTGCCAAATGTGGCAGCAAGAGGGGGAGCCGAGGCTAGACAAGCAGAGCTTCCCCTTTTGAATGGAGCTCCACTTTAAGTTGCTGAGCTCTGTTGCAGGTTTTTACCTTGTTTTCTGCTTGGTACTGTGACAGTATGTGAAGCAAAGTCTCTCTAACATAACCCTACTGACATGGAAATTTATAGATAGGCAACTTCTCTCCTTATATTGATTAGTGGTTCCAAAATAATAATAACTACTACAGTAGGGAACAGACACAAAAGACACATTCCGCATCTTTCCAAATAACTGTTCTGCTTTATTATAAAGTAATTGAAGGTTTTTATACACATGATTACGTAGGTATCACATTAATATTACAATTGTACGTTTATGGTGACAAGGGGCGTAACATAGGCAGACTAATTCTAATCAGGACTCGAAAGAATGCAAACATGTAATGAAAACATTATTAGTGCCGTGTGCACAGTGAGGGCAGAGTGCAATACATACAAAATAGAATACAATTATATACAGAACTTACAAATTTCCTTTACACTACAAAGCAATAAAAACCAAGCAGGGGTTCTAGTACTTCAATCACCACTTTATAGAAAACAAAAACAAAATGAAACAACCAAGTATCTAGCATTTATCAGAGGGAGGTTGGCAGATAGCCGCTATGTCTCTTTTATAAAGATTTTACTTTAATACGGATTTGTATTTTGTTACTTCTTGATTCTACCAGTGTTTACTGAAGTTTGGATTTTAAACTCTTCATCATGATACATTGGTATGGTCCTTGCATTACCTTACTAATGTCATTGCTCTCTGCTTGTTTATTTCAACATTATTGTTCATTACTGCTCTCCCTACCCCCTGTGTCAGCAATTGCTGTATATTAATTTACCACCTATGTAATTTCTGTCAGTGCCAATGATTCCTCTACTTTCCTATTATTTCCCTCTGTGAAGTAAAATTACTAAAACATATATTTATTTCTTGCATTATTTATTTTATTTATTATCATGTGTTCTGGGGTTTAATTATATTACATTTTGCAATCTCATTTTAAATATATGGCTCTGCTCTGATTTACTCTAATTTGCCTATTTCTGAGCAGCCATTAAAGGGGTTGTAAAGGTTCGTGTTTTTTCACCTTAATGCATCCTACGCATTAAGGTGAAAAAACACCTGGCAGTCACCGGCCCCCCAGCCCCCCCGTTTTACTTACCTGAACCCCTTCATTCAGTCGGCGGGGACGCGCTGTCTTTCTCTCCACGTGCTCCTGGCTCTTGATTGGATAGATTGATAGCAATCAAATCCAATCATGCGGGCGCTGGGGGCGGGGCCGAGTCCGCCATTCTGTGTCTATAGAAGCAAATGCTGGATTCGGGAGCGCGCCCGCAAGGTAACCTCCTCGGGGAAGCGCTTTTCCGAGGGGGTTATCAGATGTGGGGAGGAGCCGCAAGAGCCGCAGAAGACGAGGTTCAGGGCCACTCTGTGCAAAATGAGCTGCACAGTGGAGGTAAGTATGACATGTTTGATGTTTGTTATTTAAAAAGGCCTTTACGTTTAATTTATATATTTTTTATTTTTTATTTTCATATTTTCCAATCAACAGTCTCTTTGATATTGTCAAGATTGTTATAAATGTCTATTACTATTATAATAATATATAATATCTTGAACAAATCTTATGTACTATCAATAACATTTTAATTTGTTCTTGATGTTAATATATTATCTCTAAGGATATAATATTTGATTACTTATGTAAATATAATTAACCATCTTCTACAAGACTGTATTATCACTATTATATGTTACTTGTACAATGTCATTTCCATACTAAAATATATAATAAAATATTTTGACAAGGAAAAAGGCCTTTATGCCGCGTACACACGGTCGGACTTTTCGTCTACAAAAGTCCGACAGCCTGTCCGACAGACTTCCGGCGGACTTTCGGCGGACTTGCAGCAGACTTTCTAAACGAACGGACTTGCCTACACACGACCACACAAAAGTCTGACGGATTCGTACGTGATGACGTACACCGGACTAAAATAAGGAAGTTCATAGCCAGTAGCCAATAGCTGCCCTAGCGTGGGTTTTTGTCCGTCGGACTAGGACACAGACGAGCGGATTTCGGGGTCCGTCGTAGTTACGACGTAAAGATTTGAAGCATGTTTCAAATCTAAAGTCCGTCGGATTTGAGGCTAAAAAAGTCAGTTGAAAGTCCGGAGAAGCCCACACACGATCGGATTACCAGCCAGCTTTAGTCCGTCGGCGTCCGTTGGACTTTTGTAGACGAAAAGTCCGACCGTGTGTACGCGGCATTACAGTCACTTTAAGCACTTATTCAAACTTTCTGTTTTATACCTTTGCTGTTCTTCCTATAGTTAGGCCTGATGGACATTCAGTCTGATCAGTATGTAATTATTATGGTCACAATGACTTTGAGAACCATAACTGTTGATTTACTAAAACTGGAGAGTGCAAAATCTGGTGTAGCTGTGCATGGTAGCCAATCAGCTTCTAACTTCAGCTTGTTTAATTAAGCTTTGACAATACAACCTGGAAGCTGATTGGCTTCTATGCAGAGCTGCGCCCGATTTTGCACTCTTCAGTTTTAGTAAATCAACCGTATTGGGTTTATGGCAACTCTTATTTCCACTTCAGCCCCTGAAGGATTTACCCACTTCCTGACCAGGCCATTTTTTGGCCTGGTCAGGCGTCGCTTTAACTGTCAATTGCGCAGTCGCGTGAAGTTGTACCCAAACAGACATGTCCTTTTTTTTCCCCACAAATAGAGCTTTCTTTTGGTGATATTTGATCACCTCTGCGGTTTTTATTTTTTACGCTATAAAACAAAAAAAGAGCGACAATTTTGAAAAAACAGAAAAAAAAACTATATTTTTTACTTTCTGCTATAAAACATATCCAAAAAAAATAAAAAAATAAAAATTTCTTCATCAGTTTAGGCCGATGTGTATTCTTTTTACATAATTTTGGCAATAAGCAAATATTGATTGGTTTGCGCAAAAGTTATAGTGTCTACAAAATAGGGGATAGATTTAAGGCATTTTTTTTTTACTAGTAATGGCGGCGGACAGATCGGACACGTTTGACACTTTTTTGGGACCACTGACATTTATACAGCGATCAGCGATATAAGAATGCACTGATTACTGTGTAAATGTCACTGGCAGGGAATGGGGTTAAAACTAGGGGGCGATCAAGGGGTTAAATGTGTTCCCTAGGGAATGTTTCTAACTGTGGGGGGATGGGACTGCCTGGAGGAGGAGGCATATCACTTTTCCTAAGCAATAGGAATAACAGATTTGCCTCCTTACTCCTGACAGAACGGAGATCTTTCTGTTTACATTGTCAGATGTCCATTCTGTCTCTGTCAGAAGCGGTCGCGGGTGCCCGGCAGACATCGTGGTCGCCGGGATTGCGCAGTAGCTCCTATGTCACGTGCCCCCTATTCCCCTTAAAGCGCCGGTCGTACAGCTATGGCGATTCGTGCAGGGGGGGTGGCGGCTGGTCGGCAAGTGGTTAATGTTGTAAATAGAAGTAAGTGGAATGACTGGGCATTAAATGGTAGTTCCCTGGTGATTGAATATACAAATATATCAATTAAAAAAAGTGTTTATTCAAATATAAAAGACAAACATACACAAAAAGGAGAAAGGGCAAACAAAAAGCCGATAAGTATATAAAATCACATATGCACTATAGATGGTCAGACATAACATCAAATATATTATATGGAGCTGGCAAATTTTTCCGAATCCAAATCGTATAACAGAAGAGTGTGCCACACATCTCCATGGCGGCCGCAGAGAGGATTGCACAGGGGTCCTGTGCGTCTTTAGCTTAGTTTTAGGTCCGAATTTAGGCAAAAATTCTGGCGTGATTTGTCCATGAAATGGAGAACAGGGACGCACCAGACCCCTGCTGTGAGCCACATCCGATTTAAGTGTGAACCCAGCCTCAGGAAATATAAACTGCTAAATACCTTTTCTCATCAGCAGTATATAGCAGTTTTGTGACTTCTATCAGTGTCTGGTTAAAGCCTGTAGGAGGAATTTTCATTTTACTCTGAATGTCCTATGAGGCTGCAGGACCCCTGACTCTCTGTCTGGATCACATGCACCCTCCCAAGAAAAATAAAAACTCTCTAGCAATACACACCAACTGAGCATGTGCAGAGTGACTCCAAAGGCTCTGTACTATCAGGAGATGGATTGGGGACAGTGGAAGAAGGGGAAGATCAGAGAAGACAAGATCAAACAGCTTTTTACATGCAGAGGATTAACCCCTTAAGTTCCACAGTGCATATAACAAGCATGCTTTACTACATATACAGACTGATTTTACTGCTGTGGGTTTAGTAACACTTTAAGTTAAATCTTTTCCCTTTTACATCACGTCTATCATCTGTCATGGACCGTTAGATTTTTCGTAAAAAAATACAGTTGGTGCAGAAAAGTGAGAAAATGACTAAATAAAATCATGATGGTTAACTATTCTACCAAACTTTGTGACTAAGTGATGTAAGCACAATTATGAATAATTCACACTTTGTGATGAGCACTTGGCAGAAATGAAGGAATCCTGGAGACAGTCTTCGTCTGCTCAAACACACGATATTAGCAGCAGCAACAGATGAAAATAACATTCATTCTTTGAGCTCTGATAATTGAGCCAGTAAAATTTTATGGATATACTTCTGTCCTCTAAACACTACAGTCAAATATTTATTTTTATAGATACTCTTTAACATAAAAGCTATCTTACAGCTTCACTAAAATGCTTTCTTAATTCATAAATTACTTTTGGAATCCCTAGTGCCTCTTAAACATTTGGTTTCTATAGCTTCACTAATAGCTATGGCTCTAAGTTTTTTTTTCCCTGAAGAATTGATTCACTTTATTTTTGTCCTGATAAGCAAAACTTTTGCAGGTTTACAAGCTTTGGAGCTGGGCAGGGGAAAAATAACATATCTGTAGGATTTGGCAACATGCAACTAAATTGGAACAACAAGTCCCAGCACACAGGACCAGATTTGTTTGTAAAAAGACAATGGAGGTTAGGGACATTTGAGTGACCAAAAATTGGACAGACAGCAATTTTGCTAGTGCACTGCACCTACAACGAGCAGTAGTGCATGAATGTGCGTTGTGCAGTGTTGCAATGCACTAGCATTGATCTGCTACAGTATTGGTGTGAATGGGCCCATAGGGTGTGGCAGGCCGCCCGCTTCTTCATAATATATTTTGTTAAAGAAAATGTTAATTTTTACACCAGTTCATTACTGTTATGCCCTGTACACACGGTCGGATTTTCCGACGGAAAATGTGTGATAGGACCTTGTTGTCGGAAATTCCGACCGTGTGTGGGCTCCATCACACATTTTCCATCGGAATTTCCAACACACAAAGTTTGAGAGCTTGCTATAAAATTTTCCGACAACAAAATCCGTTGTCGGAAATTCCTATCGTGTGTACACAAATCCGACCCACAAAGTGCCACGCATGCTCAGAATAAATTAACAGACGAAAGCTATTGGCTACTGCCCTGACATACGTGTTTTACGTCACTGCGTTTAGAACGATCGGATTTTCCGACAACTTTGTGTGACCGTGTGTATGCAAGACAAGTTTGAGCCAACATCTTTCGGAAAAAATCCATGGATTTTGTTGTCGGAATGTCCGATCAATGTCCGACCGTGTGTACAGGGCATAAGGCTCCATTCACACTTGTGCTACTCCAAAGTCGGGCAACTTTGGATTGCAACTTCGATGCATCTTTGGATGGGTGCGACTTTGGCTTTGACCAATGATAATGGGCAACTGTTGCATAACTGTTGCATTTTTAACATCCAGGAGTGACTTTCTTGCGACTTTTGAGGGTTTACATTGGAGTCTATGACATTCAAGTCACATGAAAGTCAGACCAAAGTAGTGCAGGAACCTATTTAAAGTTGCTGCACATTTAAGTTGAACATATTTGAATGGTTGTCATTGAAAAACATGGGATGAGATCAGGGCCGGCCCTACCGCTAGATGAACTGGGTGCACTGCCACCTAGGGCACAGCCACGGCCACCGGTTGCCCTTGTTGTCCAGGCTTGCCGGCACCGGCCATGGAAGGGGCAGGCGACCACAATTGCCTCCTCTAGTTCTGGCTGCAGCCCTGTCATGACAGAGTAATCTGCCATTTTCCTCTTCCCGTACAGCTTCACTTCCACTGGGGGCACTGCTGCTGCTGTGTCGCCACATGCTGGGAGTCTGGGGCCATTTGCTTCCTCGTCCCCCCTCCCCAAGGCCCCCCTGTGACAGTGTTCAATCCCTTCACTACACAGCAAGCGCCACATGCCACCCTGTGGCCAAACTGATAGGCCTGACTGGCTCCTGCCCGCTGTGGGGGAGGGGAGAGCCAGACCAGGCTCAACTGAGTCCACTCAGGTGAGACCACATACAGGGCACACACAAAGAGGTCACCTTAACCTGTACACTGCTGGGGGGTTTCTGCACTACTGTCACTGCACTGTGCACTGATTTACTATCTTAGGGGCTTTTCATTCTAATGTCACCCTACAATAGGAGGTGCCCCTAGACTGGAGGTAGCAGTCTTTCTACGGAGGGGCCCCCTGTCCCTGAACTGTAGGTGGAAGTCTCCCTATGGAGGGGCCCCTGGACTGGAGGTAGCAGTCTTTCTATGAAGAGCCTCCATAGAAAGACTGCAATCTCCAGTCTCTGGGCCTCTCCATTGGGAGGCTACCATGTTCAGTCCAGGATCCATAGAGAGATTGCCATGTTAACCTCTAGCAACCAATCAGTGAAAAGTAATGATGTTTATTAACTTCTAGCAACCAATCAGTGAGCAATAATGATATACAGTAACATCTAGCAACCAATTAGTGAGCGGTAATGATGTGCAGTAACCTCTAGCAACCAATCAGTGAACAGTAAAGATGTGCAGTAATCTCTAGCAGCCAATCAGCGAGCAGTAATGATGTGCAGTAACCTCTAGCAACCAGTGAACAGTAAAGGTGTGCAGTAATCTCTAGCAGCCAATCAGCGAGCAGTAATGATGTGTAGTAACCTCTAGCAGCCAATCAGCAAGCAGAAATGATGTGCTGTAACCTCTAGCAACCAATCAGTGAGCAGTAATGATATGCTGTAACCTCTGGCAACCAATCACAATCACTGCCTGATCTGCTGCAGTAAACTGATTTTTCTATTTATTGTATGTCACCAAACAAAAGAATAAAGCCTTGTAAGCAACTATGAAACTACCATGAACGATTGTGTAGCACCCTCATCCCAGAATAGGGCTACAGGTAAATTTAGTTATGCTGGGTGGTAGCCAGCCTGGCTAATTTGTAGTGTTTAGTGGTCAAATGGCTTCTGTCCTAATCCTGTTTAGCTGTGGATTCTCCCTTTTGTCAGTAGGTGGTGCTGTTGCCTTTGACCTTTGTGTGATGAGCTACAGTGAGTTCAGGCTATGGATAAACATACTTTTCTAAGCCAATCAGATTCGCTGCTATGAATGCTGGGAGAAGCTACTTATCGGGAAGAAGTCAGGTGATCTTAGTCTTCCCACCCAGGGCTGAGGCCTGGGTGGATGTGTGTGGAACTGTTCCTGGCTGCTAGGCCTGAAGCCTATCCTATCCAGGTGGTCTCCTGGCTGCTAGGCCTATCCGGACGTTCAAGTTTCTGTTGAGAAAAGCCAGCTAAAGATCCAGGAACGATCCTGAGAGGGATGGAGTTCTAAGGCAGCACCAGAGGTGACACTTCATGAGCTGGAGGCTATGGAGTGGCTGGGAGTACTTCAAGAGTGAACTCATCCAACGGAATCTGTGTATGACACTGTGAGTAAAATTCAGTTACTAGAGGAGGCAGCCTATCCTACAAAATACAGATGTGCTGGTTCAGCTTAAAAAGCAATTTTTCCTGTATAGCTGTCTACCTTATCTCACCTATTTTTGTCTAAGGAGTCTGCCAACCTGCCTGTTGCTGATCGCTACTAAGGGTGTCCTGTGCCCTATCCCCGATTACATTTATCCTGTTTGAAAAATAAACTTCTCTCTTGTTTAAGCATAAAAGTGACTGGCGCCCAACTTCTTTTTCTTGTTCATTACCCACCATGCCCAGTACCCTGCACCCTGAGGAATTATGTCAGCCCTCCCTATCTCTGCTAATCACCATCAGGCTCCCGGAAAATCGGGGTAGGCGCTACAATTGTAGTGATTAGCTCACACACCACACTCTCATCAGTATGTGCTCTGCTCAAAACAATTCAAAAACATGCAGCGCTTCGCTATTAATCAACATATGTCTGTGCAAAATATCCAAAGTATATACTATTCCCAAAAAAAACAATTGATGCTTAAGTCCATAAAATATAGAGTCCAACAGTGCAATCCAAGTGTGTAAATACTATGAAAGCAAATATTTAAACATTTTCAAAAGTTAAAAAATTTATTAAAAAAATAAAAGTAACGTCTCTTTAAAGAGCAACTTCTTAAAGTGGAGTTCCACCCAAAAGTGGAACTTCCACTCATTTGTCTCCTCTCCCCCTCCGGTGCCACAATTGGCACTTTTCTGGGGGGAGGGGGGACAAGATACCTGTCTTTGACATGACCCCGGGGCTCCCTCTTCCCCCCTCCTCCTCTCCCTGCCACTGGGCCAGTAGGAGAGAGGAGCCTCGCGCATGCTCAGTAAGGTTCCTGGCGTAGCCGTAAGGTTACACTGCTGGGTACCCTTACCCGCAATGGCGGCGGCAGCACCCGACAGCTGATGGAAACATCAGCTGCGGTGCCGACATCGCTGGACTCCAAGACAGGTAAGTGTGCTATTGTTAAAAGCCAGCAGTATGTATAGCTGCTGGCTTTTACATTTTTTTTTTTTTTTTGTGCGGAACACCCAATAACTCCCACCAGCAGACCTGTGATCCCTCCACCAGATGTGCTCTCACCTGAGGGATAGGACAACACTATTTATATAGTCTATGTGAGATTTGTCCCTCTCAGAGGGCTGGAACTTGCTCCCCAGCTTTAGATACCATTCACTGCTTCTTAATCTGCTGCATCAGCCATGATAGTCTCCATACATTAGTGCATGGAAAAGGGAAAAAGAGCGCCTTACATAGTGCATTATCCTTTAGATGCTTGCCGACCAGCTGCGGCAGCATGGCATGGCTGGGCGAAACGACGTTACCTTATGTCGCTTTGCCTTTTGGCCACTATGGGCACCAGCTCGTCGCCGTTGTGTGCCCGGAGCTGATGCGAGTGCCCGGTGGGCGCGATGACCGCCGGACTCCCGCGATCGCTCGTGACAGAGCGAGAACCGGGATCTGTGTATGTAAACACACAGATCCCGATTCTTTCAGGGGAGAGGAGACAGATCGTGCGTTCATACTATGTATGAACACGATCTCTCTCTCCTCCTATACAGTCCCAACCCCTTGATCTCCTTCCCTGCCAGTGACATTTACACAGTAATCAGTGCATTTTTATAGCACTGATCGCTGTATAATTGTCAGTGGTTTCAAAAATGTGTCAAAAGTGTCCGATGTGTCCGCCATAATGTCTCAGTCCCGATAAAAAGTGCAGATCACCGCCATTACTAGTAGAAAGAAAAATAATAATAATAAAAATGCCATAAGTCTATCCCCTATTTTATAGACGCTATAACTTTTGCGAAAACCAATCAATATACGCTTATTGCAAATTTTTTTACCAAAAATATGTAGAAGAATAAATATCAGCCTAAACTGAGGAAAAAATTTGTTTTTTTGATAAAAAATCTGGGCTATTTATTATAGCAAAAAGTAAAAGATTGTGTTTTTTTCAAAATTGTCGCTCTTCTTTTGTTTATAGTGCAATAAATAAAAACTGCAGAGATGATCAAATACCACCAAAAGAAAGCTCTATTTGTGGGAAAAAAAGGACGTCAATTTTGTTTGGGTACAGCGTCGCACGACCGCGCAATTGTCTGTTAAACCGACTCAGTACCGAATCGCAAAAAATTGGCCTGGTCATTGAGCAGCCAAATCTTCCGACGCTGAAGCAGTTACATTTGTTTAATTCAACATACAAAAACTTACAGATGCACACTCACTTAATAAGGTGCTTACAGTAAATCATATTGTATATCGCATGCAATATTTCCAGAATATGCACACACGCCGGCGTACAGTCCTCACACTCTTGTGATTACCACACCATCCATTCCAAAGAGCATTGTGATGTCATCAATACCCTGTAATTCCCAGATTTCACAGACCATCCAACATGATAAGTAGGAGGACAGAACCTGAAATTGCACACTGCAGAGCTCAGTGAGGAGAGCTCTGAGAGCTGATTGGAAGAAAGGAACACGGCCTCTTCACATACAGTGATGGGCTGTCAATCACAGGTTGTGTGCTGGAGCTCCCTCCCCTGGCTCTTTTTTTTTTCTTGGTGTCAGGAAAACTTGTCACAAGTGATTTATGCCAATAGGACAGGAAAGAGTCAGCAGACAGAAATGACTATTAGTGCTCTGGATTGGGACAAGCACACACTATAGAGGGATATGCTTTGTTCATATTTCATGTCCGAGATGTACAACCACTTTACCCCCTTAATGACCAGGCCATTTTTTGCGATACGGCACTGCGTCAATTTAACTGACAATTGCGCTGTCGTGCGACACTGTACCCAAACAAAATTGATGTCCTTTTTTTCCCCACAAATAGAGCTTTCTTTTGGTGGTATATGATCACCTTTGCGACAATTTAAAAAGAACAATATTTTTTACTTTTTGCTATAATACATATCCCCCCCCCAAAAATGTAAAAAAAACGAATTTCTTCATCAGTTTAGGCCAATATGTATTTTTCTACATATTTTTGGTAAAAAAAAAAAAAAAAAAAATCGCAATAAGCGTATATTGATTGGTTTGCGCAAAAGTTATCGCGTCTACAAAATAGGGAATAGATTTATGACATTTTTTATTATTTATTTATTCTTATTACTAGTAATGGCGGTGCTCAGTGATTTTTAGCGGGACTGCGACATTGCGGCGGACAGATCGGACACCTAACTGACATTTTTGACACTTTTTTGGGAACCAGTGACAATATTACAGTGATCAGTGCTAAAAATATGCACTGGTATTGTACTAATGACACTGGCAGGGAAAGGGTTAACATCAGGGGCGATCAAGGGGTTAAATGTGTTCCCTCACTGTGTTTAGTAACTGTATGGGGGATGGGCTGCCTGGGGAAAACACACAGATCCGTCTTCCTGTTTAGCAGAAAGACAGGATCTGTGTGATCTCCTCTGTCAGAACGGTTTGTCTTGTTTACACAGGCAGATCCCCATTCTGTCACTGCGGGGAATGATTGCAGGTGGCCAGTGGGCACGTGCAACCGGCGGCGCGCGCGCGCCCACAAATCGCTGTGTACGAGCCAACTTACAATGACGGAGATTCGCGGGAAGCAGCCACATTGCTGCAGTACAACAGTACCACTGCGGCGGCTGGTCCTTAACCACTTACGGACCGCCGCACGCCGATATACATCCTAAGTTTGAAGAGGAATATTGTTGTTTTAGCAGTAGCTAGCTTCCATAACCCTGGTATCCTCTTCTTCGGTCGGCGGTCTGCTTTTTGATAAGAGTGGTTTATGCGGCGGATTCGCCGCGAGATCACTGTTATCGGCGGCAGGAGAGGCCCCCCCTCCCACCGCGCTCCGGTGCCCTCCGCAGCTTACCGGTGCCGTCGGTAAGGCGGAGGCGATCAGATCCTTTCTCCTCTGTGGCATAGAGACGAGTGAGGGGAAGATGGCCCCCACCCATCTCCATAACATTGCAGGGCAGAAGCGACGTCAAAACGTCACTTCCACCCATAGCTCTTAAAGGGCCATTTTTTTTTTTTTTATTGCATTTTAGTGTAAATTTGGGATCTGAGGTCTTTTTGACCCCAGATGTCATATTTAAGAGGTCCTGTTATGCTTTTTGCTATTACAAGGGGTGTTTACATTCCTTGTAATAGGAATAAAAGTGACACAGTTTTTTTTTTTTAAACAATGTAAAAATAAAAGGTAAAATAAATAAGAAAAAAAATGTTTTAATCGTGCCCGTCCCGCCAAGCTCCCGCGCAGAAGCGAGCGCATACGTGAGTAGCGCCCGCATATGAAAACGGTGTTCAAACCACACATATGAGGTATCGCTGGGATGGGTAGAGCGAGAGCAATAATTCTAACCCTAGACCTCCTCTGTAACTCAAAACATGCAACCTGTAGGATTTTTTAAACATCGCCTATGGATATTTTTAAGGGTAAAAGTTTGTCACCATTCCACGAGCGGGTGCAATTTTGAATCATGACATGTTGGGTATTAATTTGCTCAGCGTAACATTATCTTTCACAATATAAAAAAAAATTGGGCTATCTTTACTGTTGTCTTATTTTTTAATTCCAAAAAATGTATTTTTTCCAAAAAAAGTGCGCTTGTAAGACCGCTGCGCAAATACGGTGTGACAGAAAGTATTACAATGACCGCCATTTTATTCTCTAGGGTGTTAGAAAAAAAAATATAATGTTTGGGGGTTCTAAGTAATTTTCTAGCAAAAAAAAAATGTTTTTTACTTGTAAACAACACATCTCAAAAAGAGGCTCGGTTCTTAAGTGGTTAAGAGTTTAACTAAAATTCTGGTTTATCCTGCAGCCCCCCAGCAGTGTGTTTTGATGCTGATCTCCATGCGCAGCAGACGCCATTCTTGGGAGATGGGAAGCGGTGGCTGCACTGAGCTAAAGCTAACGGCTGATCTAAAAATCTCTATACATAATACAGAAAGAATAGTGTACAAAAAAATCATAGATGGCTTTACAGTTTAGTATTATTAGAAATATACTGTATTCTTGCTAAAAATAATGATATTTTTCCTTTGAACGATTCACCAGGCTCCTGTATATTTCCAGATTACTTTTTGTATTATTTTGACACTCACCAAAATTGTGTGTTTAGCCTGTCACAGACCCTTCATAGTGAAGCACCATTTTTTTGTTAAATCAAATCTCCTACTTATCCTCTTTGTAGATATGTGATGCTTACTTAGCTCAGACAGCCAGGCTAAGCTCTGTCCTTGGCTAAAGGGACTGGAACAGCCTGTACTGCCTTTTCCAGGAATCACACATGGATGACAGTAAATGTGACTTTACTGCAGGATATTTGTTAATTTGTTACCAAGAAAAAGATCAATTCTCAAGCAACTCCCCCTGTCTTCAACAAGCCTACTTACAGATTAGCTGTTCCAATTCCCATACTATTACTTTGAGGGTTGCACCTATACCGTTTTTTTTATTGGCGAGTACGAGTATCGATACTTTGCGGTGTGATCTGCGTCAATTAAAAAAAAAAAATGCACAAATCGCACTGCAAAGAATCGCATGTGATTTAAACAGGAATGCAGTCCGATTCCTGTACGAATCGCATTCGATTTCGCCCACTGCTCCTGTGTGTGTGTATACAAAGGACTTAAAGCGCCATCTAGTCAGGATAAACAATGTTGGAACTCACAGTACATTTCCGGGAGCAAATCAGGGCCACTAGAGGTGCTCACAGGGCTGGAGGAGAAGTTCCGGGACCCCGTAGGTATAGGGAGGAAGTGATGTCAGCTTGGGGACATCTCCTCCAGCGGCCCTGATTTGCTACCAGATATTTACTGTGAGTTCTAACATTATTTAACCTGATTAATGGCGCTTTAATCCCTATGTATATATGCTCACAAAAAAAAAAATGTGAATGGCTTTGTATGTTGTGGTTTGTATGTTGAATTTCATATGTTGGGTGAGTGGAAGTCAGTGGAGGGATCAGCAGAGAGGGTTGATGGGCACTTAAGTTGGCCATAAATGGAGCAAAATTCAGCCAGTTCAACAGGGATCACCCAAATTTTGATCCGCATATGGCCCCTTTGTTTGAACAGAAGTCGATCCACCAATCAACTTCTGTACAACCACCCTGTCAGGATTTCACCCCTCAATCAGCACTGCAGACTATAGCCTGCAACGCTGATTGGTGTAGTCTGATGGCAGGGAAGTCACCCTGCTGTCAGAATACAATAGCTCAGCAGGGAGGACCTGAATGTGTGGATGGGGGAATCGGGTCAGTTTTTTTCATTCAACCGGCTGGTTGAACAAAAAAAAAACCAGACTCATCTATGGTCAGCTTAACCAAGCAGTTTAATAGATTGATGAGTCTGGCAGCAGCATTCATGATAGACTGAAAAGGGATAGCCTGGGTAGAGGAAGTTGCAATAGTCAAGACAAAAGATTAAAAAAAAAAGAGTGAAATAGAAGCTTTGTTTTGTCAGTTCTTATAAAGGGCAAGAATTTTGGAAATGTTGCAGAGATGAAGGTGGCAAGATTTGGACAGTGATTGGAAGTGGGGCTAGAAGGAGAGGTCAGAGACGAGAATTACACCTTAAACCCTGGCCTATGGGGAGTGATTATTTGCGGTGCTGTTGATCTCAATGGAATAGTTGAGGAGTGGATGCAAGAGGGAGGAACCATTATGAGTTCAAACTGAGCTTGATGAAGTGGTGTGACCACCATGAGGTGAGCAGAGGAGTTAAAAGATAGATGTCTATGTCATCGGCATAGAGGTGGCATTGGAAAACATGGGAGGCTATCAAATGACCCAGGTAGGATGTGTAGAGGATAGAAAGGGCTTGGTGGACAGAGCCTTGGGGGACTCCTACAGAGAGAGGAAGAAGAGAAGAGCAGATAGAATTGTAGGTGACACTGAAGGTGCACTGAAATAGGTAGGTGAGAACCAGGAAAGAGCAATGCCGAGTGGAGTTTTTGCAGGAAGAGCGGGTGGTCAACTGTGTCAATTGCAGCAGAAAAATCTAAGAGTATGAGTACAGTGTAGTGGTCAGTATTTTAGCAGCTAGCAAGTCATTGGTGGGTTTACAAAGGCAGTTTCTGTGGGGTGTTGCAGGCTGGTGCCAGACTGAAAGTTGTCGAGAACAGTTAACAATGATGTGGTGGCTTAAACAGTTGTAGAGTAGGGAATTTAGAAGTTTTACAGAAAACATGAGCAAGGAGGTGACTAAGGCCTCATTCACAGCGGACAGACTTAAGCGTACATCTGTGCAAGGGCCGTATTTGCCCACACTGAATGCACAGGTTTTCTGTGCATGTATGCGCAGGCAGTCCCATTCATGTCTTATGGGAGCAGTGGCTGACACGGACACAGCCGCTGCTCCAAATTTGACATCGGTCCCACATATATCAGTATTTGTCATCTTTTGCTCTTGGTTCCAGAGGACTAATGGTGATCAGATCAGCAAAGAGAGAAGAGTCCAGCCCGAGTTAAAACCTCCCACACCCGGCAGGGGTCCCTCAAGGGCTACTGACAGACTCCCCTCAGCACTACTTCTCCATCTTCCACTGACTCCCCTGTCCCAGCATGCCTCATTCCTATTTATGGGCTCCTTAGTCCCCTGCCAGGCCCACTCCTGGGGATTGGCCAAGGGCCCATAAATATGCAGAGCAGCTCCTCCTCACCTCTGCCCACTAGCATCTAGATCTTGAAAGTTCTCCAACTTTCTAGATCCAGGCGGATGCAACAGAGAGCTGCCTGTATGAGTCATGCCTGCCTAACCTCTAGTAACCCTGACCCAATTACAGACTCACAGGCTAGACGTGAGTCAGAGTATGTTTTTCCTACTCTCACTCTAGTAGCACACAATAGAGGGTGCTACATATAAATGGTTATTTTTGGAAAACATGGGGTACGACTTGTCATGAGCTTTCGATGTCCAAAGTCACACCACAAGTCGCACAAGTGTGAATGGGGTATCATGTTAAGTATGCATGCATGCTAAGCAATGGGTCAGTCTCAGGCTCGGTTCACACTGGATGCCGATGCGTCCTGTGTGTCCTGGTTCACCGTTTCAGGTCCGATTTCAGCCCAAAATTTTGGGCTGAATTTGGACCTGAAACGAACCAAAAGACGCACAGGGCTCCTGTGCAAATTCGCACCAGAGCCGCATTGGAGATATGTGAACCGACTCCATAGAGAGCCAGTCATAATCTCCCGCTATTGCGAATTGAATGCGGGGATATTGCATCCAATTCGCAATGGTGTGAACCCAGCCTAATGCCGCACACACACGATCGGACTTTCCGGCAGAAAAGGTCAGACGGAATCATTCCGTCGGACATTCAGATCGTGTGTGGGCTTCATTGGACTTTTTCTTTCTAAAATTCTGATGGACCTAGAAATAGACCATGTTTCAAATCTTTCCGACAGAATTAGTTCCTATAGGGAAAACCGCTCGTCTGTATGCTATTCCGACTGACCAAAGACGACGCAAGGGCAGCTACTGGCTACTGGCTATTGAACTTCCTTTTTCTAGCCCCGTCGTACGTCATCGCGTTCTAAACGATCAGACTTTGGTGTGTTCGTGTGTAGGCAAGTCCGTTTCAGCGGAACTCCGTCGGAAAGACCGTCGGAGTCTATTCTAACAGAAAGTCCGGTCGTGTGTATGTGGCATAAGGCTAACCACACAATACAATCTGACCAAAATTATGTAATATGTAGACCTACCTAAAGTTTTCAATGATTTTGTTTATCCACTCAGGCAGGCTCTTGCAATAAGCCATGTTTTTAGGCATTCAGACTTTTTTATTTTTTACTTATCTAAATGTAGCCCACTGTTTTTAATGGGCCTGTAGATACACGTGTGCTATGTATAGATCAGTAAAAAAAAACCCCACAAATGTCTGCATTGCTGGACAGTATTTTACATGTGTATATGCGCATACATGCATGAAATAGAACCCAAGAAAGGCTAGAAGAATTTTTGCACAATTGCAAAAGTGAGCAAATGTGTGCACTTACTATACACCCTATCCTCGGATTTTTATTCAGGGATTTTCTGAGAGGAATTTTTTTTTCTGGCAAATTTGTTGTTGGGCAGATTAAAAAACGCAAATCGTAGCAAAATCGCGGCAAAAACACACTACATGCTTTTCTTCTGCTTCTCCATTGAAGTCTATTGAACCAAAAAAGCAAAAAAAGCACCGTTTTGCATTTTAAAAAGTCCCTGACCCTTTCCAAAAATGCAGAGGCGAAAAAATGCATTGATGTAAACGTTTCATAGGAATCCATGTTAAAAATAATGTCCTGCGTTTCTGCAAAAAGCTTTAAAAAACACATTGTGGGAATAGAGCCTTACACTTACAGATATTTATTATCTGTTTGAGTCATCACAGTACTCCCCTGACATTGTCTTCATCTGCTTTCCTTTATACAAAGACAGTGCCATCTTCATTCAGGCAATATCTAAGATCAGTATGAGCTTCCTAGACCAGGGGTAGGCAACCTTTTGAGCACAGTGTGCCGAAAAATATTTTCACAGAAAGTGAGCGTGCCGATTTTATAACAAAAAAATGTCAACTTCACACTCTGAATCATTAAAAGGATTTTTTATAAAGTAAATGCTGTAAACTACCTGAGTAGTGGGAAATTAACATCCTGAACTCTCACGCCTCAGATCGGCCCCAATTCCTGCACCTTCACACCTCAGATCACTCTCCCCCCTGCACATCTGTTTCACCACTGTACCCCATAGCTCCCAACTGTCCCTGATTTTGAGGGACTGTCCCTTATTCGGAACAAAGTCCCTCTGTCCCTCTTTCCTCCTCATTTGTCCCTCATTTTGGTCTGATCTATATAGTTGTATATAAATGCACTTTTTATCTTTCAAAAAGTGTTACCCAGTGCTAAAACTTTCATTCAATTTCTAAATTGCTGCATTTGTAAATCTCAAAAGCCAGTATAAAGGAATAGTAATGGTAAAAAAAACACTTGTGGGTTTAACTAATCATTTTTTAATTCTGCTTTAAGGGGCCGTAGCGGTTGCTGTGTCCTATGCCTACATACTTTTGCTAATAGGTGTCCCTCGCTCCTATCTCAAAAAGTTGGGAGCAGTGGCGGCCCGTCCATAGGGGGCGCATGGATGCTGCCCCCCCTCCAGGCAGTCCCAACAAATAAAAAAAATGTCAAAAAAAAAAATTTTAATATTGGCCCTTTAAAAAAAAACAAAACAAAACAATAAAAGGTCCTTTAGTGCACTGTGTGCGGACGCCGGACACATTGCACTAAGGGGAAGCGCCACATCTATGCAATCACGAGATTGCAGACGTGGCACTGCATTTGCGGGCGTTGAGCCCGCCTTGCGGCGCTTTCCGAAGCGCCAATTAGCTTCCGCCCGGCGATAGTAGTATATGTTACTACGGCCGGGCGGTTAGATTGACATCTCAGTTTGATGTCACTTCCTGTTCTCATTCTCCCATTGCGCCTGGGAGAAAGGAAACAGGAAGTATGAAGAAGACACCGCTGGAGAGGACAAAGGCAAGGTAAGTAGTACACTACCTCTGTGCTCCCGTGGAGAACAGGGGTGGGGGGGCTGCATTGGGGGACACATGCAAGGCTGCATTGGGGGACACAGGCAAGGCTGCATTGGGGGACACAGGCAAGGCTGCATGGGGGGACACATGCAAGGCTGCATTGGGGGACACATGCAAGGCTGCTTTGGGGGACACAGGCAAGGCTGCATTGGGGGACACAGGCAAGGCTGCATTGGGGGACACATGCAAGGCTGCATTGGAGACACAGGCAAGGCTGCATTGTGGGACACAGGCAATGCTGCATTGGGGGACACAGGCAAGGCTGCATTGGGGGACACATGCAAGGCTGCATTGTGGGACACATGCAAGGCTGCATTGGGAGACACAGGCAAGGCTGCATTGGGGGACACAGGCAAGGCTGCATTGGGGGACACAGGCAAGGCTGCATTGGGGGACACAGGCAAGGCTGCATTTGGTGGACACAGGCAAGGCTGCATTTGGTGGACACAGGCAAGGCTGCATTTGGTGGACACAGGCTGCATTTGGTGGACACAGGCTACATTTGGTGAGACACAGTCTGCATTTGGTGAGACACAGGCTGCATTTGGTGAGACACAGGCTGCATTTGGTGAGACACAGGCTGCATTTGGTAAGACACAGACTGCATTTGGGGGACACAGGCTGGCTGTATTTTGTGGGACACAGGCTGCATTTGGTGGGACACAGGCTGCATTTGGTGGGACACAGGCTGCATTTTGTGTGACACAGGCTGCATTTTATGGGACACAGGCTGCATGTAAGGACGGACTCCACTGGGGACACCTGATGGCATCTGGTGGCAGGCGACGTGGCTAGTGACACTCCCACTGATTCTGCATTATGGTGAGTTGAATGATTTCATTTTATATTACAATGTAATAATAGAATTAATGCGCTTCAATTATCCTGACACCATAACAACCATGGTGCCGGGATGATTGAAGTGCTAACACCAGGTGTTTGGAATATCTTTATCTGCTGATTGTTAAACTTTCTAGAATACACATATTTCTATTGTTGTGTAGGATCTGGGCCTGCTGTCCCTCCATCCCTCTCTCCCTCTATCCCTCATTCATCTCAGATGCTAACCACACCACCTTAGAGCCACGCCCACTATTTTGCTGAAACCACTCCAATTTTCACCAAGTGGGAGGGGTCAAAAAGGAAGGGCGGGGTCTGGTGCCCCCCCATCCTAAAACTTCACCAGCCGCCACTGGTTGGGAGGTATGTAACCCCCTGCACATCTGCCCCACCACTGTACCACCCTGCTCTTCTGCCCAACCACTGTAACCCCCTTTCTCATCTGCCCCACCAATGCACCTCCCTGCACATCTGCTCCACCTACATATCCCCATGCTCTTCTGTCTCACTACTGAATCACCTTCTCATCTGTCCTAACACTGAACCCATCTGCTCATCTGCCTCACCACTGTAACCCGTTTTCTCATCTGCCCCACCAATGTACCTCCTGCACATGTGTCTCACCTCTGTACTCCCTGCTCTTCTACCCCACCTGTGTTCCCCCTGCTCATCTGTCCCACCAATACATTTCCTTTCACATCTGCCCCACTGCTCTACCCCCCCTGCTTTTCTGTCCCACCACTGAACCCCCTTCTCATCTGCCCCAACACTGAACCTCCCTGCTCATCTGTCCCACCACTGTAACCCCCTTCTCATCTGCCCTATCACTGTACCCCCCTGCTCTTCTGTCCCACTGCTGAAGCCCCTTCTCATCTTTTCCACCACTGTACCTTCCTGCACATGTGCCCCACAGCTGTACCTCCTGCTCTTCTGTCCCACCTCTGAAACCCTTCTACTCATTTTTTCCACCACTGTACCCTCCTTCTCATCTGCTCCACCGCTGTACCCTCTTCTCATCTATGATATGTGTGATATGCAGAGTGGTGAAAAGAAGCAGAGATGAGACACATCTTCCTGTCCTGGTACACTCATCCTGCTGATCCACCTCTCGCATAGTGCCCACATGCTGCAATGTGATGTATATGATGTATGGGATGTATGTGATGTATGTGATGTATGGGATGTATGGGATGTACAGTCAGACTTGAATCCGATTGAACATGCATTTCACTTGCTGAAGACAAAACTGAAGGGAAAATGCCCCAAGAACAAGCAGGAACTGAAGACAGTTGCAGTAGAGGCCTGGCAGAGCATCACCAGGGATGAAACCCAGCGTCTGGTGATGTCTATGCGTTCCAGACTTCAGGCTGTAATTGACTGCAAAGGGTTTGCAACCAAGTATTAAAAAGTGAAAGTTTGATGGATGATTGTTAATCTGTTCCATTACTTTTGGTCCCTTAAAAAGTGGGAGGCACATATGCAAACTGTTATAATTCCTACACCGTTCACCTGATTTGGATGTAAATACCCTCAAATTAAAGCTAAAAGTCTGCAGTTAAAGCACATCTTGTTCGCTTCATTTCAAATCCATTGTGGTGGTGTATAGAGACAAAAAGATTAGAATTGTGTCAATGTTCCAATATTTATGGACTTCACTGTATGTGATGTATGGGATGTATGGGATGTATGTGATGTCACATACAAGCATCTGGAATGGATGCGCAATGATGAGCTTAGGTCAGGGGCATTTTTTGAAAGCAGTGGGCCTGTGTGCAGGATCATAAGTTGGGCCCCCGAAGCTGAGGAAAAGTTGGGTGTGATTTTCATTACGCTGAATACTGGCTGTGGCTTAAAGGGACACAGAGTGCCGGGTTCAGTAGTAAGTGACGCAAAGGTTCAGGGATATTTTCAACAAAGTTCCCAGAAGCTCAACAATAATTCCACAAGCTGTCGCCGGATTGTGATTTTCTCAATGACAGTGAAATCCCTTCTTTCTGAGATTGGTAGCGGCAACCAAGCGAGTCATCTTCCTCCAGATGGTGGGTGGGGCTAGCAAGACTGTGATTGGTTTTAGCAGTTGCCAATGACAGTCCCCCCCAGTAGAACTGCACCCAATCTCTTCCCCATCACAAAAGCTGATGATCGCAGCTACAGCAAAGTTAGAGAACCAAACAATGTTTCCCATCCTTTACAATGTGTGGGGGCGCAGTGCCTCCCCTCACTGCAGGTGCGGCGTGGGGAATTCTGAAATTGGAATGCATTAGTGTCTCACTGACACTTCCCTGCCCTGCTCTGCTGATGGGAAGGGAGTCGAGTGCCAGCAAAAGAGGCTTCGTGTCAGGTACTCACCAAGGCCGGAATGCTGAGAGCGGCTTCCCTAGCAACTAGGTGCGTGATACCCCTGAAGGTGGCACAGAGGGTATCAGGCACGGAGAGGCACGGGTTGCCAGCAGGTGTGCAGGTCACGAAGGTATCTTAGATGCGCAGAACCCGTGTAGAATGGTCTGGTTGCTGGACCGATGAGAAGCCTGGCAGGGGCTCAAACACCTTGACCTGGAAACAGGAACTGGAGAAGGATCCACTGAAGTAGCTGAGGGTAAAACACAGGGTTAAGCAAGAACAAGTCCTTTAAACAGGCCAAGGGTCAAACACCGGATCGTAATAGCAAAGTCCTGAATCAAGCCGAGGGTCAAACACTGGATAATCATAATAGCAAAGTCCTGAATCAAGCCGAGGGTCAAACACTGGAGAGAGGATAAGCAGAAGAGTCCTTAATCGAGCCGAGGGTCAAACACTGGAGAGAAGATAAGAGTAGTCAAACGATCTGGGTCACTATAGGCAGGAACAGGTATGCAGAGAGTAAATGGGAACACTGGGAGCTGAGAAGACAAACCAGCAACAAGCACAAGCACTAGGCCCGCCAAGGAGACGTCCCGCTGTGCGCGCACGTGTTCGTGTGCTAACCCGTTCGGGTCACACGCTCGTACCCGCCGATCGTGTACCCGTACGTGTTGATGAGCAACTCTACCATGCAGGCGCGCAGGGATGCGCCGATACTGACAGGCTCTGATTCTGTTGTTCCTCTGACAGTGCCCCCCCCCCCAGGGGCAGCCTCAGGATGCCCAACCTGGGCAAGATTGCTGGTTGTCTCCTGTGGAAATTTTGTATTAAACGAGGGGCGTGTAAGTTGCTGGAAGGTTCCCAGGAGTTATCTTCTGGGGGGGGGTATCCTTTCCATTTAACAAGATACTGGATCTGTCCCCCCCCTTTTCCTACAGTCCATTATAGATTCTACTTCGTACTCCATTTCACCTTCAATTTCAATTGGAGGAGGTGGTGGTTCCGTTCTTCCAGAAAAAGGGCTGGGGACCACTGGCTTCAATATAGATGCGTGGAAAACCGGATGTATTTTATAAGTGTCAGGAAGGGCTAATTCGAAAGCCACAGGGTTCACCACCTTCTTAATTTCAAAAGGGCCAATGAACCTTGGACCTAGTTTGCGGGATGGACAGGGCAATCTGAGATTAATAGCAGATAGCCATACTTTGTCCCCAATCTTGAAACTTGGATTAGGCCTTCTCCCTCTGTTATAGTACTTCTCGTAACTGTTTTGAGCCTTCTTCATGGTTTCCTGGATCTGCAAAAAATTGGGTTGGATAAAATTTATCCGATCTTGCACTGCAGGGGTTGATACTTCAGGAATGGAATCTGGCAAAAAGGAGGGATAAAAACCATAATTAGCCCAAAAAGAGGTTTGGGTAACAGTGGCGGCTGGTGAAGTTTTAGGATGGGGGGGCGCCAGACCCCGCCCTTCCTTTTTGACCCCTCCCACTTGATGGAAATGGGCGTGGTTTCAGCGAAATAGTGGGCGTGGCTCTAAGGTGGTGTGGTTAGCGTCTGAGATGAACGAGGGATGGAGGGAGAGGGCGAGGGAGAGAGGGACAGCAGGCCTAGATCCTACACAACAAAAGAAATGTGTATTCTACAAAGTTTAACAAACAGCAGATAAAGATACTCCAAACACCTGGTGTTAGCGCTTCAATCATCCCGGCACCATGGTTGTTATGGTGTCAGGATGATTGAAGCTCATTATTACTATTATTACATTGTAATATAAAATGAAATCGTTCAATTCACCATAATGCAGAATCAGTGGGAGCCCCGAGTGTGTCACTAGCCACGTCGCCTGTCACCAGATGCCATCAGGTGTCCCCAGCAGTCCCTTCTTACATGCAGCCTGTGTCACATCAAATGCAGCCTCTGTCACATCAAATGCAGCCTCTGTCCCCCCCCCCCAAAATGCAGCCTCTGTCCCCTTACATCAGAGTTGCCATCAGTGTCCCCCCACAGCATGTGTCCCCATCAGAGCCCCCCACAGCAGGTGTCCCCCACAGCAGGGTGTCTCCATCAGAATCCCCCCACAGCAGGTGTCCCCATCAGAGTCCCCCCACAGCATGTGTCCCCATCAGAGCCCCCCACAGCAGGTGTCCCCCACAGCAGGGTGTCCCCATCAGAGTCCCCCCACAGCAGGTGTCCCCATCAGAGTCCCCCCACAGCAGGTGTCCCCATCAGAGTCCCCCCACAGCAGGTGTCCCCATCAGAGTCCCCCCACAGCAGGTGTCTCCATCAGAGCCCCCCACCAGAGCCCCCCACAGCAGGTGTCCCCTATCAAAGCCCCCCACAGCAGGTGTCCCCCATCAAAGCCCCCCACAGCAGGTGTCCCCCATCAGAGCCCCCCACAGCAGGTGTCCCCTATCAAAGCCCCCCACAGCAGGTGTCCCCCATCAGAGTCCCCCCACAGCAGGTGTCCCCCATCAGAGCCCCCCACAGCAGGTGTCTCAATCAGAGTCCCCCCACAGCAGGTGTCCCCATCAGAGTCCCCCCAAAACAGGAGTCGCCCATCAGAGCCCCCCACAGCAGGTGTCCCCCATCAGAGCCCCCCACCAGAGCCCCCCACAGCAGGTGTCCCCTATCAAAGCCCCCCACAGCAGGTGTTCCCCATCAGAGTCCCCCCCACAGCAGGTGTCCCCCATCAGAGTCCCCCCCACAGCAGGTGTCTCCATCAGAGTCCCCCCACAGCAGGTGTCCCCTATCAAAGCCCCCCACAGCAGGTGTCCCCTATCAAAGCCCCCCACAGCAGGTGTCCCCTATCAAAGCCCCCCACAGCAGGTGTCCCCTATCAAAGCCCCCCACAGCAGGTGTCCCCTATCAAAGCCCCCCACAGCAGGTATCCCCCATCAAAGCCCCCCACAGCAGGTGTCCCCCATCAAAGCCCCCCACAGCAGGTGTCCCCCATCAGAGCCCCCCACAGCAGGTGTTCCCCATCAGAGCCCCCCACAGCAGGTGTTCCCCATCAGAGCCCCCCACAGCAGGTGTCCCCTATCAAAGCCCCCCACAGCAGGTGTCCCCCATCAGAGTCCCCCCACAGCAGGTGTCCCCCATCAGAGCCCCCCACAGCAGGTGTCCCCTATCAAAGCCCCCCACAGCAGGTGTCCCCCATCAGAGTCCCCCCACAGCAGGTGTCCCCCATCAGAGCCCCCCACAGCAGGTGTCTCAATCAGAGTCCCCCCACAGCAGGTGTCCCCATCAGAGTCCCCCCAAAACAGGAGTCGCCCATCAGAGTCCCCCACAGCAGGTGTCCCCCATCAGAGCCCCCCACCAGAGCCCCCCACAGCAGGTGTCCCCTATCAAAGCTCCCCACAGCAGGTGTCCCCCATCAGAGTCCCCCCCACAGCAGGTGTCCCCCATCAGAGTCCCCCCCACAGCAGGTGTCCCCCATCAGAGTCCCCCCACAGCAGGTGTCCCCCATCAGAGCCCCCCACAGCAGGTGTCCCCCACAGCAGGTGTCTCAATCAGAGTCCCCCCACAGCAGGTGTCCCCATCAGAGTCCCCCCAAAACAGGAGTCGCCCATCAGAGCCCCCCACAGCAGGTGTCCCCCATCAGAGCCCCCCACCAGAGCCCCCCACAGCAGGTGTCCCCTATCAAAGCCCCCCACAGCAGGTGTCCCCCATCAGAGTCCCCCCCACACCAGGTGTCCCCCATCAGAGTCCCACCCACAGCAGGTGTCCCCCATCAGAGTCCCACCCACAGCAGGTGTCCCCCATCAAAGTCCCCCCACAGCAGGTGTCCCCCATCAGAGTCCCCCCACAGCAGGTGTCCCCATCAGAGTCCCCCCACAGCAGGTGTCCCCATCAGAGTCCCCCCACAGCAGGTGTCCCCATCAGAGTCCCCCCACAGCAGGTGTCCCCATCAGAGTCCCCCCACAGCAGGTGTCCCCATCAGAGTCCCCCCACAGCAGGTGTCCCCATCAGAGTCCCCCCACAGCAGGTGTCCCCATCAGAGTCCCCCCACAGCAGGTGTCCCCATCAGAGTCCCCCACAGCAGGTGTCCCCATCAGAGTCCCCCCACAGCAGGTGTCCCCATCAGAGTCCCCCACAGCAGGTGTCCCCCATCAGAGCCCCCCACAGCAGGTGTCCCCCATCAGAGTCCCCCACAGCAGGTGTCCCCCATCAGAGCCCCCCACAGCAGGTGTCCCCCATCAGAGCCCCCAACAGCAGGTGTCCCCCATCAGAGCCCCCAACAGCAGGTGTCCCCCATCAGAGCCCCCAACAGCAGGTGTCCCCATCAGAGTCCCCCACAGCAGGTGTCCCCATCAGAGTCCCCCAACAGCAGGTGTCCCCATCAGAGTCCCCCAACAGCAGGTGTCCCCATCAGAGTCCCCCAACAGCAGGTGTCCCCATCAGAGTCCCCCAACAGCAGGTGTCCCCATCAGAACCCCCCCACAGGAGGGTGTCACCATCAGAACCCCCCCACAGCAGTTGTCCCCATCAGAGCCCCCCACAGCAGTTGTCCCCATCAGAGCCCCCCACAGCAGTTGTCCCCATCAGAGCCCCCCCCCTCAGCAGGTGTCCCCCCGATTCTCCACACAGCGGTACTTACCTTCAGTCTCCTGCGGTGTCCTCCTCCTCACACTGGCACCAGCATTCTTCCTGCTTCCTCTCTCGGGCGCAATGAGAGAGAGAACCAGGAAGTGACATCTGCCTCAGGGCAGATGTCAATCAAATCTGAAGTGCCAAGTAGCTTCCGCCCGGCGCCTGTAGTATGTATTGCTATGGCCGAGCGGAAGCTACTCGGCGCTTCAGAAAACGCCCCAAGGCGGGCTAAACGCCCGCAAATGCAGCGCCACGTCTGCAATCTCGTGATTGCATAGACGTGGCGCTTCCTATAAGTGCACTGTGTCCGGCGTCGCACTGTATCCGGCGTCCGAACACAGTGCACTTAAGGACCTTTTTTTTCCTTTTTTTTTTTTTTTTAAAGGGCCAGTATTAAAAAAAATTTTTTTTTTTTTTTTTTTTTGACTTTTTTTTTTTTTTTTTTTTTGCTGCCTGGAGGGGGGGCGGCGCCCAGGCGCCCCCTATGGACGGGCCGCCACTGTTGGGTAATGGCGGAATGAGTGGAATTGTTGTAAGCAAATTCTGCACAAGGAAGGAGAGTGGACCAGTTATCTTGAGAACATGAGCAAAAGCAACGGAGATATTGTTCCAGGGTTTGATTCGTCCTTTCTGTTTGACCGTTGCTTTGCGGGTGATATGCTGAGGAGAGGGAGGTCTTTATTTCAAAGGATTTGCAGAGATCCTTCCAGAACTTTGAGGTAAATTGGATTCCTCTATCTGATACAATGTTGTGGGGAACACCATGAAGCCTCACGATTTCTTTGATAAAAATATTTGCTGTAGCTAGGGCAGAAGGGGTGCCCATCATGGGCAGGAAGTGCGCCATCTTTGAGAGGCAGTCAACCACCACTAAGATAGTAGTAAATTTTTCAGAGGGAGGAAGGTCCACAATGAAGTCCATAGAGATCTCTTTCCATGGACGTTCAGGGATAGGCAAAGGTCTCAGGAGCCCCCAGGCCTTAATGTTTGACCCTTTGTTACGTTGACACGTAGTACAGGATTAGACATAGTTTTTACAGTCCTGACTCCAACCCGGCCACCAGTAGGAGCGATGAACCAATTCAGAGGTTTTCTGGATTCCAAAGTGCCCTGCCAGCTTATGGTCATGGAAGCTCTGTAATACTTGAAGTCTTACTGGAAGGGGAACAAACACTTAATTTTGGCCCACAGTAGGCCATCCCTCTTCCTTAAGGAGGGTACTTCAGGTTCTGTGCATTGGCTGGATGCCTCTTTGATGGCAGTTTCGAGATCAGATTGGATAAGAAGGAAGTTATGTGGAGATAAGATGGTCCCAGACTCAGTTGCCTCATTGACTTCTGGAAACATTCGGGAGAGTGCATCCGCTTTTCCGTTCTTTGAACCGGGTCGGTAGGAGATGTGGAAATTGAACCTGGAGAAGAATAAAGCCCATCAGCTTGTCGAGGTCGGAGTCGCTTGGCCGTTTGGAGATACTCCAGGTTCCTATGATCAGTAAAAATCATTATGGGTTGAGAAGCACCCTCCTGCAAGTACCTCCACTCCTCCAGGGCGAATTTTATAGCCAGTAGCTCCCGGTCACCAACGTCATAGTTCCTTTCAGGTGGGCTTAACTTATGAGAGGCAAAGGCAACTGGATGAAGAAGGGCCTTTGGACCACTCCGCTGGGACAAGATTGCACCTGTCGCTGATTCGGAGGCATCTACTTCCAGTACATATGATAAGGCTGGATCAGGGTGTTGTAGTATGGGAGCTGATGTAAAAAGACCTTTCAACTTATCAAAGGCTTCCTGGGGCCATTGAAACTTGACTTGCTGGCGGGTGAGTCGAGTAATGGGAGAGATAATTGAAGAGAATCCTCTAATGAACCTGCGGTAAAAATTGGCAAAGCCAACAAACCTCTGGATTCCCTTTTTGTCAGAAGTAGCTGGCCACTCCTGGATGGTTTTAACCTTTTGTGGGTCCATTGCGACCCCTTCCGTGGAGATGATGAACCCAAGGAACTGGATGTTTTTTTTTCAAACTCGCATTTCTCCCCCTTTAGGAATAGACCATGCTACCTGAGAACTGAGAGTACCTTTCTTACATGGGTGCGGTGTACTTCTATTGAGGTGGAGAAAAACAAAATATCATCAAGATATACAATTACAAAGTTATCTAGGTACTCACGGAAGATGACGTTGACTAGGTGTTGGAACGTGGCCGGGGCATTACAGAGTCCAAAAGGCATCACTAGATATTCAAAGTGCCCAAACCTGGATCTGAAGGCCGTTTTCCACTCATCCCCATCACGTATTCGAACAAGATTGTATGTTCCCCGTAGATCTAGTTTGGTAAATACTTCTGAAGTGCTGGAATAGTTCAGAGATGAGAGGGAGCGGGTATCGGTTCTTAACAGTGATCTTATTAAGTTCTCTATAGTCCACACAAGGCATCAAAGATCCATCTTTTTTTTCAACAGCTGGAGAAGAGGAAGGACGGATGAATTTCTTTTCCAGGTTTTCATCAATATAGGAACGAAGAGCTTCCAACTCAGTCTCCGACAGTGGGAATATGCGACCAAAAGGAATCTCGGACCCAGGGAGAAGATCAATGGGGCAATCATAGGAGCGATGAGGTGGTAAGCTGTCGGCCTTTTTTTTATCGAAGATGTCCAGAAATTCATGGTATACTGCAGGGACATGCTGAAGATTGTCTGGTATTGGCTGTATGGCCAAGCAGGAAGCCGGTGTACGGGTGGTAGGTACGGAGCAGTGTTGAGAACAGTATGTAGATGAAAAGAGAATGTCTTTCTTAGACCAACTGATTTGAGGGTCATGAGCTTGTAACCAAGGAAAACCCAAGATAACAGGGAACATGGGTGAGCTGATAACATCAAAGCAAAGAAATTCTTGATGGCCAGAGTCTGTGGAAGTGAGAATAGGTTTGGTTTCTTGAGTAACAAATCCTGAACATGGTAGGGATCCATCAGCTAGATGTATCCGTAGGGGTTGTCTTTTGTCTTGGAGGGGAATATGCAAGGTGCGAGCCAGGGATGCATCTAGGAAACAACTGCATGCTCCGGAGTCAATGATGGCCAGCAGCTGAGCCTCCTCTCCCGCCACCTGTAATAAGACCGGAAGGACAAAGTGAGATTGGGTAGAGCCGGTAACTTGAAAGTTCATAGTATACTGTGGGTGGCACTTACTGGGTCTCACAGGGCAGTTGCGTAGGAAATGACCGGCTTCCCCACAATAAAGGCAAAGGTTGGCTTGACGCCGGCGGAGTCTTTAATCAGGGGTGAGCGGAGAGCGTACCAATCCCAACTGCATGGGTTCGTTGTCTGAGGAAGAGGAAGGTACTGCAGAGGGTGCCGGAACAGGAGGAATACGAGGTAACATCCAGGTAGGTCGTGAGGACTGGAAGTGTTCAGAGCGACGTTCACGCAAGCGTCTGTCAAGCTTAACAGCTAGTTGTATCAACTCTTCCAGGGAAGAAGGAGTATCCACCCAAGCTAATTCATCCTTTAGGTTTTCTGATAGACCCTGGCGGTACTGGTATTTAAGGGCGGCCTCATTCTAGTTGGTGTCCCCAGACCATTTCCGGAATTCAACGGTGTAGTCCTCCACTGGTCTTTTCCCCTGGGTCAGGGTGTGTAAAATGGGCTCGGCTGTGGCTGTGCGTTGTGGAGACTAGACTGACATGCTGGCTCCAATATGACACAATGGTGCAAAATTGCAAATCCTTTAGCACAAATAACAGTACACGTGTTTGTATTTCAACTTCATTTTTAGCTGTTTACATGGAGTTTTACTGCAATGCCTTATTATAGTCATTGTGTGTAGGTTTCATTTAACAGCGTGCCTGGCATTCTGCGTTCAGCCGCCACCGCAAGCAATTGCAGTCAGTTGACAAGGAATGAAAAAGGTTTTGAGATAAAAGTTGCTTTTCCCATTGGATTCCCCAGTGTCAGTTCCAAACTCCCAGGCTGCATTAAAAATCCAAATTCCACGTCTAAATTAGCATGAGGAACTCTGATACCGGCTGAGCGCAGCAGTACTGTACAGTTTTATGCAGAATCGCTCAATGATAATGCATTCTTGATGGCTTCCAATATAAATGAAGAGAGTGGAGTGCATACATGCTATTGATTTTACAAATGTCATTATTATTCAGTTACTGTGGGGGTTGCGTAAGAGATTAATTTAAAAAAATGCAATTTAGTATCTAGGGTGCCCAAAGACCTTGTAATAACGAGCAGTTGATTAAAGCAGTAATTCATAATTCATCCAGCTTGTTAGGAAAAAAAAAAATCATATATATATATATATATATATATATATATATATATATATATATATATATATATTTTTTTTTTTTTTTTTCTACAGTTAAAATTTATTCTGCTGCTCATTAAATCTAAGATTTCACCTTGAGTAGGCTGTATTGCTCTCAGAAGATATGAGGTGTGAAATCAGCATCCGCGCTACTTGTTAAGAAAATAAATTTGTTTTAACCTTTAAAAAATGTGCATCCTGTTTCTTGTATGTGGCTTTACCTTGAACGTCTCACTGCATGTAGGCCAATATAATCTTAAAATCAGGCGCCTTATAATAAAATCTCCCGCCTCATTGAACTTGATTACTTGGTGTTGATTAAAACCCTTGTTTACCAGTAAAAAAAATAAAAAAAAATACACAGTATTACTTCTTTCCACCATGGAAAGGTAGAGGAAGTGTTATGTGTGCTATAGACAGCAAGTGAACCGTGAATTAGGAGATTTTTGTGCATGGCTTTCCATCAACAACCCGACATTTTTCAAAAAGCAGCAATTTTTCTCATCTATGGTGTAGAAAGGAAAGATGCAGTGACTTTAAATGATATATATTTCTATTGGTTATTAATGTTCTGTAAGTTCCTTATTGAAATGTTTATATTTGAAACAAATCCCTCATTTCAGACCTTTAACCACTTCAGCCCCGGAAGAATTTACCCCCTTCCTGACCAGAGCGTCGCTTTAACTGACAATTACGCAGTCGTGCGACGTGGCTCCCAAACAAAATTGATGTCCTTTTTTTCCCACAAATAGAGCTTTCTTTTGATGGTATTTGATCACCACTGCAGTTTTTATTTTTTGCGCTATAAACAAAAAATAGAGACAATTTAGAAAAAAACGCATTATTTTTTACGTTTTGCTATAATAAATATCACCAAAAAATATATTAAAAAACATTTTTTTCCTCAGTTTAGGCTGATACGTATTCTTCTACATTTTTTTGGTGAAAAAAAATCACAATCAGTGTTTATTGTTATTGGTTTGCGCAAAAGTTATAGCGTCTTCATAAAAAGTTATAGTTTTATGGCATTTTTATTGATAATTTTTTTTTTTACTAGTAATGGCGGTAATCAGCGATTTTTATCGTGACTGCGACCTTATGGCGGACACAGACAATTTTGACACATTTTTGGGACCATTGGCATTAATACAGCGATCAATGCAAAAAATTGCATTGATTACTGTAAAAATGTGACTGGCAGTGAAGGGGTTAACCACTAGGTGGCGCTGTAGGGGTTAAGTGTGTCCTAGGGAGTGATTCTAACTGTGGAGGGGAGGGGCTGTGTGTGACACATCACTGATCACCGCTCCTGATTACAGGGAGCTGTGATCAGTGACAGTGTCATTAGGCAGAACGGGGAGATGCTTGTTTACATTAGCATCTCCCCGTTCTTCCTCACCTTGAGACGATCGCGGGTATCCCCGCGGACATATAGTCCGTGGGACCCGCAATCCCGGTCACGGAGCTCCCGTCGTGCTCTTAAAGGGCAATGTACAGGTACGTTAATCTGCCTGTACGTGCCCTTCTGCTGCAGTATATGTGCATGAGGCGGTCGGGAAGCGGTTAAAAAGCCTAACAGCAACACAATACCTTTATTGGGCTCCGATGTGTGCCCCTCTGATTCTGGTTTCAGTTTCTCACTGAAGGGCTTGACTTGACCTCCCTCGTTTTAAATTATAACTAAACGCAAAACTTTTATTTTTTTTTATTTTTTTAGTTTTGGATGGAGTGGAGAGGGATTAGAACCCTTGTCAGTTTTTGTTGCTGTCTGTGCCCCTGTTAGGCAGATTCATCCTCTATATTTGTTCTGTTTACCATTATCATTGAAAGTCAAAGTAAATTTTGTGCTATCCTCAGAAAAGTAATAGAGAGGAAATCCTCCAATGGGGGCACTAGTTTTTGTGACCTGGGGGTCCCCAAGGGATTCCCCTAATTTGCAGGGATCTTCTTTCACCTCCTGTTCGGGTATGGGGCACAGATGGTGTAAAAAAAAAATCTGACAGGGGTTATAACCCTCTTTTGCTCTATCCAAAAAAAAAAAAAAGTTTTGCCTATGGTTCTAATTTAAAGCTAGACTCCAGCTTTTGCTACACTTTACATAATTCGTTTGGGGCAAACTGGCCAAATGACCTATGCCCCTCACTGACATGTTAGACCACTTGATGTGCTGTATAAACTGTATGTAGCTGAGGCAACATACAGAATACCGCGCTGTGTTTCCGGTTTGAGCCAAGATTTCCCGCCTCATACCCAGAACACACTGGAGCAACCTTTCTCAACCGGGGTGCTGCCAAAAGTCCTCAGGAGTACCACAGGATACTGGTAGAGAAAGACTTTCAGATGAGACCAAGCTCCCGAACCCCAGCCGAACTGTACATCAACATGGAGCTTGGTTGAAAACACTTAACAAAGTATGTGTGTGTGTGTGTGTACATGTGTCTGTGTGTGTGTACATGTGTCTGTATGTGTGTGTGTGTGTACATGTGTCTGTGTGTTTCTGTGTACATGTGTGTGTGTGTGTGCACATGTGTCTGTATGTGTGTGTGTGTGTATGTGTGTGTATGTGTATGTGTGCACATGTGTCTGTATGTGTGTGTGTGTATGTGTACTTGTGTCTGTATGTGTGTGTATGTGTATGTGTGAACATGTGTCTGCATGTGTCTATGTGTGTGTATACATGTGTCTGTGTGTGTGTGTACATGTGTCTGTATGTGTATGTGTGTGTTTACATGTGTCTGTTTGTGTATGTGTGTGTGTGTACATGTGTATGTGTGTGTACATATGTCTGTATGTGTGTGTGTACATGTGTCTGTATGTGTGTGCACATGTGTCTGTATGTGTGAATGTGTGTGTACATGTGTCTGTATGTGTGTGTGTGTGTGTGTACATGTGTCTGTGTGTTTCTGTGTACGTGTGTGTGTGTGTATGTGTACTTGTGTCTGTATGTGTGTGTATGTGTGCGTGTGAACATGTGTCTGTATGTGTGTGTACATGTGTCTGTATGTGTGTGTATGTGTGCGTGTGAACATGTGTCTGTAGGTGTGTGTACATGTGTCTGTATGTGTCTGTGTGTGTGTATACATGTGTCTGTGTGTGTATGTGTATGTGTGTGTGTGTACATATGTCTGTATGTGTGTGTGTACATGTGTCTGTATGTGTCTGTATACGTGTGTGTATGTGTGTCAGGAATTAGTGCAATTTTTGCCTGCGTTCTGCAACAAGACTAAAAATACTTTTCCAGGGTGCCCCAACTCAAAAAAGGTTGAGAAGCACTGCCTTAGATGCCTGAGCTAAGGGCAGATGGATTCCAAGAAGTAAATGCTACATGGATCATCTGCCCTCACTTAAGATGGCCATGTCCAAAAATGCTAGGGGGTGTTTATCAAAGTGATTTCTCAGCAAAATAAATCATGGAGACATGGATGGACGGGTGAGTTTGCTTTGAGTTTTAAAAATGAATTAAATAGCATTTTTTGGTTTGTAGTGCTCAGATGCAGTGTAAACGTACCTGTAACTTTATGCCTTGTCTGCAATAATAAGGAATCTTCAGAGATCTTCAAGCTTCCAACCATTGGTCAATGAAATGAATACCAAGTGAAGTTCTGGGTCCTGCACCAAGCAGCTGGAAGTCGACCGCTCAGCACAGGCACCACTCAGAGAATACTTAACACCTTCTGAATGAATACAAAGTGATCTCTGATTGAAAGGTGGAAAGGTTGGGAGGTGATATCACGTTTTCCTTCTCGCTTTGCATTCATTTAGAAAATGCACACGGCTCTCTGAATGGTGCCCATGCCAATTAGTCAACCTCCTTTGTTCCGACTGCAGCAGTGCAACTCAGCGGTGTCTACTTCAGTCATTTCCAGCTTTCAGATATGGTATATGCATAGTTACTATAGTGGCCCAGGCTTGACCATTGTGACTATCTATAATATATCCATACCTGGAATTCCTCTTCAACCTCTTCCCGCCCGCTGGCTGTCAAATGACGGCTGTGCGGTGCAGCTCTCTTTCTGGGTGGACGTCATATGACGGCCCTCCAGAACGACCACTCTCGTGTGTCCCTGGGGGCGCGCAGCGCGGCGACCACGGCCGCGGCGTATTGCTTGGACACGGCGCAACCCTGATCTGTGTAAAGAGCCGCGTTCGCGGCTCTTTAACAATGTGCTTGGCTGTGTCCAATCATAGCCGGTCACATGTAAACACGGAGTTGCCAGTAATCGGCGCTCCTCGCCTCACACTGACAGAGTGTGAGGAGATGAGAGCTGATCAGTGGCATCTCCTGACAGAGGACATTTAGGGATGTAATCAGGGCACTGATAATCAGTGCCCTGATTACAATTAAGTGCCAGCAATGACAGCAATGTATGCCCACCACTGCCAGCAATCAGTGCCAACCAGTGCCCACAATTGGCACCAATCAGTGCCCGCAAGTGCCAGCAATCAGTGGACATCAGTGATGCCAGTCAGTGCTGGCTATCAGTGCTGCCCATCACTGGTGCCCATCAGGGCTCATCACTGCTGCTGCCCATCAATGCCACCCATTAGTGCCGCCTATCAGTGCTCATCAGTGCCACCTATCAGTGCCCATAAGTGCGGCATATTCGTGCACCCTCATCAGTGCCACCTAATCAGTGCCCATAAGTGCCACCTCATCAGCTCCTATCAGTGCTGCCTCATCAGCGCCCATCAGTGAAGGAGAAAAATTACTTATTTACAAAATTTACTGACAGAAACTATGAAACACTTTTTTTTTTCAAACTTTTTTTTTTTTTTTAGGAAAAAAAATAAAAAAAACAGGAGTGATTAAATACCACCAAAAGAAAGCTCTATTTGTGTGAAGAAAATGATGAAAATTTCACATGGTACAGGGTAGCCAGACCACGCAATTGTCATTCAAAGTGTGACAGCGCTGAAAGCTGAAAAATGGCCTGGGCAGGAAGGGGGTGTAAGTGCCCTGTATTGAAGTGGTTAAGTGAACTATGTAAAGTGTAACAAGAAGCTGGAGTTCAGCATTAAATAGGCTTTGCCTGTCCCAAGATGGCTTCTAGAGTCACATGGGGTGGCAACATCCAATCGGATAGCTTTCCCAGTGACTCTAGAAACCATAGAGGAATCATATTCCTCTTGACTTCCTCTCCCCCTGCTATGCTGCTGCAGTAGAGCGCCACCTGCAGTGGAGAAAGTAGACTGCACCTGCCTACATGCTGAAGGGAAACCACTCACGGGACCTAGGAGATGTCTGCTTTCACTTTAGTAGCACTGAACTACTGCAGTCGTATTCAGCTATCACACATGCCCTTCAGTATATGCATACTATGCAGTAATGCAAAAACCTCTAGTCTAGCTTTAACTATCCCTGCTTTCTGCCTCCTCTTTCATTTCAACAGTCAGTGCAGGCACTCCTGCTGTGAGCATAATATCAGGTTTCAGCTGGTGTACAGAAAATAATGGGAAATTATTATAAAATTATATAAAAAAAAGGATTACAACACATATTAGAATTGCCAAAAAAATTTTTATAAATATTTTACATTTTTGTAAAAAAAATCATTTTATTTTCATGAGTTCCCATTTAAACAACGCACTCGGCATTGGTGCAAATTCAGTGCAATAACATTGCCTATGTACAAAGTAAAAACAATAAAAATTAAACTCTTAGATGTATAAGCATCTTCTCAAGGTAGTCCTCAGAGTACAGCAGTAGCTCCAGGATATCTTGGTTGGAGTGGTGCTGATTGAATCACCTGTATTTCACAAGAATATTAATAGCACTGGCGTTGTTGTCTCCCCTGTGGACAAGAAGCACCGAACTGCAGAACTGAATTACTAGCGATGAACATAAAGTGCTTTGTGCGGATTTACTGATGAATCAAATTGAATACATCTGCTGTGCATTGCTGAAATTATTTGTATATAAAGAGCACTGGAGCGATAATGTCCAGCGACTCACAGCGATCAATCAAACATCCAAACAAGTGCAAAGAACAACGAGGCATAAAAACTTAAAACAACCAACCAGAACTTGTGCAAATTATGCAAGTTGACCCACAGTAACCAATGAAAGTTAATAATGCCATCAATGACGACCAACCAGAAATCAGCATAAAACACTCTGACAACACTGAATTTGTTGTTAGGAGAAGTTTCTCCATTGAAAACATTTTTTTTACAAAGTTTCTATTAACCCTTTTGTGGACTGTCATTGTTCTCTTCTCCTGTTGTATGGTCATTAACCATTTCAGCCCCAGGAGGTTTTACCCCCTTGATGACCAGGCCATTTTTTTGCGATACGGCACTGCGTCGCTTTAACTGATAATGTGATGTTGTAACCAAACAAAATTGATGTCCTTTTTTCCCACAATAGAGCTTTCTTTTGGTGGTATTTCATCACCTCTGTGGATTTTATTTTTTTGCTCTGTAAAAAAAAAAAAAGACAGACAATTTTGAAAAAGAACCAATATTTTTTACTTTCTGCTATAATACAAATTTATTCATCAGTTTAGACCAATATATATTCTTCTACATATTTTTAGTAAAAAACAAAAAAACAAAAAAAAGCGTATATTGATTGGTTTGCGCAAACGTTATTGTATCTACAGACTATGGGAAAGATTTATAGACTTGTATTTTTTTTCATGTTTTTACTGGTAATGGCAGCGATCTGCAATTTTTAGCAGGACTGTGACATTGCGGCAAATAAATCTGACCCTAAGTGACACTTTTTGGGGACCAGTGCTAAAAAAAAAAAAAAAAATGCACTGATCAATGTATAAATGACACTGGCAGGGAAGGGGTTAACACTAGGGGGCGATCAAGGGGGTTAACTGTGTTCCCTGGGTATGTTCTAACTGTGTGGGGGATGGGCTCACTGGGACACCACAGAGATCGCTGTTTCCGATCACTGGGAACGGCAGATCTCCATCATGTCCCCTGTCAGAACAGGGCTCCGCCTTGTTTACATAGACAGATCCCCGTTCTGTCTCTGTGTACTGCGATCGCGGGTCGTCAGCGGACATCAAGTCTGCGGGACCCACGGGTACACTCCTGAAGCGCACGTGCGCCCACAGTGTGAGATGCACGGACCGCCGTACGGATACGGCGGTTCGCGCAATAGAGCTGACCTGCCGCCGTATATATACAGTGGCTGGTCGACAAGTGGTTAATTTAAACTCACCCACTTTATTAGGTACATCTTGCTAGTACCGGGTTGGACCCCATTTTGCCACCAGAAATGCCTTAATTCTTCATGGCATAGATTCAACATGGTGTTAGAAACATTCCTCAGAGATTTTGGTCCATAGTGACATGATAGCATCACGCAGTTGCTGCAGATTTGTTGGTTGCACATCCATGATGCTAATCTCCCTTTCCACCACATCCCAAAGGTGCTCTATTGGATTGAGATCTGGTGACTGTGGAGGCCATTGGAGTACAGTGATCTCATTGTCATGTTCAAGAAACCAGTGGTGAGATGATTGGAGCTTTGTGACATGGAGCATTATCCTGCTGGAAGGAGCCATCAGAAGATGGGTACACTGTAGTCATAAAGGGATGGACATGGTCAGTAACAATACTCAGGTAGGCCTTGGTGTTTAAATAATGCTCAATTGTTACTAAGGGGCCCAAAGTGTGCCAAGAAAATATCCCCCCCCCCCCACACCATTACACCACCGCCAGCCTGAATCGTTGATACAAGGCAGGATGGATCCATGCTTTCATGTTGTTTACATGAAAGTGAATTCTGAACCTACCATCTGAATGTCGCAGCTGAAATCGAGGATCATCAGACCAGACAACGTTTTTCCGATCTTCAATTGTCTAATTTTGGTGAGCCTGTGCAAATTGTAGTCTCAGATTCCTGTTCTGATATGAGTGGCACCCGGTGTGGTCTTCTGCTGCTGTAGGCCATCTGCTTCAAGGTTCGATGCGTTGTGCATTCAGAGATGGTATTCTGCAAACTTTGTAACACGTGATTATTTGAGTTACTGTTGCCTTTCTATTATCTCCAACCACTCTGCCCATTCTCCTCTGACCTCTGACAATAGTGAGGCATTTTCATCCATACAACTGCCACTCACTGGATATTTTCTCTTTTTTGGACCATTCTCTGTAAACCCCTAGAGATAGTTGTGTGTGAAAATCCCAGCAGATCATCAGTTTTTAAATACTCAGACCAGCCCGTCTGGCTCTAACAACCATGCCACGTTCAAAGTCACTTGTAATCCCCTTTCTTCCCTATTCTGATGCTTGGTTTGAACTTCAGCAGGTCGTCTTCACCACGTCTAGATACCTAAATGCATTGAGTTACTACCATGTGATTGGCTGAGAAGCAATTTGTGTTACCAAGCAATTGAACAGGTGTACCTAACCTAATAAAGTGGCCGGTGAGTGTATATTACCTGTATGTTGTTGTGAAGAGCTACTCTGTATATTTATTTTCTATTTTGTTCCCTTTTTTTCTTATTTTGTTCATGACATGTTTGACATGTTATTTTAACACTGAATTATTCATTGTGGTTGCACTGGAAGATCCCTCTAATGGATAGTTTACATATCTCTACATTTAATACAATAATGTAAGCCGTACACGTGTGGATTTCAATTGTTCTACCTGGAAGGGTAAATGAGAGAAATCAGTTTATTTCTCTCTCTTTGCTGAACAGCATTGATGAAGGAATCTTACCTTCTGGCTATGACATTCAGACAGCCACGGCACCCATGGCTGCCTGACTACCCAAACAGAGATGGCATCTGATAGAACCCAGACACTGGTTGGTTGAGAATTTTCCACTCATCTTCACAAAAGCCGATTTAGAAATCAAGAGGGAAAAATCTCAACCAAACAGTGTCAGCCACCCACAGCTCAAGATTTGTCTGACATTGATTCAGAAGGAATCGGATGAAATTTGAGCTGTGTATGGCTAGCTTTACACAGATACAAAAGAACAAACTTGTAAATATGTGAATGTCATACCAAAGATGACTATAGATAAGGCCTTGTTTACATGTTTGGCAGTCTCTACCTCCTATCTGAAAAACGATCTGCTGTGGATCACTTTTTAGAGGGATGTAGAGCAGCAATATCCAGGCGTTCAGAGAGCACTATTTCAGCCTCCGCTTAATTATATAATATACAAAGTATACATCATGATGTATACTTTGTATATTATATAATTAACAAAGAAACTAGCCCTAGCTATGAAACAAAATTCACAGTAATTATTTAAATAATATACAAAATGTACATGATGTATATTTTGTATATTATATAATTAATTACTGTGAATTTTGTTTCATAGATAGATCTAGTTTCTTTGTGGTCAAGTAATTGAGGTTCTGAAGAAGCTGTTTGTGAAACGCGTCGACCTCCTGACCAGCTTAACAAAGAAACAATTTGTGGAGTATATATGTACTAGCCTATCCAATAATCATATGATGTTTTGAAGAGCATGAGCTCTATATTCTCTTTTATATGTAATTGTTTTTGTAATAAAATACCTTTTATGTGAACTCAATGTAGTTTAGTCCTTCTCTGGTACCGTTAAAGTCTGTAAGCTCTGGTTGTTTGTTTTTTACTCAACACACAACCAATAATGTCTAAACCGCTGTCAACAAAAGTGAGTACACCTCTAAGTGAAAATGTCCAGCTTGGGCCCAAAGTGTCAATATTTTGTGTGGCCACCATTATTTTCCAGCACTGCCTTAACCCTCTTGGACATGGAGTTCACCAGAGCTTCACAGGTTGCCACTGGAGTCCTCTTCCACTCCTCCATGACAACATCACGGAGCTGGTGGATGTTAGAGACCTTGTGCTCCTCCACCTTCCATTTGAGGATGCCCCATAGATGCTCAATAGGGTTAGGGTCTGGAGACATGCTTGGTCAGTCAATCACCTTTACCCTCAGCTTCTTTAGCAAGGCAGTGGTCATCTTGGAGGTGTGTTTGGGATCGTTATCATGTTGGAATACAGCCCTGCAGCCCAGTCTCCCAAGGGAGAGGATCATACTCTGCTTCAGTATGTTACAGTACATGTTGGCATTCATGGTTCCCTCAATGAACTGTAGCTCCCCAGTGCCGTGCAGCCCCAGACCATGACACTCCCATCACTATGCTTGACTGTAGGCAAGACATACTTGTCTTTGTACTCCTCACCTGGTTGCTGCCACACAAGCTTGACATCATCTGAACCAAATAAGTTAATCTTGGTCTCATCAGACCATAGGACATGGTTCCAGTAATCCATGTCCTTAGTCTGCTTGTCTTCAGCAAACTGTTTGCGGGCTTTCTTGTGCATCATCTTTATAAGAGGCTTCCTTCTGGGACAACAGCCATGCAGACCAATTTAATGCAGTGTGTGGCGTATGGTCTGAGCACTGACAGGCTGACCCCCCACCCCTTCAACCTCTGCAGCAATGCTGGCAGCAGGGCTGTCTTACTAGCGGGCACCCCTGGGCACTGCCCAGGGGCCCCAGGGTTACCTGGGGCCCCATCAGAGCCAGACAAAGAAGCAGTGGGGCAAGGGAGTCAGGCTTAGCGGGCACAGGCAGTCTGGCGGGCAGGGCCGCCATCAGGGGGGTACAGAGCCCATACACTAAGGGCGTCTAGAAGGGCCCGGTTGTCGGGCGGAAATGGGAGAAGGCAAGGGTGGGTGCAGGATAGCTCTGTGGCTGTGCTGGATTTTGAAATGTGTGTGAGAGTCATTGAGCTGACATCGGGCTCTTTGCTGCCCCCTCTGGTAAATTCTGCATGTGCACCCCTCGCGTGTTCTGCACAAGAGCTGGGAGTGGGACAAGGAACACCACCTAACAAGTAAGGGCTGTTCTACAAGTAAGGGTGTGTGTGTGTGTGTGGTGTGTACATGTGTGTGTCTGTGTACATGTGTGTGTCTATGTACATGTGTGTGTCTATGTACAAGTATGTGTGTCTGTGTACATGTGTGTGTGTCTGTGTACATGTGTGTGTGTCTGTGTGCATGTGTGTGTGTGTGTCTGTGTACACCTGTGTATATGTGTGTGTGTGCCTGTGTACATGTGTGTGTGCGTGCCTGTGTACATGTGTGTGTGTTGGTGTACGCCTGTGTACATGTGTGTGCGTGTGCCTGTGTACATGCATGTGTGTGCCCCTGTACATGTGTGTGTGTGTCTGTGTATGCCTATGTACATGTGTGTGTGTTGGTGTACGCCTGTGTACATGTGTGTGCGTGTGCCTGTGTACATGCATGTGTGTGCCCCTGTACATGTGTGTGTGTGTGTCTGTGTATGCCTATGTACATGTGTGTGTGTTCCTGTGTACATGTTTGTGTGTGTGTACATGTGTGTGTGTCTGTGTATGCCTGTGTACATGTGTGTGTGTGTGTCTGTGTACATGTGTGTGTGTCTGTGTACGCCTGTGTACATGTGTGTGTGTCTGTGTACATGTGTGTGTCTGTGTACGCCTGTGTACATGTGTGTGTGTGTCTGTGTATGTGTGTGTCTGTGTACATGTGTATTTGTGTCTGTGTATGTGTGTGTGTCATATATACACGTGTGAGAGGGGCTGCAAGCGTACAGGTGTGAGGTGCGTAAATTGGGCAGGCTAGTAGGGGCCCCATAGCATTACTTTGCCCAGGGGCCCATGATGTTATCAAGATGGACCTGGCTGGCAGCACTCATACATCTATTTCACAAAGACAACGTCTGGATTTGACGCTGAGCGCGTTCATTCAATGTCTTTGGTCGACCATGGCGAGGCCTGAGAGGCAAGAAGTCGAGTGAGGGAATGATGTTCCATTGGATGACAGGAGCGACGTCAAATGTCACTTCTGCCTTAAAGGGACAATTTTTTTTTTTTTAATTGAAAAAAAAAGACATTATTTATTTTTATGTTTTATTGCATTAAAGTGTAAATGCATGATCTGAAGTCTTTTTAAACCCCAGATCTCACGTTAAAGAGGTCCGGCCATGCTTTTTTCTATTACAAGGGATGTTTACATTCCTTGTAATTGGATTAAAAGTGATCCAAAAATGTTTTTTTAAAAGGATAGTGTAAAAATAAAAAATAAAAAGTAAAATGATTAAGACTTTTTTTTTTTTTTTAAATGCCCCGTCCCTACGTGTAAGCTGCGCCCGAATATGTAAATGGTGTTCAAACTACACATGTGAGGTATCGCTGTGATCGTTAGAGCGAGAGCAATAATTATAGCGAATTAACTTCTCTGTAACTCAAAGCTGGTAACCTGTAGAAATTTTTAAACGGCGCCCGTGGAGATTTTTAACTGTCAAAGTTTGTCGCCATTTCACGAGCGGACGCAATTTTGAAGCATGACATGTTGGGTATCATTTTACTCGGCGTAACATTATCTTTTGAAATATAAAAAAAAAAATGGGCTACCTTTACTGTTTTCTTATTTTTTAATTCAAAAAAGTGTATTTTATTTTTTTTTTAAATTGCGTTTGTAAGAACGCTGCGCAAATACGGTGTGACATAAAGTGTTGCAAGAACCACCATTTAATTCTCTAGGGTGTCTGAAAAAAATATATATAATGTTTGGGGGTTCTTAGTAATCTTCTAGAAAAAAAAAATATTTTAACTTGTAAACACCAAGTGTAAAATATACAGCGGGGACGGAAAGTATTCAGACCCCCTTAAATTTTTTACTCTTTGTTATATTGCAGCCATTTGCTAAAATCATTTAAGTTCATTTTTTTCTTCATTAATGTACACACAGCACCCCATATTGACAGAAAAACACAGAATTGTTGACATTTTTGATTTATTAAAAAAGAAAAACTGAAAGATCACATGGTCCTAAGTATTCAGACCCTTTGCTCAGTATTTAGTAGAAGCACCCTTTTGATCTAATACAGCAATGAGTCTTTTTGGGAAAGATGCAACAAGTTTTTCACACCTGGATTTGGGGATCCTCTGCCATTCCTCCTTGCAGATCCTCTCCAGTTCTGTCAGGTTGGATGGTAAACGTTGGTGGACAGCCATTTTTAGGTCTCTCCAGAGATGCTCAATTGGGTTTAAGTCAGGGCTCTGGCTGGGCCATTCAAGAACAGTCATGGAGTTGTTGTGAAGCCACTCCTTCATTATTTTAGCTGTGTACTTAGGGCCATTGTCTTGTTGGAAGGTAAACCTCCGGCCCAGTCTGAGTTCCTGAGCACTCTGGAGAAGGTTTTCGTCCAGGATATCCCTGTACTTGGCTGCATTAATCTTTCCCTTGATTGCAACCAGTCGTCCTGTCCCTGCAGCTGAAAAACACCCCCACAGCATAATGCTACCACCACCATGCTTCACTTTTGGGACTGTATAGGACAGGTGATGAGCAGTGCCTGGATTTCTCCACACATACCGCTTAGAATTAAGGCCAAAAAGTTGATGGTTGACTTTCTACAACTTTCTCCCATCTCCCGACTTCATCTCTGGAGCTCAGCCACAGTGATCTTTGGGTTCTTCTTTACCTCTCTCACCAAGGATCTTCTCTTCTGATAGCTCAGTTTGGCCGGGCAGCCAGCTCTAGGAAGGGTTCTGGTCGTCCCAAACGTCTTCCATTTAAGGATTATGGAGGCCACTGTGCTCTTAGGAACCTTAAGTGCAGCAGAAATTTTTTTGTAACCTTGGCCAGATCTGTGCCTTGCCACAATTCTGTCTCTGAGCTCTTCAGGCAGTTCCTTTGACCTCATGATTCTCATTTGCTCTGACATGCACTGTGAGCTGTAAGGTCTTATATAGACAGATGTGTGGCTTTCCTAATCAAGTCCAATCAGTATAATCAAACACAGCTGGACTCAAATGAAGGTGTAGAACCATCTCAAGGATGATCAGAAGAAATGGACAGCACCGGAGTTAAATATATGAGTGTCACAGCAAAGGGTCTGAATACCTAGGACCATGTGATATTTCAGTTTTTCTTTTTTAATAAATCTGAAAAAATGTCAACAATTCTGTGTTTTTCTGTCAATATGGGGTGCTGTGTGTACATTAATGAGGAAAAAAATAAACTTAAAAAGATTTTAGCAAATGGCTGCAATATAACAAAGAGTGAAAAATTTAAGGGGGTCTGAATACTTTCCGTCCCCACTGTAGGCTTAAGTGGTTAAAAGAGAAGTATGGGTTTGGGGTTTTTCCGCCATCATGCTTACCTAGGTGAATGCAGCATCAGTCCGATGCGGACTCTCTTGTCCCCCATGTATAAGCGTTATGCCTGAGTGGCAAATGCCCAAGCACCACAAAGGGGGGTGATCCCCAGGCTCCCACACATGCTGCAGTACCATATATTTTTTTTATCTTACTATTGTCAAACAGCATTATAGGGGAATGAAGGAAAGCTGAGTATGTGATGCTCAGAAGGGGGGGCATGAATGCAAACCTGCTGCCTTCCGTTTGTATGGGCAAGCCTAAAGGTTTGTGACAATTAGCTGCTTCTTGCACTGTTATCAGATAATTTCTTTCGCCAATGTAGGAATATTTAATGTGCGTCTTAACAGTTTCTGTCAAACCACAAGACTATGCATGCCCTGGCAACGTGTGCATTAATAATGTATTTTGGGACTGGGGAAAGCATTGGGAATACAGATGAATGGGATGCTGTACTGCTCAATAATAGCTTGGTGTCATTTTGAAGGTGTGTGAGTGTGCGGTAAATATATACTACAGCGCCATTAATATTTTATTATCTGTGCAGTAACAATAAGAATGCATTTCAAAGGTTTTCTTTTTACGTCTTTCCAATTTAATCAAAGATAAATATTCCTTGTGCAAAGAGGGTATTATTTGTAAAAGAAATGTAAATCACATTTGGTGTGGGGGGTAGTTCAGGTGTCTACTTGTTACTGCTATTAATGCTGCAATTATGTAGTTATGATGTGTGCAATGCAGTCCCAATCTCCATACAGTATAATAGTTACATAGTTAGTAAGGTTGAATAAAGACGCCAGTCCATCCTGAGTGAGTGTGTGTCTACAATTGACCCTATCCCTGTACATTGTGTCTCATTAAGATGTTCATCTATTATTATTACTTATTTAAGATGCCCATATAGCGCTGTCAATTTACGCAGCGCTCCACACATACATCGCACACTCACATCGGTCCCTACCCTCAAGGAGTCCACAATCCAAGGTCCCCAACTCACTCACTCACTCTGAGTGTTGTCTGAGTAGTGTGTGTGGATCGTTAGTACTGTGTATTGTGTACCTGTGTATTGTCGTGTACCTGTGTATTGTCTTGTTGTGTACCTGTGTATTGTCTTGAGTATTAGTGCCAGGAAGCTAGCTGTTAGGTAATTTGGACAGGGTAAAATCCCCAATCCTCACTAAATTTAATAGGTACGATGCCCGGCGGGTGTGGAGAGGCGGCTCTTTGTACATCTTGCCGCATGTATGCGTTCCTTGATCATCTGATCGAGGGCGAATACTGCTGTGCAAAATGTAAGCACATTGTTTCCCTGGAAGCCCAGGTTCTGAATCTGGGGAAGCAACTGTCAGCACTGAGAAGTCCCTCCATACTAAAGGTGAGCCAGGAACGTACATGGCAGGTGCCGGCAGGGGCCAGCACAGAGGCGGGTGGAGACAAAGAGGTGCAGGCACTAGCAAAGAGTAGATGGGTGACAGTCAGGAGGGGTAGAGGGGGAAGTGCCAGAGAGGCCGTTCCAGGACTGGAGCATCCCAATAAGTACGCTCCATTGAGTGACATTGGTGAAACCAGTCAGGGACCAGCACTGCTGGAGATGAGGGACTCTCCTAGCTGCCAGGGGAAGAACTCCTCCAGTGAGAGTGGGGGGGGCAGCAAAGGGAAAGGAAAGACAGATTCTGGTGGTAGGGGACTCAATTCTTAGAAGGACAGAGAGGGCAATCTGTAACCAAGACCTGAAGCGCCGAACAGTATGTTGTCTACCGGGTGCTCGGGTTCGGCACATCACGGATCTTGTGGACAGATTACTGGGAGGGGCTGGGGAAGACCCGGCTGTCATGGTGCACGTTGGCACCAATGACAAAGTCAGAGGCAGATGGAGTGTCCTAAAGAACGATTTTAGGGACTTAGGAGCTAAATTGAGGAAAAGGACCTCCAAGGTAGTGTAGGTACATCGAGCCACACCAGAAAGGCAGAGGGAGATTAGGGAAGTAAACAAGTGGCTGAAGAGCTGGTATAGTAAGGAGGGGTTTGGGTTCCTGGAGGACTGGGCTGACTTCTCAGTCGGTAACCGGTACTATAGAAGGGACGGACTGCACCTAAATGAGGAGGGTGCAGATCTGCTGGGAATGAAGATGGCCAAAAAGTTAGAGGGGTTTTTAAACTAGGCGATGGGGGGGAGGGTCCAGAGACAGTGATAGCCAGCGCGGAAGATATTCCAGAGGGTAGTATTGGGGGCATTAGTGGTAGGTTAACCAAAGCACAAAAACACAAGGTGAGTATAGTAGCAAGTCCTAGTTGCAATCTTGAAACACCCAATACGAGGACAATATGCGACCAGTCTAAACTATGTGGCATGTTCACCAATGCCAGGAGCATGGCGGACAAGATGGGTGAACTAGAGATACTGTTGTACAAGGAGGATTTGGATTTTGTGGGAATTTCAGAGACCTGGTTCAACAGCTCTCATGATTGGCTGGCAAACATTCAAGGGTATACCCTATACCGCAAGGATAGAGAAGGTAAAAAAGGGGGAGGGGTATGCCTATATATCAAGAATAATGTACAAGTGAGTGTGAGAGATGACATCACTGAGGGGGCTAGGGAGGAGGTGGAATCTTTATGGGTAGAGCTCCAAAGGGATGAAGCTAAGGGGAAAATAATACTGGGAGTATGCTATAGGCCCCCAAACCTGAGGGAGGAAGTGGAGACGGATCTCCTATCACAAATTGGATTAGCAGCAAGGATGGGAAGTGTTATCATAATGGGGGATTTTAATTATCCAGACATAGACTGGGCGGAGGGAACTGCGCATTCATTTAAGGCTCGCCAGTTCCTTAGTGTCTTGCAGGACAATTTTATGGGTCAGATGGTAGACGCACCAACTAGAAATAAAACATTACTAGATCTACTGATTACCAACAATACAGACCTGATAACAGATGTGGTAATACGGGGCAATTTAGGTAACAGCGATCACAGGTCAATTAGTTTCAGTATAAATCACACAAATAGGAAACATGAAGGGAACACAAAGACACTGAATTTCAAAAGAGCCAACTTCCCTAAACTACAAACCTTGCTAAAAGGCATAAATTGGGATAAAATATTAGGAACAAAGAATACGGAGGAGAGATGGGTTTGCTTTAAGAGCATATTAAATAAGGGCATTAGCCAATGTATCCCATTGGGTAATAAATTTAAAAGAGCGAACAAACATCCTGGATGGCTTAACTCCAATGTAAAAATGCATATAAAAGCAAAGGAGAAGGCCTTCAAAAAATACATTCAGCATTCAGAATTTATAAAGAATGCAATAAGAAATGTAAGGGTGCAATTAGGATGGCTAAGATAGAACATGAAAGACACATAGCGGAGGAGAGCAAAAGAAATCCCAAGAAATTCTTTAAGTATGTAAACAGTAAAAAAGGGAGGACAGACCATATTGGCCCCATAAAGAATGAGGAAGGACATCTGGTTACAAAGGATGGGGAGATGGCAAAGGTATTGAATTTATTCTTCTCCTCAGTCTTCACAAGTGAATCGGGGGGCTTCAGTAACCAAAACTGCAGTGTTTATCCTCATGACACATCACAGGAAGCACCTACATGGTTAACAGAGGACGGAATTAAAATTAGACTTGAGAAACTTAACGTTAATAAATCACCGGGACCAGATGGCTTGCATCCGAGGGTACTTAGGGAACTCAGTCAGGTGATTGCCAGACCGTTGTTCCTAATATTTACAGACAGTCTATTGACTGGAATGGTACCAGCTGATTGGAGAAAAGCCAATGTAGCACCAATATTTAAAAAGGGCCCAAAAAACATCCCTGGGAATTACAGACCAGTTAGCCTAACATCAATAGTATGTAAACTCTTGGAGGGGATGATAAGGGACTATATACAAGATTTTAGTAATAAGAATGATTTCATTAGCAGTAATCAGCATGGATTCATGAAGAATCGTTCTTGCCAAACCAATCTATTAACCTTCTATGAGGAGGTGAGTTGCCATCTAGATAAAGGAAGGCCCGTAGACGTGGTGTATCTGGATTTTGCAAAAGCATTTGACACAGTTCCCCATAAACGTTTACTGTACAAAATAAGGTGCGTTGGCATGGACCATAGGGTGAGTACATGGATTGAAAACTGGCTACAAGGGCGTGTTCAGAGGGTGGTGATAAATGGGGAGTACTCAGAATGGTCAGGGGTGGGTAGTGGGGTTCCCCAGGGTTCTGTGCTGGGACCAATCCTATTTAATTTGTTCATAAACGACCTGGAGGATGGGATAAACAGTTCAATCTCTGTATTTGCAGACAATACTAAGCTAAGCAGGGCAATAACTTCTCTGCAGGATGTGGAAATCTTGCAAAAAGACCTGAACAAATTAATGGGGTGGGCGACTACATGGCAAATGAGGTTCAATGTAGAAAAATGTCTCTGGGGGAATCTAGGATGGAAAAGGACCTGGGAGTCCCAGTGGATGATAGGCTCAGCAATGGCATGCAATGCCAAGCTGCTGCTAATAAAGCAAACAGAATATTGGCATGCATTAAAAGGGGGATCAACTGCAGAGATAAAACGATAATTCTCCCGCTCTACAAGACTCTGGTCCGGCCGCACCTGGAGTATGCTGTCCAGTTCTGGGCACCAGTCCTCAGGAGGGACGTACTGGAAATGGAGCGAGTACAAAAAAGGGCAACAAAGCTAATAAAGGGTCTGGAGGATCTTAGTTATGAGGAAAGGTTGCAAGCACTGAACTTATTCTCTCTGGAGAAGAGACGCTTGAGAGGGGATATGATTTCAATTTACAAATACTGTACTGGTGACCCCACAATAGGGATAAAACTTTTTCGCAGAAGAGAGTTTAATAAGACTCGTGGCCACTCATTACAATTAGAAGAAAAGAGGTTTAACCTTAAACTACGTAGAGGGTTCTTTACTGTAAGAGCGGTAAGGATGTGGAATTCCCTTCCACAGGCGGTGGTCTCAGCGGGGAGCATTGATAGCTTCAAGAAACTATTAGATAACCACCTGAATGACCGCATTATACAGGGATATGTAATGTAATACTGACACATAATCACACACATAGATTGGACTTGATGGACTTGTGTCTTTTTTCAACCTCACCTACTATGTAACTATGTAACTATGTAACTCACATTCATATACTGGGCCAATTTTTTGGACAGAAGCCAATTAACCTACCAGCATGTCTTTGGAGTGTGGGAGGCACAGGAAGAACATACAAAACTCTAGGCAGGTAGATTCATGGTTGGGATTTGAACCAGCGACCCTTTTTACTGCTAGGAGAGAGTGCTACCCACTACACCACTGTGCCTCACTATACAAAATGGTCTGCCAGCCGGGGTGTGTGACTTTCCCAAACTATGTGCAAGGGGTGGTGTAGGAACAGGGGTCAGGTCAGGGGTTATCTGTGACCACATTAGAAGAGGACGATCTAGAGTACGGGTGACATCCTTCTGAACATCTGCTCTAAAAGCTCCGCTTATGTTTTCCAACTTTCTGAAATGTGAAAAGGGGGCCCTCCTTAGCTCTAGATATTTTAGGTGCTCCTTTGCCCCTAAAAGTATGCCTCCTTTTCACCTGTCAAATGTCCTCTGCAAAATGATCAACCATGGATCGTATTTCAGTGGGCGTTTGACAGGCGGTGTAGATAGGGTTGCCGCCTGTCCGGGATTCACCCGGACAGTCCGGGTTTTGAATCATGTGTTCAGGTTTCAGGAGGACTGAAACCTGGACACATTATTCAGACCAGGCTGTGGGGTGTCCCAGGTCGCTAAAGTGTTCAGATTTGGCATGAAGAAAAGGTGGCAACCCTAGGTGTAGAGGCATATCATGTTTTAACCGTCAAAATGCTGCACTTGAATAGGTCAGGTTTGACATGGTACTGCTTGCCATATGCAACATGCCATTTATCTTTTGCTGTAAAGCATTGCAGCCTTGGCATGGGTACAGCCCTAAGTGGCTGCATTAGGTAGGTGGTTGGGAGGTGGTAGCAGTTTTACTGTCCCCCAACCGTCCACCTACACAAAGCAATGCACCTGCTCAGGACCATGCCCATGCAACAGTCACAAAGCAAAAGTTCAATGGCATGTGGCATTTGGCAAGCAGTACCCTTCGCCAATGCTATGCACATTGTTGTGGCATGGTGATTCAGCATTTTAAAGTGATATTAAAGTCATTTTCTTTCTTTTTTTAAAATAAAAAACATGTTATACTTACCTTCTCTGTGCAGTGGTTTTTCACAGAGCAGCCTCGATCCTCCTCTTCTCGGGTCCCTTGCCGGTGCTCCTGGCCCCTCCTGCCTGCCGAGTGCCACCAGAGCAAGCAGCTTGCAATGGATGCACCCAAGCAGGCTTGTTCCCAAGCTGCAGCTCGGCCCTGCCCCCTCTCTCTCCTCATTGGCTCACTGGTTGTGATTGACAGCCAATGGCTCCCATTGCTGTCTTAGGCTGGGTTCACACTATTGCGAATTGGATGAGGGTTTCCCCGTATCCAATTCGCATGACAGGAGAGTGACCGGCTCTCAAAGGAGCTGGTTCACACATCTCCAGGGTGGCCGTGGAGCACACAGCAGAAGAGTCCTGTGATTCTTTGGCTCTGTTTCAGGTCCGAATTCAGCCAAAAATCCAGACCTGAAACGGTGAATGGGAACGTGCCGGACCCCCTGCTGTGCCCCGCGGCCGCACATAGTGTGAACTCAGCCTAAGCCTATGAGGAGGGTGAGTCCCTGGAGAACCGAAGCTCCTGTGCACATCGCTGGAGGAAGATTGGGATTGGGCTCAGGTAAGTAATAGGGGGGCTTTTGCACACTCAACATTGAGTCTTTATAAACACTATCAGACTTCATTCACACCTGAGCGGTTCGAATTGGGGGTGGAATCGCTGCGATTCTGCCCGCAAATCAAAATCGCGGCATATCGCAGGACACTTGTGCTTAATGGCACCCCAATTGCGGCGCAATTTTGCCGCTATAAATTGCTCTGCAATCGCGGCAAATGGCAACGCGTGACGCTGTCGTCTAAAGGAAGCTCCTGCTCCTTTTTGAGCAACAAGCGTCACATGTTGTAATTTGCTGCGATTGTAGCGCAATTGCAGCGCGATTTATTGTGCGACAATCGTATCACGATCACGCCACAATTGGGGTGCTATTAAGAAGTAATGGCATTGCACAAACGTCCTGTGATTTGCCATGATTTTGAATCACGTGCAGAATCATGGCGGATCGTTCAGGTGTGAACGGAGCCTAAGGGTTAAAGCAGGTGGCGAGGAGGCGACAGGATGGATTTTCAGAGGGATGGCAGTATATCCACACATGTGGATGAGCCCTTAGAATCATTTTCACGCACTTACTGGCACCTAAATAATAAACTTCAGCCAACAAATGTGCAACAAAGAAATAATTATATTTTATATAGCAGTACTTATAGCAGTAACATTTCATCAAAGTTTGGGTTAAAGTTATTGTTAACCCTAACCAGGAACTTATCTTTTTTGCTTCCATTTGGTCTTTTAAATATACAAATAAAAACATTTTGTTATCACTGTTTGATAAGTGTAAAAAAAATACCTGTTGATTCTGCCAGAAACCCAGTGAGCTGATATAGTCCCATGCTTTCTGCCTCTGCTGCAGTCAGCATTGCTCCCAGTTCTCTCTGTGGACTACAGAACCCCCCCCCCCCCACACACACACACACACCTTATGGGGAAGAGAAGAGGAAAAAGGTGTTCTCTAGTCCTAACTTCTTGTCTTTAGGAGACAAGACTGCTCTTCCATACATTCAGTGGGTTACTGGCAGGATCACCAGGTGAATACAAATTAAAAAAGCCTAAAAAAAGCACATCTTAGGGCTGCTAAGATGCAATATATTACACGTTTGTTCTATACTATAGAAAAATGTTTTACTTTTCTTTTGTACTAATGTTTAAAATACATTTTGCAGCATTTGTCAGGAAGGCAATACTCTTTCTTATTATGTTCTTCTACTATTACATGTTTGGCTGCATTCACATGTGTTTTAGGTAATGTGTCAACACATGTGAAGCAATACATTTTTATTAATTTCAATGGAGACGGATGTGCATTAAAACACATAGGTGTGAGCCCAGTCCTAAAATATTGTAAACAACAATTTTGAGCTAAACTCTAACATAAGGCTAAAGTCTCAAACAGTGGTCCTCCATCTGTGACCTGCAGGCAAGATACTGCCTTTTGCTTGCCTTTATCAGGCCACTGGGGCACTATTTCTCCCACTGACACCAATCATGGGGGGCTATTCCTCCAACTAACACCAACTATGGGGCGCTATACCTTCCACTGACACAAACCATGGGGATCCATTCCTTCCACTGACACCAACTAAATAATGAAGCAGTATTCCTTTAACTCACACCAACAATGGGGCACTGTTTCTTCCACTGACACCAACAATGGGGCACAATTCCTCCCACTGACACCAACAGTGGGGCACCATTCCTTCCACTGGCACCAACTAAACAATGGGGCACTATTCTTTTCACTGATACCAACAATGGGGCACAATTCCTCCCACTGACACCAACAATGGGGCACCATTCCTTCCACTGGCACCAACTAAACAATGGGGCACTATTCCTTTCACTGATACCAACAATGGGGGACTATTCCTTCCACTGACACCAACAATGGGATGCTATTCCTTCCATTGAAACCAACAGTGTGACGCTATTCCTTCCACTAACACCAACTAAACAATGGGGCACTATTCCTTTCACTGACACCAAGTATGGGGCACTATTCCTTCCTCTGAGACCAACAATGGGGCACTATTCCTTCCAATGACACCAACTATGAGGCACTATACCTTCCACTGCCACCTATATGGCACTGTTCCTCTCACTGACACTACAACTGCCATGGTTTCTGCTCCTACTAACCACAGGCCAGGCTGTCATTTTCTTGCTCCCACTGACTTTTAAGCCTGCAACATTGTTTAATCCCGCTGGGGCTCCCACTTCCACTGGCCACAGTCCAGCCCCCCTAAAGTCTAAGGCTCCATGCACACTGGACGTTAAAATAACATTATAAAAACGGCAGTAGCTTTGCAGTGAGTCTTTCAGCTTTTTTTACCATTTTTGCAAAAGCGGTTTTCTGCTTTTTTCCGCATTAGTGCTTTTGAGCGTTTATAAGCGCTTATGAGCATTTGACATTTTTTGTGGTCAGAAAAACGACTCCTGCACGCAATTTTATGGCATTCAGAAAACAGCCCATAAACTCCACTGCTGATAAACATCAAAAAACGTCCATGTGTGCATGGTCACATAGGATAACATAGAGGGGAGTTTATGGGCTGTTAAAAAAAACGCCCAAACTCCCAAAAACGTCAGTTTAGGAGCTCCAGTGTGCATGGAGCCTAAAGAACAGTAATATGGCCCTTTGTTTAGAAAGTTTGGAGATCCTGGGCTAAAAGGCCCAGGTCAAAGTTTTTATTTTGGATAGAGTAGATACTTTGGATACAGTAATTACTTTCAATATCTCTAATAAAGAGATTCCCCTGGTTGTGATGTTCTGTTTGACATGTTTTGGCTAGAATGGGATTTCAAAGTAATTTTTGACATGAGACTTACAAAAGAAACAGTTCTGAAGCTTAAAGGCAAAGTTCACCTTTTATGGCCATACACTATACAATCTGATTGTACAATCTCTGTATAATTTCCTTTAGATTTACCAAAATGAATAGGAGGACCCATCTATCTAATTATTCTCTCTGTATCCAAACACGCAGGCCCTTGCACTACATCAGGGGCAGGGGCATGCGGTGAGGTCAGTGGCTGGTGAGGCACTGGTTAGTATCAGAGCCAGATACACACAGGTTACATAGGCCATGATCGTTAGAGCGAGAACAATAATTCTAGCACTAGTCGCCCTCTGTAACTCTAAACATGTAACCTGTAAAAAATGTTAAAGTGTTGCCTATGAAGATTTTAAAGTTCTGAAGTTTGGCGCCATTCCACAAGTGTGCAAAGTGTGACATGTTAGGTATCTATTTACTTGGCGTAACATTATCTTTCACATTATATAAAAAATCAGGCTAACTTTAGTGTTTTTTTTTTTTTTTAATATTCATGATTTATTCCGAAAAAAACGCATTTGAAAAATTTCTGCGCAAATACCGTGCAACATAAAAAGTTCCAACAACCACCATTTTTTTCCCCTAGGGTGTCTGCTAAAAAAAGAATATAAAAAAAAAAAAAAAAAAATGAATATAATGTTTGGGGGTTCTGAGTAATTTTCTAGCAAAAAAAATATTATTTTTACATGTAGGAGAGAAGTGTCAGAATTGGCCTGGGGGGCAAGGGGTTAATTACCATAAGTACGTAATATACAAATAATTATTATATATTGTTTTTAAGGTAATTTACTATATTTTCAAAAACTGTACTCAAGCAAGATGGCTTAACGGGCAAATTACTGAAGTTTGAAGTTATAACTTCAAACCAGTAATTTCACAGTAAATATATAAATAATAAATTATTATCTTATAACATATAGCATAATATTATATGATTTAGCTTGATTATAACAGTACATTTTCAGCAGGCAGCAGATTCTCATTCTCCCTCTTTCTCTGTGTGAGAAAACATGAGATTGTGAGTAAATCTTATGCCGCGTACACACGGTCGGACTTTTCGTCTACAAAAGTCCGACAGCCTGTCCGACAGACTTCCTGCGGACTTTCGGCGGACTTGCAGCAGACTTTCTAACGAACGGACTTGCCTACACACGACCACACAAAAGTCCGACGGATTCGTACGTGATGACGTACACCGGACTAAAATAAGGAAGTTCATAGCCAGTAGCCAATAGCTGCCCTAGCATGGGTTTTTGTCCGTCGGACTAGCACACAGACGAGCGGATTTCGGGGTCCGTCGTACTTACGACGTAAAGATTTGAAGCATGTTTCAAATCTAAAGTCCGTCGGATTTGAGGCTAAAAAAGTCAGTTGAAAGTCCGGAGAAGCCCACACACGATCGGATTACCAGCCAGCTTTAGTCCGTCAGCGTCCGTTGGACTTTTGTAGACGAAAAGTCCGACCGTGTGTACGCGGCATTATACACATAAACCCATGCTTTTTCCTTCTAGTTAAAAGGGCTGGGCTGGAAGGGAGCATGTGTCTTTTAGACACATGTCCCCTTCTATGACACTGCAGTGAGAGGCGTGCTTCCACTGCAGCATTTTTATTGGACAGCTTGGACCAATGGTGCTTTACCATTGGTCCAAGGCTCCAAGCTGTCCATTAAGCTCAGTGCTTCTGACAAGAAGTGAGAGGCACTGTGAGCTCAACCTCTCAGTCTGCTGCCAGCTTGTATTTAAACTGGCTGCTCTGTATTTAGCTTCTGACATTCTGCGCAAGAAGCCTTGGATCTCCAGAACTATAGGTGGCAGGTCTCTGCCTCACCTGCCTCCCCTAACTGCACGTCCCTGATCAGGGATGTCTGGCATGTGGCCCCAGAGAGTTTAGCATGCGGCTCAGGCCTTTCTGCAGAGACGCTGGGGATGCTGTGCAAAACAAAGCAGCTGTGGCAGCCTACATTGACAAGCTAGGCAAATGCACGCTTGGAGAGATGCCATGCAAACCTACTTGATGGGTGAAGGGTGTGTGTGTGCTAATAAGTTCAGCTGGTAAACTGCTTCCTGTGTCTTACTGGCTCTCATGTCCCAAATCTTCATACCAGGAAGTCATGAAGTTTTCTATAAACTCAGCAGGGGCTAAGGTAAGGCCTTGTTCTAAAAACCAAAGAAAGCTTTTATTTTTCTGCAGATGAGATAGAATAACCACTTGACCTCCAGAAGAATAATCCCTCTTCATGACCAGGTAATTTTCTGCATTACCTTAACTGACTATTACTAGTGGTATTTGATCACCTCTGCGTTTTTTTTTTTTTTATTTTTGCGCTATAAACAAAAAAAGACTCCCAATTTTGAAAAAAAAACAAAAAAAACAAAATGTTTTACTTTCTGCTATAAAAAATATCCAATAAAAAAATAGAAAAAAAAATCAAATGTCTTCATCAGTTTAGGCCAATATGTATTCTGCTACATATTTTTGGTTAAAAAATCCCAATAATATATATTATATATATAATAATAATAACAATAATATATATTGTTTGCACAAAAGTTATAGCATCTTCAAACTATGGAATATTTTCATTTTTTTTATTTTTTACTAGTAATGGCAGGGATCAGCGACTTATAGCGGGGCTGTGATATGGCGGCAACTGATGCTAACTGACACTTTTTGGGAACCAGTGACTGAGTAATACTGTGATCAGTGCTAAAAATATACACTGTCACTATACTAACCCTGGCTGGGAAGGGGTTAACATCAGGGGCGATCAAAGGGTTAACTGTGTGCCTAACCAGTGTTTTACTACACTGTGTGTGGTGCTTTATTAGGGGAAGACATGGATCCTAGTCCCTACTTTGCAGAGACAAAGGATCCATGTCTTCCCTCCTGGCTGATGATCAGCGCGTGCCAGGGGACGTCTAGTCAACGATAACCGCCGATCGGCTCCCAATGTGTGTAATCACAGCGGGAGCGAGCCTCCAGTGGTGCGCTTTTGCGCCCCCACCCGGAAGTGCAGGATCACCTATATATACGTGATTCTGCACACAGCTGCCGCCCTGTAGCAGTAAAACTGCTATAGGGCGGTCGCTAAGTGGTTAATGGTATATAGAGAACAAAAAAGATAAACTTAGCCTTTAATGTGGTGGAGATATTTGGGTCAAGAGACTAACATTTGGGAGTGATGATGATTTATGAAAAAAAAATGGCTTAGTAGGATGGCTGATAACACAGACTCTGGATCATAGGTGAATGATGACACTCCATCCAGATTTATGAGGCACTCCCACTTCATGCTTATATAAAGAGCTTGTCTACAGTTTATTAGAGAAAGACATGGACACACTGATGGTTCACATTGATATACCGTATGTGGAATGCTTTGAGTAGCCATATCCACAGATTGACCTAAGGATAAACAGTAGAGCTACAGTATGTATTCTGCATCAAATGCCATAACACTTATTGATATTTTATTGCTAAGCTGTAACAGCCATTCTGTGCTTATCAAAAATAATCTGTCCAATGGTTTAATGTCCACAGTCCCATTGCTATACATTAAAAGAAGGAACCTTCTCCAGCATGATGGACTTGGCTTGGGGGCTTGGGATCCATAAGTCCTCCTCTTCATTCTTCTTCTTTTTCTTCTTGCTTGGAAGGGGTTTAAGCGTGTTGGTTTTTTTGGTCCGACAACAGCAATAGTGACAGCAGATAATACTAGAAATGAACAGAACGAGCAATGGCAGGGCAAGCAGCACTCCCAGGCAGATACTGTTGTAGAGTCCCTCTTCGTGTTTATTTTGTAACATTGTGTAGATGTTCTCGAAGAAAGCAGTTATTTGATTCATGGCGGGAGTGGCAGGTTCTTGGTAGTCTGATGTACTCAATGGTGTACTGAGGGAAGAGTTCAAGCTTTGGATATCCATTATAATGTGGTCAATGGAAATACAGTCGTATCTAATAATCCAACTGCTTTATGAAAAGGTTTGACTTCATCCTATGGGATTAAATAAACATATGTTATTTTGAGAGACCATGAACAACAGACATTCATCAAAGGCCCTGGAACTAAACACTAAAACATTTGGAAACTCCTGCCTTAAGCTGGTTTTACATTGGCAGTCTTGATCAGGTCCGCCGGTCAGTTTTTCAGGCAGACCCGATCGGATTGGACCATCCATTGCTCTCTATGGAGTGGCCGATGTCAGCGGACTTGTGAGGACAGGAGAGCCGATAACTGGCAAGGCTCACACAAGTGGGAGGACGTCCATGAAGCAGCTCCTGCCAATCAGGAGGCAGAGGCCCAAGAAAGCAGCCTCTCTCATGCACATTGCTGGATTGAGATCGGACTTGGTTAAATATTAGGTGGGCTGAGGAGGGAGCTGCATACTGAAGGTTTTTTACCTTCATGCAAAGAATGCATGAAGGTAAAAAGACTTCAGCCTTTAGAACCAATTTGAAGTCTATGTGTGTGTTTGTTTTTTCGGGATGTTGGGGTGGAGAGCGAAGTGGCATGGGGGGCCCACAAGAAAATGTCCAAGGGTCCATACAATAATAAAGACAGCCCTGCATATACCATTTATATGGATCCCCCCAAAACAGCCAGTTCCCATTAAATCACATTAAAATAAAGGTTTATTTGAGAGTGCCCCCCCCCCCCATAAATAAATATATATTTAAGGGATCCCATCTGGGTCCTGAAATTGTGAGTTGCACTTCCCCACCCTAGAACAATGCTATAAAGGTTGTTCTGCCCCACTTGTATGTCATTTTTCTGTGTTTTATTGTTCTGTATTAGGTTTTTTTTTGTTTTGTAGTATGCTGACCTCTAGTGGCAGTTTTGGGCCACAACAGCATGTTTACTATTCTAGTTTGGTTTCTCCCTCTGTCTTCCCTTCCTGTTTAATGCTAGTTAGTTCAGTCCTGACCATTCCCTTCCCATTTCTTCCATGTTACATAATTTAAAGTTAAATGATTACATAGTTGGTAAAGCCGAATAAAGACACAATAAAGTTCATTTAGTTCAACTTGTGTGGGTGTAGGGGTATGTGTGTATTTATGTCAATACCAATTCCCATATCCCTTATATTGCGTTCAATAAAATGCCCATCTAAGAGTTTTTTTTTTTAACTATTGACACTTCCTGCTGACACCACAAATTGTGGAAGAGAGTTCCACATCCTTACTACTCTGAGAGAACCTCCTATGCAGCTTAAGGTTAAACTGCTTCCCCTCCAATTTTAAGTAGCCCCGTGCCTTCATAGGCTCCCTGAAACGTAATAATTTTTTCCCTATGCTAGAATCACCACTGAGTTATCTGTATATCAATGTCATGTCTCCTCTCAAGTGTCTCTTTTCTAGGGAGAATATGTTACTTGTAGCCACTCCTCATAACTGAGGTCTTCCAGTCCAGTCCCTTTATTAAAAAATAAATAAAGTGCGCTAATTATATGAAAATACACACATAGATGTGAATACATGTGGGTGGTAGTAAAAACCACAATCTACTGAGAGCAAGTAAATGACTCCATGAGTGGTAAAAATATATAAGTGCAAAACATAAAAACTCAAATAAAAAGAAGAAACAAAAAATGTGTACATGTGAAGTACAATGATATTAATAGCGTTTTTTTATTTTTTATTTTATTTTATTTTTCATGGTATACACAGATATTGGTGTATTTTGTGTGCAGCTTTTACCTTTGACCTTTTTTGCTCTGCAGCGCAGTTTTTCTTTTTATTTCAGTCCCTTTATTAACTCTGTTGTCTATCTCTGGACTCTCTCCAGTTCCAGCACATCCTTCCTGAGGATTGGTGACCAGAACTGGACGGCATACTCAAGATGTAACTGGGACAGAGTTTTGTAAAGTGGTAAAATTATAGTTTTGTCTCTTGGAGAAATCCCCTTCTTAATGCATGCTAATAAGCTGATTGCTTTACAAGCTGCTGCAGCTTGGCATTGCATGCCATTGCTAAACCTGAGATCTACTAGAACCCTCAGATCATTTTCCATTCTGGATTCCCCCAAAGGGGGAATCAGTCAGTGTTAGTACTTCACAGTGACGGGGCTTAGGAAAGCCATTGTCTGCTTGCATTTTAAAGGACTGGAAAAACATCCTCTGTACTGCAATTAGCTGAAGTAAAATTGCATTGGATTCAACATTTATTTCTAATAAAAGAGTTAAAGCGGAGTTCCACCCAAAAGTGGAACTTCCGCTCATTTGTCTTTGACAGGTATGTTCCCACTTCCGGGAGTCCAGGCTGTGGTCCGTGACATGATCCCGGGGCCCCCTTCTCCTCCCCCTGTCGCTGGGCCAGTAGGAGAGAGGAGCGGGGCCTCAAGCATGCGCAGTAGGGTTCCCGGCACGAAGCCGTAAGACTATACTGCCGGGTTCCCTTATCAGCAATGGTGGCGGCAGCACCCGACAGCTGATGGAAACATCAGCTGCGGTGCCAACATCGCGGGACTCCAGGACAGGTAAGTGTCCTATTGTTAAAAGCCAGCCAGCTATGCATACTAGCTCATTATGCCTTTGTCTTGCAGGTTTTTTACTCACCTTAGATCGAAGCCCCCGCAGCGGTCCCAGTACACAGCTTCAGGCTGCGACATCGCTCCTGGAGTTACCTCGACGTCACTACCCGCTAGTATTGACACACTAGCTGAAGCAACGGCAGGAACGTGCTGTTGCTTCAGTGCGCATGTGCCGATGATGTCGGAGACGAAACAAGTAGATAACCGTTGCAATAAGGTGGGAAGTCACTATAAGGGTAAAAAGTTTTTGTACGTGGAGTTTAGCTTTAACAAAAAGATATATCCACGAACAGAAAATGAGTGTGATACCATATTACTTCAGTGGAAATGCTAAAGGGTCCCCGGCATGAAAAAAATTGTGGTCTGCTGTTTATGGCATACTATGATTAAAGAACACTGGTTATTGCACTGACTTTATAGATAATCCAGAATACTGCAGCCTAGCACTAAGAATCTTGTACTGCTTTATAAAGTACAGAAAAAACAAAGTGGCACACGTTTTATTAAGTAGCATGCTTCCTGTTTAGACCTGCCCTCCCGCTGATCAGGGTCTGAGAACATGACACATCCTGTTTGTGCTAAGATTGGCAACCACCCACTTCTCAGTTCTTGCTTATGTAAAATGGGAACTAGTTTCTGTATCTGTGAATGCCATAACTAACTAGGATGACATAATTGCATTTAAACATTGAACTACACGCACAAATTTAAAAACATTAATTAATCAGTGATGGGTTCAGTGAATAATGATAAAATGCATTTTTTTCATCAAATTAGTATTTGTTCCTGAATCTTTCTTGATATCAGCCTATTGTAATCACCTTTTGTGCAGCAATAAGACTGGGAAAGAGAGCAAAAGCAACCGATTAGTCCTTGCTGCAGTGTACTTGTTGACAGAAGCGGAGAGCAGAGTAAGCAGAAGGGTGAGCTCATCAGTGCACTGCTAATCCTTTGCTGTCCAATCAAGACTTAGGCTTTGCCCTCAATGCTGAGTCACTTCCCGGGGACAAGAATACAATTAAGGCTTTCTGACACCCACAAAAGCAATAGCATTAAAAAATTAGACAGTCAGGCAACTAACATTCTTCTACTTTTGTTATAACTGGTGTACTTTTAGGCTCCATTCACACTTGGCGACTTGTCATGCAACTTTGGACATCAAAGATGCATGACAAGTCGTACCCCATGTTTTCCAATGATAACCATTCATATATACACCACTTAAAGTTGCAGAGACTTTAGCGTAGTTCATGAACCAGGGGTGGCCCGTCCATTAAGGGTGCACGGGCGCCACCCCCTCCATCATGCTGCCCCCCTATATGACTAATGGATAGATTCATGCACTGCATGGTTCTATCCATGGCCGCCGCTGCCATCCCCTATTCAGGCATCCGGACCCTTTTCAGACGCCGGGGGGGTCTGAATTACAGCAGCGGGGTGGTTTTTTGAAGCACCGGATTAGGCTTCAAAAAAGGTGGACTCGGAGCGCAGAGCATTGCGCTCGCAGTTCACCCAGATGTGTTAGAGGCTGCGCTCCACAACCCCCCTCCCCCCCCTTTAGAAATAAAAAAATTGTCAATAATTGCATGAAGGGGAAAGTACATATAAAGAACGTTTAAAAAAAATTGTAAAGTTCTGCTTTAGGTCATTTTACTGTGCTGTTGCTTGGAAACGATAAAAAAAAAAAAAAAATGATGCCTTGAGGACCAGATATTTCCAGGGACAATTTTCATTCAGCAATAATAGGAGCATTATACAGCTATGACATTCCATGGCAGGGAACGGCCACTGGTTTGAGTCATAAGTCACCGTAGTTGAGTAATATACATACCCGGCCCGTTGTTAGAATCCACCGAGTGGGTTTCGTGTTTGCCAAGATGTCCCTATGTAGCTGTTCTGCCAGTAATATGCTGTTTATATTCTGTAAAGTACTTCAATATGTTTATATAGACAAATGCTTCTCTTGTTTAAGCATAAAATTCTATGTGATTAGCAAATATGCTTGGTATTCTGGCTGAATGATAATCATTTGTGGAGTGATGATGAGCTCTTACAAGTATACTATGGCTTTCTGTAAAAAAAAATGTACTAATGCACCATTAAATTGGGTATAAAGTATGCTGTGGTGATGCCCCATCAGGGAAGGTTCCATGATACCTTGTACTCACAGTATCTCCTCAGTCCTCTGGGGTGAGTGACACTGGGCATCAGTTAATATGGAAGACTGGGGACATCTTGTGGTGATAAAGATGTACTGCAGTGGAATGTTTCGGATTAAACATGATTATTGCAGCCTTAGCCACTTTTTATTCTTAAAGTGATTCTAAAGGCTCACTTTCTATTTAAAAAAGATAACAAACCTGTTATGACTACCTGCTCTGTGTAATGGTTATGCACAGAGCAGCCCCAATCCTCCTCTTCTTGGGTCCCCTGCTGGCACTCCTTGCCCCTCCCCCTGCCACTTTCTGTGGGGGCACTCGCACATGCTTTCTCCTGAGGTGGCCATAAGACACACTGAGCTCGGCCCTGCTTCCAGCTCCCTCCTTACTGGCCAAAGGCTCCCAATACTGTGTCTGAGCTGTTGAGGAGAGAGAGAGCTGAACTGAGATTGTGTACTAGATGCATAGAATTCATTAACCGCTTCCGGACCAGCCGCCGCAGTTTTACTGTGGTAGTTTGGCTCCACTGCGCGAAACCACAAAACTGTACGTTGGCTCGCGGGGTCCGGATAGCAGGCGCGTGCTGCACAGCGGGGGTGTCGATGCTCGTGGCCAACGGTCACGATGGCCCCCGGCCACGAGCGATCGTGAGCTGGAGACACAGAACAGGGGCGAGTGTGTGTAAACACACACGTCCCTGTTCTGTTCTGACAGGAGTGACAGATTGTGTGTTCCTATTAGCTAGGAACCACGATCCATCACTTCCTCTAGTTAGTCCCCTCGCCCTTCAGTTAGAATCACCTCCCAGGGAACACAGTTAACCCCTTCACCGCCCCCTAGTGTTAACCCCTTCACTGCCAGTGACATTTTTACAGTAATCAATGCATTTTTAATCGCACTGATTGCTGTATTATGCCAGTGGTTCCAAAAATGTGTCAAAATTGTCCGATGTGTCCGCCATAATGTCGCAGTCACGATAAAAATCGCAGATCGCCGCAATTACTAGTAAAAAAAAAAAATAATAATAAAAATGCTATAAATCTATCCCCTATTTTGTAGACGCTATAACTTTTGCACAAACCAATCAATATACACTTATTGTGATTTTTTTTTACCAAAAATATGTAGAAGAATACATATCAGCCTAAACTGAGGAAAAAAATAGTTTTTTTTATGTATTTTTGGGGGATATTTTTTATAGCAAAAAGTAAAAAATAATGTATTTTTTTCAAAATTGTTTCTCATTTTTTGTTTATAGCGCAAAAAAATTAAAACCGCAGAGGCGATCAATTACCACTAAAAGAAAGCTCTATTTGTGGGAAAAAAAGGACGTCAGTTTTGTTTGGGTACAACGTCGCACGACCGCGCAATTGTCAGTTAAAGCGACGCAGTGCCGAATTGCAAACAGTGCTCTGGTCAGGAAGGGGATAAATTCTTCCGGGACTGAAGTGGTTAAGTTAACAAAAAAAACTTCTGCCTTTAGAACCACTTTAACACCTTCTGGGGGTCTTTTCCAGTTAAGAAACAAATTGTCCGGAGTTGGGCTTTGAAGTGTTACTAAACCCACAACAGTATAATCACTCTGTATATGCAGTAAAGCATGCTTGTTGTACTCACCGTGGAACCTAAGGGATTAATCCTGCGCATTGTGCAAAAAGGCTGTTTGATTTTGTCTCCTCTGATCCTCCCCTTTTTCCCCAGTCCCCAATTTATCACCTGATAGTACAGAGCCTTGGGGGCACTCTGCACATGCTCAGTTTGGTGTGTATTGCTAAAGAGTTTTTTTTCTCCTGGGAGGGTGCATGTGATCAGCACTATCCAGACAGAGGGTCAGGGGTCCTGCAGTCTCATAGGGCAGTCAGAGGAGGATGAAAACTCTTCCCACAAGCTATAACCAGACACTGATATAAGTTATAAGACTGCTATATACTGCTGATGAGAAAAGTATTTAGCAGTTTATATTTACTAAAATAATTGTATTATCATGTTCTGTGTAGCGTGAGAGTCCAGATGTAGTGAATGCAGGGTCCTGGGTTTAGTAACAGTTTAAATTATTATAAATACTTGACTTTTCATTTTAACTGAATCTGGGAATGTCCTACACTGCATTAAATACAGGGAAAAATTAGGTCACCAACCCAGATGTGCTGTTTGAAAGACTGGCTAGCTGGCCAAAAATACAAATAATTTGGCAGGTAACAAAGAAGATTCCTGCACTTACCACCACAGCATTTAGCACAGGCGTAGGTAACCCCCGACACTGGTGCCACCAGCGGCACTCAAAGCCTCTTTTGCCGGCATTTGACTCCCTCCCCATCAGCAGCGCAGGAAAGTGTGGGTGGGACACTAATGCATTCCAATTTCTGAGTTCCCCACACCGCACCTGCACTGAGGGGGAGGCACTGTGCCCCCACACATTGTGAAAGATGGGAAACATTGTTTGGTTCTCTAACTTTGCTGTAGCTGCGCTCGTCAACTTTTGTGATGGGGAAGAGATTGGGTGCAGTTCTGCTGGGGGGGCGGTCCTTGTTTCCAGGAGAAGGAGGACTGTCATTAGCCTTTGCTTTGGAGCTCAGTTTTCCTTCAGGACTCTCAACCAGCTCCTTCACTGAGGTCCCCTGAAGTTTCCCACCAGTTTTGGGAGGAGTAGTTCCTGTAAGGATTTCAGAACATCCGTGAGTAATTGAGGGCTGATACCGGCCTTGGGACACTCGGCCCAAAAGTGTCCAACCTCCCCACATCCATAACATCTCTTCTCTCATCCTTGGAGAAATCTTGGCTCCCCTTGGCGAGTCCCTTGTTCTTGGACTTTCTCTTGGGTCTCCATTAGCCGCATCAAGGCATGATACATCTGAGTTTGGGCTTGAACTACCTGAGCCATTAGTTCGGTTGGCCCAAGTTCACCTGCTGGCTTATTAGCATCAGGAATGGCCAGCCCTACCGGTTCAGACTCAGTTCCACTGTCCTCATCTGAGAAACTCATCTCCGCGTGAACAGCTCGGGCCACCACCTTCTCCCTATTTCCAGCAATATGACCCACCTCCCTGTTTTTTTAGCTTTTCTCTTCTAATAAAGCCTCTTCTTCTTATCAGTTCAGGGTATGTAGGCACCACTTTGGTTCTCTTTAGTAACAAATTTAATACAATCTGGTGATTTGGCCTAGCCACATGCAGAACCCGGTCTAGACAAGCTTGGTCAGCATCTTTGAGATCAATACCCCTCTTGAAGATAATTTGATGCAGCATTCTGTCTACTCGAGATATGTACTCAGACAGACTCTCCCCGTTCTGGTGGGTGTGGTTGAATTTGTACTTCAGATCTGCGACAGTTTCAACTCTTCCAAATACAGCATACAGGACATCTATGTAGTCCATGGCAACACAAGTTTTCTTTCCCACCCTCAGATTACGAATCACATCAGCTGCCAGGCCTCAAAGACTCTCACTGAGCCGTTGTCATTTCACAGCCTCTGGAACACTCAATTCTTCCATGGCCTGCAGAGCTTGACTCATACAGGTTTTAAGCCCATCTTCCCCTACAGGAGTAGGTAACTGTCCTGAGAAAAATCTGAGTCTCCGATAGTTCTGGTTGGCATTTCCAGCACCATTCTTCACTATTCAAACTATTGACTAGCCGGCTCATATCCCTGTAAAAAGAGAGAGGAGGGACATTGGCCCCTTGGGTGTCGGCTCTTACCTATACTGGGCCCTTTTCCTAAGCCCTTGATGGGGGCTGTTGCTCAGCAGGCTCTCCCCCCACTTTGATCAGGATCACTCTAACAATTACTCCTTTGGCTAGGCGTATCTCTTCCCTCTAGAAACACACAGGTATCTCTTTTTGCCACTCCAGTAGCACCCAGACTTGATCCAAGTCGTATTCAGCTTCCGCGTCTACAATGTAGGCCTGGTGCCCTGGGGCCAGAGCTCTTACCCACTTTCTAATCTCTCCCTCGGTGTGCTCAATCCCAGAGATATCTAGAACAGTGCTTCTCTCCAGTTTAGCTCCCTGATTCCTGCCCACGCAGATTGTGGCTCTTGTCAAGGTTGGCTAGGGCCCGCTGCAGATGGCTTCCCGGACGAGCCCCCAAATGTAGCATGGCCCCCTTGTGGACTGCTTGGATTTACTTGCTCATCTGCATCGCCATGACCATGTGAACCTTCCAACCCACCTGACACTTTGGGTTCAGACATCATTGCAACACCTTTAAGTAATAATACAACACTGAATACGTTTATATTCTGTTAACATTTACTGGAATACTTCAGTTAAGATATGGTTGCACAAAGGAGGTAATGGTTCAGCTGAGCTTGGGATAACAGCGCAAACCCAGTTGAGTGACTCCTTAATGAAATGCCAGTTAAGACAGTTGGCCACAACAGATTATTATATACACATTTGTACAATGGAGTACCACTTGAACATAACCTGAAAGGATAAGCAGAGGTTAAGTATCAATTCTGACAATACTTCTAGAAAGAGAAACCCAGGCCGGCCATTAGTTGTATCCAACAAGGTGTAGTAACAGAGTGGTAGTATATCTGGTGATGACTGTAGCTAAATATGCTTATGTACGGTGTTCAAATAGAGGTGCAGGGAAGTGTTTCCAAAGTAAAGCTGTGCACAGTGTCCCAGTGAAACAACAAAGGAAAGGTTTGCAAAGATGGGCTGTGGCCCTCTCACTAACGACCAGACCGATTCGATGCCTTCCAGCTTGCGAATCCCGGATGGACGTCCTGGCTGCGGACCCGCTTGTGATGATCATCTGTTGCAGAGCACGAAGCGTGGGTTGCTGCACTGTAGAGGTGGTGCTGATCATATGTCCGATGAACAGCAGGCAACACAACTGGACCCCTTCTCAGCTGTAGACCACGTGGTAGGCCGCAACTTCACTTCCCTCATACGGAGAGATCCTTCATGCATGAGGCCCGGGATGAGGAGAGCCGTGGGGCGGATCTCTGGTCTCTTTTATAGCTCTTCCCAGCAATCTCTCTGGTGATAGCAAGGATCCCTGGGATATGTAGTCCGGTTGTACAGTCATGCAAATGAAAAGCCATCTGATGGAACTACTAGTCCCACAATCCCTTTGGTTGGGCTCACAAATATGTCAGTCTAGTGACGCTGGGCACTAGAGGGACAATACGATATGCAGACAGGACAGGGAATAGCTGTTCGTTGCAATTGTAGTCCATATTGCTACACTAACAATATAAAACGGAGCTTAGTTCAGTGTACAATATGGGTGTCTAATTGCTACAGACATTTGAGTAGCGAATCTTATTTGCCTAAAGTAATAAAACCAGTACATTAAACTTGTCTTGAATGGCATACAGCACTAATAAGCTAAAAGTTTTGAAGCCATTTCACTTTAGGCAGTGGATAACAGGGTTTATTAATGAAATGCTGCGGCATTCAATGAATTTTGCAGAATGCCAATACTCAACATTAGCTGGTCACAAATAATTGCCACGTCTGTGTATTTTAATTGCTGTTCGATTGAAATAGTTATTTTATGGGATCAATGTAAAACAAGTCAAACTAGAGGTCTTGTTATTAATCTAGAGATCTGTGGATAAGGATAGACTGCAATTAGAGAACTGAAAGGTGTACACAGCACACTGCAAATATCTTGTATCAATTCCTTTTTAATTTAAAGGAGACAGAAATTAGAAGGGCAAGTTAGATGATATCAGATGTAGAGAATTGTACTGTTTTCTGCCTTTTTTTATCTACAAATGTGAACTGTACTGGTCTTCAATAAAAGGAGTACTGTATTTAGCTGGATTCACTAACAGGCTAAATGAGTTTGTACAGTCAGGTCCATAAATATTGGGACATCAACACAATTCTAATCTTTTTGGCTCTATACACCACCACAATGGATTTGAAATGAAACGAACAAGACATGCTTTAACTGCAGACTTTCAGCTTTAATTTGAGGGTATTTACATCCAAATCAGGTGAACGGTATAGGAATTACAACAGTTTGTATATGTGTCTCCCACTTTTTAAGGGACCAAAAGTAATGGGACAATTGGCTGCTCAGCTGTTCCATGGCCAGGTGTGTGTTATTCCCTCATTATCCCATTTACAAGGAGCAGATAAAAGGTCCAGGGTTCATTTCAAGTGTGCTATTTGCATTTGGAATCTGTTGCTGTCAACTCTCAATATGAGATCCAAAGAGCTGTCACTCAGTGAAGCAAGCCATCATTAGGCTGAAAAAACAAACCAAACCCATCAGAGAGATAGCAAAAACTTTAGGTGTGGCCAAATCAACTGTTTGGAACATCCTTAAAAAGAAAGAACGCACTGGTGAGCTCAGCAACACCAAAAGACCCAAGAGACCACAGAAAACAACAGTGGTGGATGACTGAAGAATTCTTTCCCTGGTGAAGAAAACACCCTTCACAACCATTGGCCAGATCAAGAACACTCTCCAGGAGGTAGGTGTATGTGTGTCAAAGTCAACAATCAAGTGAAGACTTCACCAGAGCGAATACAGAGGGTTCACCACAAGATGTAAACTATTGGTGAGCCTCAAAAACTGGAAGGCCAGATTAGAGTTTGCCAAACAACATCTAAAAAAGCCTTCACAGTTCTGGAACAACATCCTATGGACAGATGAGACCAAGATCAACTTGTACCAGAGTGATGTGAAGAGAAGAGTATGGAGAAGGAAAGGAACTACTCATAATCCAAAGCATACCACCTCATCAGTGAAGCATGGTGGTGGTAGTGTCATGGCGTGGGCATGTATGGCTGCCAATGGAACTGGTCGTCTTGTATTTATTGATGATGTGACTGCTGCCAAAAGCAGCAGGATGAATTCTGAAGTTTTTTGGGCAATATTATCTGCTCTTATTCAGCAAAATGCTTCAGAACTCATTGGACGGCGCTTCACAGTGCAGATGGACAATGACCCAAAGCATACACCAACAAGTTTTTTAAGGGAAAGAAGTGGAATGTTATGCAATGGCCAAGTCAATCACCTGACCTGAATCCGATTGAGCATGCATTTCACTTGCTGAAGACAAAACTGAAGGGAAAATGCCCCAAGAACAAGCCAGAACTGAAGACAGATGCAGTAGAGGCCTGGCAGAGCATCACCAGGTATGAAACTGAATGAATCTGATGAATCTGATGCAGCTCTGCATACAAACCAATCAGCTTCCAATTTTTTTTTTTTTGTTCAAAGTTTAATTGAACAAGCTGAAGATAGAAGCCGATTGGCTATCATGCACAGATGCTCTAGATTTTGCACTCCCCAGTTTTTCGTAAATCAACCCTTGTATTTTGACAGCGAGGAACACCGAGGGCCAGACACAGATCGAAATTGGGCCAGTCCCTGAACTGCCCTTGTTTTGGTCCTTGTGTATCCAGCTTTACTCTTTGTGTATTTGGCCTGCTTTCACATGCTGTCTCATGAACATACGATCATCACCTGATTTAAGTAGAAAGGTATAAATCGGACCACTGTCATCATGTGTTAGGTATGAGCTACCTCTGATTACTTCAATTGTTTTTTTTGGTTTGTTTATTTTGGGAGATTTCTCTTTTCTTCCTGTCCTGAGACACAACAGGAAAGATTTTTTTTTGACATGAGTGTAATTTTTTGCAGTGCTCCCAGCCAGTCATCCCACTCACTCACCCACTTCCGTGGTCACTTAATAGTATATATGAGTCATATGAGCTTTATTTAGTTATCCTGGTGTTTTGCTGGGATTTGTAGTCCTCCACATCGGTTCAAATGGCTATGTATTTTAGATCTGTACATCTTTACAATGATGCATATGTGAAGAAGACAATCGGAATCCACATAATGTAATTCCATTTATTTGGTTAAAAACCATTAAAATACATTACACTCACTTCTTACATGAAATTTACAAGCAGAAGTCGCCGGCAGGGAAGTATCGCACTGGCATGCATTTCACTGGCCGGATATGACGTCACCAATGACAATCAGCTGGCATGTTCTCCCCCCCCCCCCCCCCTACTGGCTGCCATCATACACCTAAGATGGCCGCGAACAGGAAGTGGAAGTTGGAAGAAAAGGGGATAAGAGACAATGGCCCTCTACCTGCGCACTCTAGAAAAACTTGTTTATAATAAAAAATGAAAATAACATGGAGCAGTCCGTAGTGAGGCTCAATGGCCTAATACATACAAAAAACAATAATTAACCACTTCAGCCCCAGAAGGATTTACTCCCTTCCTGACCAGAGCACTTTTGGCGCTACGGCACTGCATCGCTTTAACTGAAAATTGCGCAGTCGTGCGACATTACACCCAAACAAAATTTATGTCCTTTTTTTTCCCCAAAATAGAGCAACAATTGGCTTCTATGCAGAAGTGAGCCTGATTTTGCACTTTCCAGCTTTAGTTAATAAACCCCATTGTGTACTTAAAAGTGGGGTATGCCTGTACCGAGCTCTCTATTAAACCATTAAATACATGTGAACATAAACAAACCAATATATAACATAATACAGTGAAAAAGTATGAATGTCTATGTGTAATGTTCATACACCGCCATCAGATATCTCCAATGCAGTGAATAAGTGGTGTCTTCATAAATCATCTGCACTATAAGATGTGAAAAACAAAATGTGTCTTCTTCCACCAGTCCCTAGGCAAACATCCTACTCACCAAACATACATGACACCCCCATCACAGGTAGTCATAATGAGCATATGGAGCAGAAATATATCTTCCGCGGAAAGGGAAGCGGACCACCGGAATGCACACCCACCGGGTAAGGATAATATGCCACATATATCAAGAAGAAGAAAATAGGCTTCGCATAGTGCAGTTTGATCATTTATTTATTCGCACACTACCTCTTAGTGTAGTGGTTCCTACACTCTCCATTTCTTAGAACCACCAGAGATCCACTAGATCAGGGTTTCTCAACCAGGGTTCCATGGAGATCTAGGGTTCCTCCAGAGGTTTCTAATGGTTCCTTGAGCAATGAGCAATTTCTGCCTTTCAGATAAGTTCCCAATAACACCATTGATCTTTTTAGCTATATGTAAGGAGCTCATTCTTCCCAATGTCCACAAGTGTAAGGAGCATTCTTCCTACTGACCATCACACTATTGTACCATGAATTGTAGATATAGTCACCAGAAAGGGTTCCTCTGTGCTGAAAAGGTTAAGAAAGGCTGCACTAGATGGTGCAGCAATACTGATTTACATATGGTACCTATGTTCTACCTCTAGAAGGGGCAAGGGTATTAATACAGAACTTTTAATATGTAATGATAATATTAATATAGAACTGACAGTCACCAGCTCTCTGCTCAGGGATCTCTAAGAACCGAGCGATCGGTTCTTTTAAATATAAGAGGTTATACAGCCTTAGTAGAGCAGCAGCCGCTCATACAGCATGTTATCTACACTAATTAATTGAGGTTTATCATAAATAAATCCAATTCACATTCAAATTTGATTTAGATCCTAGCGTGGACACATACAACAGGAAAGACATCTCTAGAAAATGAGGGGAAATCCCTTCAAAGACAGTTGTCACCTGACCAAAACAGGTTTCCCGTCATTTGTTCCTGTGCCAACCAATAAAATTTAGGATTTCCGATGAGTTTAGATCGTAAAAATACAGTATCCACTGGTATGGAGTCCAAACAGTTATTTAAACGCTGTATTGCAAGCACTTGACACAGCAGCTGGTGGAAACAAGCAAGCAAGCAATTACATTTAACAGAGGTCACAACTATTTTTCACTATTTAAAAAAATGGCTGGCCTACTTTGAAATGTTTGCAGTATAAACAAAACATAATAGAGTCATGAGATCCTTTATCGGGTCAGAATCATACAAAATGAAGAATAGCCTGACTGTCATTTTCCTTTTCTGGGAAACGCTCATTACGCTGGTTAAGCTTTATAAATCTAAACATTTAGACATTTCTGTTTCCCTTCATGGTGTTATTAAGGACATAGCTGAATGGGAAGCAATTGAAAGAGCTCCTCTAAAACTTGACAGCTGTGAAGGAGTTTAGAGAGTTTCCCAACTTGTGACGCTTGCTCTCAGCCAACACATGGGAGTGAAGGCCGAGGGAGAGGAAAGCAGATTTAAACAAGCTAGATTATGCAAAAAAAAAAAAAAGAGAAAAAGAAACTATGTCACAGTTACCAGTTCACAGAGAACATTGTGTAGCCAGCAGTGCAGTCAACTGGTAAATAGCAGGAGCCTGATTCACAGCCCCAGCCCTGCCCTGGAATGTGGTTTTTACATCTGCCTTCAGTACTGGAACCTCACCACATTGGTATTTACTATCACATGGGGGGGGGGGGGCAATAGTGTGGCTGTGTATACTTCACATCTCTACCGTGTCGTGTCTGAGTCAGCGGTGAGCAACCTGCTAAAGTTTAAAGTAGTACTAAAGTTTAGTATTCTTGAAGAGTATTTAATCTGTATGGAACACTACAACAGAAGGCGAGAAACATTTATTTAAAAAAAAAAAATGTTCTAATTATTATCTTCACCGCTGCAACCTTTGGGTTCCTGTACAAACTTGCAGTCGGGTGTGTGATGCACTGCATACTAGTCCACCTTGACTCCCCGCCTTGGGACTGCATGTCCCAAAATTGATAGGGTCATGTTACGTGCATGCATGCCCAGCAGCCTTCCTTTGCTGCCTGGTCATGTCAGCACAGGCAGTGTCATAGGATTCTCTCTCTCCCAGCAAAACACATGTAAGGTTGAATCCAAAGGACCCTGCAATGCAACAGAGTCACCCAAAAACAAGGAACCTGGGTTAGCGTTCAATGAGCTGTAAGTGGTCCAGATATCCTATGTATGTGTCTTGACAACGTTGTCATATTTTAACTGATCGCCGACCGCCCTATAGCAGTTTTAGGGCTACAGGGCGGCAGCTGTGCGCCGAATCATGTATATATACATGATTTCGCACTTCCACTGTGAGCGCTGTGATTACACACAGTGGAAGCAGATGGGTGGGTGTCGGGTATTCGATATCTGCCGGCAACCTCTGATTGTCAGGTAGAGAGACAGAACTGTGATCTGCCTATGTAAATAAGGCAGATCACCGTTCTGACAGGTGGGAATGGACGGAGTTTGTGTTATTCCTGCTGAACTGGCCCGAGATTTGAACCGTGTATGGCCGGTCTTAGTTACAAAATATTCAATAAAAATTTTTACAAAATATGAACACATTCTAAGATATATGTTGTTATGCAAGTATATAAATATAAAAAAAATATTAAATATTATATGAGTTTGTTAATTTTTCCTATGTATGGAGACTTTTGGGAAGCCCTGAATATTGGCAAAAGTTTTTGAACAACTCAAAATCAAACCTACCCTATGTGAGTGACCAAAGGTTTGTGGACACCCCTCCAAATCATTGTGTTCAGTACTATTATTGCCACAATAAAGACATTTTAGACAATTGTGCTCTACCAACCTTGTGCCAACAGTTCAGGAAAGACCCTTTCCTGTTCCAGCATGACTGTGTCCCTGTATACAAATTCAAGTCCATAAAGACATGGTTTGAGGGGTTTGGTATGAACTCAAGTGACCTACACGGAGCCCTGTCCTAAACCCTGCTAAACTCTTAGGATGAATTGGCATGCCAATTGCAAGCCAGGTCTTCTCATCCAACATCGAAACCTGACCTTACAAATGCTATTTTCACTGAATGGGCACAAATTTTCACAGGCACACTCCACAATCCTGTGGAAAACCTTCCCAGAAGGGTGAAGGCTGTGAAAGTCCCAATGGGGAGGGGGGAAACTCCATAATAATGTCCGTTGTGTTAAAATGGGAAGTCTAATAAGCTCATCTAGATGTGATGTTCAGGTATGTCTCAATGAAAGAGATGTACGCTCATTTATTGTTCTGTCTGACATTTGCTCAGGAAGTGAGAGGAAATATCCCTTATGGGAACATAGCAAAATAATGGGCCCATGCACACTATGCAGTGACGGAGATTTACTAAAACCGGTGCACTCAAAACCTGGTGCAGCTGTGAATTGGTAGCCAATCAGCTTCTATCTTCAGTTACAGCGGAACTTCACCCAAAAGGGGAAATTCCTCTTATTTGTACCCCCCCCCCCCCTTTAACCACTTCCAGACCAGCCGCCGCAGTTTTACTGTGGCAGGTTGGCTCGGCTGGGCAAATCAACGTTACCTTACCGCGGCCGCGCCGATCGGTTTTGCTTCAGAACCGATCAGTCTCCAGGCCCAGGCCAATGATTTCTGGCCTGGACCTGCTGATCGGTCCTGGCGAATGAAATCCTCTCCTGCCTGTGTAAGTGTAAACACAGACAGGGGAAGTGATGTCATCTCCCCTCATGGAACTCTTTTCCGTTCCAGAGAGAGGAGAGAAGACATCCAAAAGTGAGTTGCACCAACACTACACTGACACAGTACACATAGGCACATATTTCACCCCCCGATCACCCCGAATCGCCTCTCCCCCCCCAGTTAACCCCTTCAAGTCACTGTGTCACCCAGTGCAGTGTTCATATTTTTTTTTTATTACTGTACTGGTGTCATTTGTGACACTAATCAGCATTAGGGTACTTAGTTGTAGCCCCAGATAGGTCTAGGGACCCCCCAACCCCCCTAATAAAGGTTTAACCCCTTGATCACCCCCTGTCACAAGTGATCACCATATTAAGTGTCACGGGTGACGCTGGTTAGCTAGTTATTTCTTTTTAGCGCCAGGGCACCCGCCGTATATAACCCCCTGATCACCCGGCGGGTGATATCAGTTAGGTTTCAGCGTCAATTAGGGTCTGCGTCGCCCCCAGGCAGCGCCAGATTGGTGCCAGTAGCGCTAACACCCACGCACGCACCATACACCTCCTTTAGTAGTATAATGTCTGAACAGATCAATATCTGATCTGATCAGATCTGTACTTCAGACCAGCAGTTTAGGGTTCCCAAATGCAGTGTTTGCGGGATCAGCCCAGATACCTGTTAGCACCTGTGTTTAGCCCCTCCGTCAAGCCCAGCCCAGCCCAGCCCACCCAAGTGCAGTATCAATCGATTACTGTCACTTACAAAACACATAACTGCAGCATTCGCAGAGTTAGGCCTGATCCCTGCGAACGCTAACAGTTTTTTTGGTGGGTGATATGTGGCACAAGCTTCTAATGTTGTGCATAAAATGCCAGAACAGTTCAAAAATGACCCCTTTTTGGAAAGTAGACACCCCAAGCTATTTGCTGATAGGCATGTTGAGTCCATGGAATATTTTATATTTTGCCACGAATTTCGGTAAAATTACATTTAATTTACAATTAAAATTTGTTTGCACAAAGCTGTCACTAAATGATATATTGCTCAAACATGCCATGGTTATATGTGGAATTTCACACCAAAATACATTTAGCTGCTTCTCCTGAGTACGGGGATACCACATATGTGAGACTTTTTGGGAGCCTAGCCGCGTACAGGACCCCGAAAACCAATCACCGCCTTCAGGGTTTCTAAGGCCATAAAATGGTGATTTCACTTTCTCACTACCTATCACAGTTTCGGAGGTCATGAAATGTCAAGATAGCACAAAACCCCCACAAATTACCCCATTTTGGAAAGTAGACACTTCAAGCTATTTGCTGAGAGGCATGTTGTGTCCATGGTATATTTGATATTTTTCCACAAGTTTCGGGAAAATTTAATTTTTTTAAATTTTTAAATTTTATTTTTTTTAGACAAAGTTGTCACTAAATGATATATTGCTCACACATGCCATGGGAATATGTGCAACAGAGCAATATAGCATTTAGTGGTAACTTTGTGCAAATAAAAATAAAGGTTTGTCATTTTCCCGCAACTTGTGGCAAAATATAAAATATTCAATGGACTCAACATGCATCTCAGCAAATAGCTTGGGGTGCTCACTTTCCAAAATGGGGTCATTTGGGGGGGTTGTGCTATCTTGGCATTTTATGGCCTTGATAACTGTGATAGGTAGTGAGGAGTGAAATAAAAAATGTACGCCCTTAGAAAACCTGAAGGCGGTGCTTGGTTTTCGGGGTCCTGTACGCGGCTAGGCTCCCAAAAAGTCTCACACATGTTTTATCCACGTACTCAGGAGAAGCAGCAGAATGTATTTTGGGGTGTAATTCCACATATAACCATGGCACGTGTGAGCAATATATAATTTAGTGACAACTTTGTGTAATTTCTTTTTATTTTTGTCATATTTCAATCACTTGTGACAAAAAAATAAAATATTCAATGGGCTCAGCATGCATCTCAGCAATTTCCTTAGGGTGCCTACTTTCCAAAATGGGGTCATTGGGGGGGGGGGGGTGTTGTACTGCCCTGCCATTTTAGCACCTGAAGAAATGAGATAGGCAGTCATAAACACTTATTGACATTTTTTTTTACCAACCAAAGACATGTGGCTGAATACATTTTGGCCTAAATGTATGACTAAAATTGAGTTTATTGGATTTTTTTTATAACAAAAAGTAGAAAATATCTTTTTTTTTTCTCTCGAAATTTTCAGTCTTTTCCCATTTATATCGCAAAAAATAAAAATCGCAGAGGCAATCAAATACCATCAAAAGAAAGCTCTATTTGTGGGAAAAAAAAGGACCCAAATTTGGTACAGCATTGTATGACCGCGCAATTACTGGTTAAAGCAGCGCAGTGCCAAATTGTAAAAAGTGCTCTGATCATTGAGCTGCCAAATCTTCCTGGGCTGAAGTGTTTAATTATTGGAAGTTTTTTGGGGAGTTGGGGGAGCAGGTACCTGGTTTTAACAGGTACCCGTTCCCACTTTCGCTCAGATAGCCGCTGCAATCTGAGCGAAAGTTCGTTCCCCCCTCCTTCTTTTGCAGCCTTCTGGGAGACATCACAGGTCCCAGAAGACTGAGGGACCATTTATAATGCATGGTTCACGTATGAGCAATGAGATCTGGCTGTGAAGCCACGGGGCTTCACTGGCGGTTTCTCTTGCTTAAGATGCCAGCGCCTGGACCCGAAGCAGATTGAAGAATTGGCTCGGGTAAGGACAATGCTGGATTGCTGGACAGGTAAGTGTCCTTATGTCAGCAGCTACAGTATTTGTAGCTGCTGACTTTTAATTTTTCTGGGGTAGACTGGAGATCCTCTTTAAGGCAGACCATTTATTTCAGCAACTCAGCACACCGAGGCAAACTATTTGTGTTGTTTTGCACCATTCTTCAAGTGAATTGGCTGCTACTTTACAAGTGCATTTACATTCTAAGCGAACAGCATTATAATGCAATGCAAATAGGACCTTGAGTTAATGTGTGTTGTGGTAACACGGGACCGATCTGTATTTTACTGCCACTTACTGCAACACACTACAGAACAAATAGAAAATGCACTGCGATATCTTCAAAACGTTACTACATAGTAATATCATATACTCACAGACAGTGGTACTTGACAAGTCAGCATATCACATAGAATTCATGCAAGATGAGTCCTGCTCTGCCAACTGGATGGAGAGATTGTCAACCATTTATTCCATTAGGCAGCATATAGTCACTTCTGGATGTGTGCGTCCTAGCCCAAGATTGCAAAAAACATAAAAGGTTATTTTTTACTCAATTTTATGCTTTCTTGAGCATAAAGCACAAATACTAACTGAGCATATTATACCCCTCACCCCACGCACACACACCTTTCAAGCATGTAATGGCATTCAGAATTATAGGAATTGCAACAGCAGAAAAAAGCATTAAAACCATATTATGAGGGAGAACAGTAATCTTTTTTTCCTATATACTTAGGAAACTACTAGCAAGGTTTATTATAATACCTACATAGTAACCAGTAATAAGCTGTAGATACCAATTTAACTGAAAAATGGAATATGCATGCACATTCGTCCTATTGTCGAGGAACAGTTATTTTAAAGTTGTAATTATCGCTGACTATTGAGCAGCTGTCATCTTTGTCTTAAAAATATTTCACATACTGCCTTGAGCATTCACTATTAAAAAAAAAAAAAAAAAAAAAAAAAAGAAGCCATGGAATATATTTGTTTGTAGAATGTAGAAGAAAGACATGAACTCACATATAGGGTTTTGCTTAAACGTCAAGCTGACCCAGACACCCCTAAATAATGGCATTATCTTTGTATAAGCTCTGCTTCTTGTGTTTAGAATTCACTTTTGGAGGCAGCAGAGGGCCTGCCATAGGCGTGTGCACAGTGTGTGCCGGGTGTGCCTAATCACCCCATGCAGTGCCAATTCACCCTGCTGCCCTACTGACAAATTCCACTGCCCTACTGACTGACAGCATCTACTGACACACCAACATCTTCCCTACTGACACGTCTACTGCTCTACTCTCACCCATGGCTTCCAACTGTCCCTGATTTAGAACAAAGTCCCTCTTTCCTACCGCACGTTAGGTAAATTTAGTAACTTGTTCGTTAGGAAGGTTAAGTTTGCCTCTGTTCCAGCTTGGCTGACGTTGTGTGTGTTTCCATGCTGACCGGTGGGTGTCGCTGTTATCACTGGTTAGTATTGGAAAGGCAACGTGTTGAAGCATATGGATGCTCTTCTGTCCCGGAGACAACTCGGTGGAGGTGGTCCTCCGAGTTGCATTCTGGGTGAGGGTATTTATGGGACAGACGCCATGTTTTAGGGTTCGTTTTTCAGCCACCTGCTGGTCCTCCTGGCCGACAAGTATGCTTTAAGGAGCTACCTCGTGGTCCTCCGTTCCGGAGGCCCATGATACTACGGCGCAGGGGTGGGTCCAGAGGCTTGTCTGGGGCCTACCACCGCGACCGAGGAATGGTCCTAAGTTGTCAGTCCTGTGTGGCGAAGCTGGACAACCGAGGAGATCCCAGGGGAGGACCCGTCTTGGAGGGATCACGCAGCATGCTGGTCTATAGAGGGGCCTGGTGACTCGGTTGGAGGACGTATCCGAAAGTAACTATACAGCATAGTGTTGCCGGGTTGGTTTAAAGGTTCATGCACTGTGACTGACATTCATTACAGAAAATCTGATACATCCTGTGGAAGAGGATCGTACGGCTTTTGTTCGTAAGCAAGTCTGTGGCAGAGACTTTGATTCGTGCTGCGTGCTGGCTGCTAGGCTGGTGAGAGAGGCCTATCCAGATGAGCAAGGAGTGTGTCCCACGAGGGGAGCGCATTCCATACAATATCTGAATTCTACCTGAACATTTGTTAAAAGAACCCATAAGGAAGATGTTTGAATTTCTTCTGCAGTTTCGCTTTCATCTCTTTCCTGCTATTTCCTAAGTCAAGTGTTTAATAAAGCATTGAAAACGTACTCCAGTGTTGGTGCTTGTATTGTCCAGAGGTAAACTCAACGGAACCCTAGACCCAGTGCCGGTGAAACAGAGGGAAGCAGAATGAAGGCAACAGACCCGCTTAAACCAGCAGCTCCACCGAGAGTTATTGCTATATATATATATATATATATATATATATATATATATATATACCTCCCATATTTTCTGAGATGGGAATAAGGGACACCTATTAGCAAAAGTACGTAGGCATAGGACAAACACACCCTGCCACGCCCCCCCTTAAAGTAGAATTGTACAAAAAAAAATAATGATTGGTTAAACACAGAAGTGCTTTTTTACCACTAGTATTCCTTTATATTGGCTTTTGGAATTTACAAATGCAGCTATTTAAAAATTGGATGAAAGGTTTAGCACTGGGAAACACATTTTGATAGACAAGTAATGCATTTTATATACAAATATATAGATCAGACCAAAATCAGGGACAAATGAGGAGGAAAGAGGGACAGAGGAACTTTGTTCCAAATGAGGGACAGTCCCTCGAAATCAGGGACAGTTGAGAGGTATGTATATATACACATGCACACACACACGTATGTTCGAGCTTTGGGGTACACACCCAAATGCAATAGGCCTGCGCACACCTATGGGGGCCTGCGTTATATGCCGAACTACTGTTCAATCGTACAGATCACCCATAGAGAAAGGAGAGATTATTTCATGTTTTGTGAACTCTAAAGAGCCTTCTGACTCCTCTTACCATCCCTGCACCTCATCCTTCTATAGTTCTCTGGCAGAATTTAGTAAAAAGTGTCCAGAAATGGCACAGATCTGAGATAATTAGTTTGTGAAAACATGGTACAATTGATTTGAATATACTAGTTCTGTAGAATATAAAGCCCTGCTGGCTAATTAGTAAATCTGGCCGCTCCAGAAGGCCCCCCCCCCCCCCTTACATTCATATAGCAGTTTAGTAACGAATGGTTTGCTGCTTTCAGAGGTGGCTGAATACCCCCTCTGGATGCAGCAACACTGTGTTTTACAATCGCATACAAACTGTCCGATTTGCTATGAAACATCGACATGCAGGTCACCTCCAGTGTCAATCGGTAGCTCTATTGGCATGGAACTGCTTAGATGAGCAGCAGAGGTGCTGGCCATTCATTTGTACAAAAGTACAAATCTAACAGCCGCCATTGACAGCTACAACTGTTTGCACCCAGTGTGTTCAAGCAGCTTTTACAACCGCCAGCTACAATCTGCTGATTTTTTGCCGGAAGCCACCCCTGACCACAGATAAGCTGCTGTGTGAATGTCTGCTAATATATCTGCTCTATATTTATTTCACTTCACTCTGGAGTAAATCAGGTCCGATGGCTCCACTGAGACCCCAGGGAGGTTTGTTGGCACACAGATTCCAATGCAGCGATACCATTTTTTATGTTGAAGCTGCAAAAGAAAGTACCAGGCTGAGAACTGCAAAAACACTCCATAAAAGGGAAATAAGTACATTTCAGGATTTGCACATGGCAGCTCGGGATTCACGTAACTCTTTATTCCCCAAAGATGAAGTTACACTCTAAAACTATTTCCAGGGATGTATTATGTATGTTCTCACTTCAATATCATTTCAACACCTATCTACACGAAGTCCAAACAGTTGTTGCTATGAAATATTGCATTTTTGCTAAATGAATAACAATACACAACACCAAATATATTTTGTTACCGTTAAGCTAGGTGCACACTAGTCCGTGCTCTGAAAATTGATCTGTGATAAATCGCTTTTCAGAGTGCGGCTGCTGTCAGGCATTCAAGCTGTGATTCCGCCACCTCCTGAATGTCTGTTCTAATGCCCAACTCCAGACAAAAAAAAAAAAAAAAAGTTTTCCCTTGCACTGGGACTGTGCCCTCCCCACACTGCAAAGTTTAGGTGATTGTTTTGTTCAGGGGGGGGGGACCTTATACTCACCCGATCCTCCGCTCCACAAGCAAAGGGTGCTCCCCTATGATCCAGCAGTAGACTGTTCCTGGCGACCTCACTTCCAGAACAGGTCTATAGAGCCTGCTCTGGGCATGATGATGTTGGGAACAGTCCACCGCTCAAAGCTGCTAGAGTACGGGGGTGCTGGACCTGCAGGGAGAGGATCGGAGCATTGGGTAAGTACAGTATATCTCCCTTCATCTCTTCCCTAGAGAAAAACAAGCAATCAAGGTTGCAGGAAAGAAATTTGCACGATTCCGCCATCAACACAGACCGTGTTGACAGGGGAATCAGTTACATAGTTATATAGTAGGTGAGGTTGGAAAAAGACACAAGTCCATCAAGTCCAACCTATGTGTGTGATCATATGTCAGTATTACATTATATATCCCTGTATGTTGCGGTCATTCAGGTGCTTATCTAATAGTTTCTTGAAGCTATCGATGCTCCCCGCTGAGACCACCGCCTGTGGAAGGGAATTCCACATCCTTGCCGCTCTTACAGTAAAGAACACTCTAAGTAGTTTAAGGTTAATGAGTGGCCGCGAGTCTTGTTAAACCCTCTGCTGCAAAAAAGTTTTATCCCTATTGTGGGGTCACCAGTACGGTATTTGTATATTGAAATCATATCCCCTCTCAAGCGTCTCTTCTCCAGAGAGAATAAGTTCAGTGCTTGCAACCTTTTCTCATAACTAAGATCCTCCAGACCCTTTATTAGCTTTGTTGCCCTTTTTGTACTCATTCCATTTCCAGTACATTCTTCCTGAGGACTGGTGCCCAGAACTGGACAGCATACTCCAGGTGCGGCCGGACCAGAGTCTTGTAGAGCGGGAGAATTATTGTTTTATCTCTGGAGTTGATCCCCTTTATAATGCATGCCAATATTCTGTTTGCTTTGTTAGCAGCAGCTTGGCATCGCTTGCCATTGCTGAGCCTATCTACTAGGACCCCCAGGTCCTTTTCCATCCTAGATTCTCCCAGAGGTTCTCCCCCCAGTGTATAGATTGCATTCATATTTTTGCCACCCAAATGCATTATTTTACATTTTCCTACATTGAACCTCATTTGCCATGTAGTCGCCCATCCCATTAATTTGTTCAGGTCTTTTTGCAAGGTTTCCACATCCTGCGGAGAAGTTATTGCCCTGCTTAGCTTAGTATCGTCCGCAAATACAGAGATTGAACTGTTTATCCCATCCTCCAGGTCGTTTATGAACAAATTAAATAGGATTGGTCCCAGCACAGAACCCTGGGGGACCCCACTACCCACCCCTGACCATCCTGAGTACTCCCCATTTATCACTACCCTCTGAACTCGTCCTTGTAGCCAGTTTTCAATCCATGTACTCACCCTATGGTCCATGCCAACAGACCTTACTTTGTACATTAAACGTTTATGGGGAACTGTGTCAAATGCTTTTGCAAAATCCAGATACACCACGTCTACGGGCATTCCTTTATCTAGATGGCAACTCACCTCCTCATAGAAGGTTAGTAGATTGGTTTGGCAAGAACGATTCTTCATGAATCCATGCTGATTACTGCTAATGATACCGTTCTTATTACTAAAATCTTGTATAAAATCTGTATATAGTCCCTTATCATCCCCTCCAAGAGTTTACATACTATTGATGTTAGGCTAACTGGTCTGTAATTCCCAGGGATGTATTTTGGGCCCTTTTTAAATATTGGCGCTACATTGGCTTTTCTCCAATCAGCTGGTACTATTCCAGTCAGTAGACTGTAAAAATTAGGAACAACGGTCTGGCAATCACTTGACTTAAGTACCCTCGGATGCAAGCCATCTGGTCCCGGTGATTTATTAATGTTAAGTTTCTCAAGTCTAATTTTAATTATGTCCTCTGTTAACTATGGAGGTGCTTCCTGTGATGTGTCATGAGGATAAACACTGCAGTTTTGGTTACTGAAGCCCCCAAGATTCACTATGGGGCCAATATGGTCTGTCCTCCCTCAGCAATTGTCTTCTCCTGGCAGGGGCGGGTGGGCGAAGCCGTCCCCGCCAGGAGAGGACAGTGATTATCACTAGCGGCTATAGCAGCTGTTAGCGATAATCGTAAGAGAACCCAGCAGGCTGGTTGTACTCAAGTTAATCAATTGATCAACTTGGTACATTCAGCCTGCCCATTAACGGTCAAATCCCGGGCCCGTCCAGATTTGAATCGTGTATGGCCAGCCTGACACTTGTAGTGCAGGCACAGCCCCACTGCAAGGGGAAACTATCTTTTTGCCCAGAGTTCAGCTAAACTGTCATGAATTTATATAAAAAATAAATAAATATATATATCGATTCCCATATCAAACTCAAGAACATCCTACCATCTCTTCTCTTCCAGATTTTCTCAGTGCTAAATCTTTCATCCAATTTCTAAATTGCTGCATTTGTAAATTTCAAAAGCCAGTATAAAGAAATAGTAGTGATAAAAAATGCACTTGTGGATTTAACCAATCAATCTTTTTGTATAATTCCCCTGTAAGGGAGCGTGGAAGGGGGAGTGTCCTATGACTGCATACTTTTGCTAATAGGTATCCCTCATTCCCATTTTAAAAATTTGGAAGGTGTGCAATTGTTCTCTATGGGGTTGATTTATTAAAAGCAAATAGACTGTGCACTTTGCAATTGCTCCAGAGTTTTGTAAATGAGGCAAAGCTTTGCTCTGCAAAGAATACAGGCATACCCCACTTTTAAGTACACAATGGGGTTTATTTACTAAAGCTGGGAAGTGCAAAATCAGGCTCACTTCTGCATAGAAACCAATGAGCTTCCAGGTTTTATTACCAAAGCTTAATTAACCCCTTCCCGCCGACCGAACGCATATATGCGTCCTCGGCTTTCCGGGGTTATACCGGGATGATGCCCGCAGCTGCAGGCATCATCCCGGTACCGTTGTTTTCAGCGGGCGATCGGCTACCCGAATATAACAATCGATGCGGCTAAAAGCCGCTCGGTTGTTATACCGGAGGAGCGGGAGGGGACATCCCCCCCCTCCCGCCGCCTCCCGCCGCTGTTACCGGGCCTCCCGTGCGATCGGGAGGCCCGGTGTCCGGTCCGCTGCCTTCGGCGGCTGGGGGCGGACTGGAACGAAGCTGCGAGCGGCTTCGTTCCAGCCTTCTCCTTGTAAATGCGGAAGCGACGTCATGACGTCACTTCCCGTTTACTCGGCTGCCAATGGCGCCGAATTTAAAAAAGTACACAGTATTCAGAATCGCCGTTTTCGGCGATCTGAATACTTTGAAGTGTAAAGGAGGGATGGGGGGTCTTTTAGACCCCCGATCCCTCCATAAAGAGTACCTGTCACCACCTATTACTGTCACAAGGGATGTTTACATTGCTTGTGACAGCAATAAAAGTAAAAAAAAAAAAAAAAAAATTTAAACACAATTTATAAAGTACAAAAATAAATAAATTAAATAAAAAAAAAAAAAAAAAAATTTTTTAAAGTGCCCCTGTCCCCGCGAGCTCGCGCAGCGAAGAAAACGCATACGGAAGTCGCGCCCGCATATGTAAACGGTGTTCAAACCACACATGTGAGGTATCGCCGCGATCGTCAGAGCGAGAGCAATAATTCTAGCTCTAGACCTCCTCTGTAGCTCAAACCTGGTAACCGTAAAATTTTTTTAAAGCGTCGCCTATGGAAATTCAAAGGTACCGTAGTTCGTCGCCATTCCACGAGTGCGTGCAATTATAAAGGGTGACATGTTTGGTATCTATTTACTCGGCGTAACATCATCTTTCACATTATACAAAAAAATTGGGGTAACTTTACTGTTTGGATTTTTTAAAATTCATGAAAGTGTCACTTTTCCAAAAATTTGCGTTTAAAACACCGCTGCACAAATACCGTGTGATAAAAAATATTGCAACAATCGTCATTTTATTCTCTAGATTCTTTGCTAAAAAAATATATATAATGTTTGGGGGTTCTAAGTAATTTTCTAGCAAAAAATATGGATTTTAACTTGTAAACACCAAATTTCAAAAATAGGCTTAGTCATGAAAGGGTTAAACAAGCTGGGGTTAGAAGCTCATTGGTTTCTATGCAGCAGTGAGCCTGATTTTGCACTTTCCAGCTTTAGTAAATAAACCCCATTGTGTACTTAAAAGTGGGGTATGCCTGTACCCAATCATGTGCAAGGAAAATTTAAATAAATATAATAATTAGGGTTGCACCAATACTAATATCTGTATCGGTATCGGTACTTGTGCAAATGCAACGATACCTGAAACCGATACTTTCAGGCTCAGCTCTTTCAGCTGTCAGTGAGTCTGGTAATTAGAGCTGTCAAAAAAAAAAAAAAAGCAGCCGGCAATGTTTATTACCAACATTGCTCAGCCCTGAAACACTTAAATAAAAAGAAGCACTGTTTCTTTTTGTATATTTCTGTTTCTTTATCTGCAGATCAATGGATGAACAAATGTTCCTCTGTTTAACCTCTTAATAACCCTTAATTTACTCTAATCAGCCTTAATTGACTCCCTATTCTCCTCCATTTAATTATTATTTTCCTGCTTTTTTTCTTTTGTTCACGTCTATTTTATAAACGATAAACAATTAAACCTTTTTTTTGTTTGCTTTGTTAGTGAATATTTTTACACGTATATATTAACATATATTTACACATTTCACATTGAAAAAGCACTAAATTAAAAAAAAAAAATCTATTTATTTCATTTGTAAATAACTTTTCAATGCTTTGTACCATTGCTGACAGCTGAAGTTAAAACAAAACAGTTGCAGTAGGTATCAGTAATGGTATCGCCGAGTACTCATTGTAAAAAAAAAATGGTATTGGTGCATCCCTAATAATAATGCTTGCACATGATTGGATGATGGAAGTCAGCAGAGCTTCTGCTCTTTTACTAGGCTTTGAAGCAACTGCTCTTTGCAAAGTGCACACAGTCAATTTGCCTTTAGTAAATCAACACCTATGTGTCCTTGCGTTGAGCCTGCATTGATCTCTGCAGCTCTACATAGTTCAACAGACATAGGGGTTGATTTACTAAAGGCAAATAGACTCTGCACTTTGCAGTTGCTCCAAAGCTTAGTAAATGAGGTAAAGCTTGACCTTGCATAGAATACCCCATTACATGCAAGGGAAATTAAAAAAACAGCATTTCTGCTTGCTGATTACATCATTGATTACATGATTGGATGAAGGAAGTCAGCAGAGCTTCTGCAAATTTACTAAGCTCTGATGTAACTGCAAAGTGCACAGTCTATTTGCCTTTATTAAATCAACCCCGTGGCGTGAACGAGTCCTAAGGCAAAATACTGAGATTGCTTTTCTATCTTGTTTTCTTCCTTGGAATGGCAGTCTGATATGGAGGAGATTCTAGACCAGCTGCAAGGTCACTGTAATTTTACTGCAGCTGCATAGCAGGTCCAGGAGTGTCCAGACGTAATGACATATGATACTCTGCACTGAAACCAAATTATATTGTGTAGGATCAAAGCAAGTTTATATTCTTGGCAACATCAGCTATTGCTAAAAAAGAAACTGATGAAGAAAGTGGACTTTTTTTTTTTTTTTTTTTTTTACTGCACTTCTACTATGTTGTTTGTTTTGGTGTGTAATGGTTTAGACTTTCTTTGTTCAACCTAATCTTAGTTATTGTGGATTTCAAGGTAGTGCTGTGATAATGGTATCAGGAAGGACACATTTAACTGACTCCAACAACAGACGTTTGCTCTAACCCTGAGTGGGTGTGACTTTGGTTCACTGTTCTGTTAAAGATTTTTGGCAGGTGGTATTTAATTTTTTACGTTTATTTTTAAACTGGTGTTTCCTGTTATTTTTTAATTGGGTGTATAAAATGTTCATTAAGCCAGCCATACATATTCGTCCGGCTCAGCAGGAAGCAGGCGATTTTCAATTTATGTATGGGCAGGGAGGCTGTACAGATGGCAATCTACTGTTCAACTTCTGCACATACGCCCTGTTGGATTTTCCCCGCTCGATCAGCGCTGCAGGCTATAGACTGCAATGCTGATCAGTATATTAAAATGGCAGAAAAGTCTCCCCACAATCAGAATACAATTGCTCAGCAGGAAGAATTCCCTCCATCCACACACTTGGGGTGTCCAATTTTTATTTATTTTTTTCAATCTGCTGGTTGAATGAAAAAAAAACTGACTCTTCTATGGGCTGCCTTAGTTTGTAATGCATGCTGGACATTTTAACCACTTCAACCCCGGAAGGATTTGCCCCCTTCCTGACCAGGCCATTTTTTGCGATACGGCGCTTTAACTGACAATTGCGCGGTCGTGCGACACCGTACCCAGAAAAATTGATGTCCTTTTTTCCCCACAAATAGAGCTTTCTTTTGGTGGTATTTGATCACCTCTTCGGTTTTTATTTTTTTTTTTGCTGTAAACAAAAAAATGAATTTCTTCAACAGTTTAGGCCATTATATTTGTGGTAAAAAAAAACGCAATAAGTGTATATTGATTGGTTAGCGCAAAAGTTATAGCATCTACAAAATAGGGGATATATTTATGGCATTTTTATTGACATTTTTTTTTTTACTAGTAATGGCGGTGATCTGCAACATTGCGGCGGGCAGATCGGACAGTTTTGACACTAATTTGGGACCACTGACATTTATACAGCGATCAGAGCTAAAAATAGCCACTGATTACTGTATAAATGTCACTGGCAGGGAAGGGGTTAACACTAGGGGGCGATCAAGGGGTTAACTGTGTTTCCTAGGTGTGTTCTAACTGTAGGGGGATGGGACTGACTGGGGGAGGAGACCGATCGGTGTTCCTACTTAGTAGGAACACACGATTGGTCTCCTCTCCCCTGAGAGAACTGGGGTTTCCGGGATACCCGTTCTGTCACAAGTGGTCGCGGGTGCCCGGCGGACATCACGCCCGACTGGCACATGCATCGGATCCAGGAACTCGCAGCGGGCGCGCACGCGCCTGCTATGATGTCTTTGAAGGAGCGACGTATAGATACGGAGATTTGCGCAGCTGTGCCGACCTGCCGCAGTATTATACTGCGGCAGCTGGTTGGCTAGCGGTTAATAACATGTTGAATTTTTGAAAATGTTCATTTTCAGAATGTTAGTTTGGTTTCTAATTGTTAGTGGCGTTATATCATTTTCAACTGCAGTGATGAGAAAACTCAAAGGAGCAGGAAGGAATGAACACATTTCTAACAGTGAGCATGGGGAGAATTGACTAAAACTGGAGAGGGCGAAATTTGGTGCAAATCTGCACAGAAACCAATCAGCTTTCAGGTTTTATTGTCAAAGCATAAAGGGTAACTCCACTTTCATGGGGAAAAAATAGCAAATAAAGAAATAATAATATAGTGCATATAATTGTGACACTAATCATATTGTAATTGAACGTTATTAAAAATTAACTTTCCTTTTCAATCTGCAGCTGCTGTAATTTCTGAGAATGCAATGCAATATGGCTACCTGGAGTTGTTCTGTATACAGAATGTGTACTGACCACCCCCAGAAACATCATTTCCTGCTTGTGTGATTGGCTCACCGATTTTCCCAGAAGTCTGCCCTAAGATACAAGTCAGACTTCAGTCATGCCCAGCAACAAAAGTGTCATTTTTGGAGAGATACTTTTAATAGAACTTCGTCTAAAGGGATGCAGGCCCAGCAGCTTTCTTCATTAGTGCTCTGCAGCTGCACACCTGACAGTTAATTATGAAACCACTCCCATTAGACCCACTCAGTACAGAGGCACAGAGAAACACAGAGATTTCTTCAGAATAACAAAAGGTAGGAATCTGCAACAAAGGTTGTTAAAATCCCTGCAATGCACATAGATCACCCAGAGGGGAATGTTTTTTTCTCAACAAAAGTGGAGTTACGCTTTAATTGAACAAGCTGAAGTTAGAAGCTGATTGGCTACCACGTACATCTGCACCAGATTCTGAGTACTCCAGTTTTAGTAAATCTCCATGATGGTTTTTGCTTTGGAAAGTCCATTCACTCCAAAACTGTATGTTAAAGCAAGTGCTTTTTGAAGTACTTTTAAATGATATTGGTTTTTCATTCTACTGAATATTATTTGTTATGTTCGTATGAACGTTCATTCGAAAATCTATCTAACGTACATAATCTGGTTTCTCCACTTTTCCAGAGAACAGCTGTAGAGTAACATGGAGGATTTCCCTGTTCTTGATTGGACCTTGCAACCTACTAGCTGCATATAGTAAATATTAGCTATTTATATATAAGATTTCACCAATTCACTAAATAACTGATTACAAAAAAAATCTATATTCTTTATGTTTTTGCAGAACTAAACACAACAAATAAACAGGTAAATTAAAACTATTCATTCTTTTAACCACTTGCCGACCGCTGCACGCCAATATACGTTGACACAATGGCAGCGGTGGGCAAATGGGTGTACCTGTCCATCCCCTTTAAGAGGCGGGGATAGCAGGCCGTGCCCGCGGGTCCCGCGGACTCGATGTCCGATGGTCTCCCGGCGATTGTGTCACAGAGCCGCAGAACGGGGAAGTGCCTATGTAAACAAGGCATTTCCCCGTTCTGCCTTGAGACATGACAGAGATCACTGCTCCCTGTCATCGGGAGCAGTGATCACTGTCATGTGACTGGAAGCCGACCCCCCCCCACAGTTAGAATCACTCCCTAGGACACACTTAACCCCTTGATCACCCCCTAGTGGTTAACCCCTTCACTGCCAGTGTCATTTACACAGTAATCAGTGCATTTTTATAGCACTGATCGCTGTATGAATGACAATGGTCCTAAAATAGTGTCAAAAGTGTCTGATGTGTCCGCCATAATGTTGCAGTCTCAATAAAAATCGCAGATCGCCGCCATTACTAATAAAAACAATGAATAATAAAAATGCCATAAAACTATCCCCTATTTTATAGACGCTATAACTTTTGCTCAAGCCAATCAACATACGCTTATTGCGATTTTTTTTTACCAAAAATATGTAGAAGAATACATATTGGCCTAAACTGAGGAAAAACATTTTTTTATATATATATATTTTTGGGGGATATTTATTATAGCAAAAAGTAAAAAATATTACTTTTTTTTTCAAAATTGTTGCTCTTTTTTTGTTTATAGCGCAAAAAGGAAAAAACACAGAGGTGATTAAATACCACCAAAAATAAGCTCTATTTGTGGGAAAAAAGGATGTAAATTTTGTTTGGGTGCAACTTCGCATGACCGCGCAATTGTCAGTTAAAACGACGCAGTGCAGAATCGCAAAAAGTGCTCTGGTCAGGAAGGGGGTAAAATCTTCCGGGGTTGAAGCAGTCAAAGACACTTTATTTAATTGGGCAAACTGTAAAGAATACTATTATATCCAGAGGTGAGAGGCTGCCTATTTATAGTTTATCCTTCTTTGTTTGTGGCCTATCTGTGGTTACCAAATTATATATATGAATGGGTTTGTAGTCACTTTGTCCAAATGGAGAGGAGAGAAACAAGTATTTTTATACTGGTTATTTTTTAACATGTTGGTGGCGTCATACATCAGGCATCAAGGGGGGGTATAACTTGAAATTAGGAAAAATGTGTATGTGTTTAAAATTTTGTAGCAAAACTACAATATGTATGCATGCACATGGTTCCCTGTCATTTGTTTGGTAGAATGTTATTAGTAACTTTATTAGTAACGTTATTAGTAAATAACTTTCTTCTATGGGTTGATGATGTGGATACTGTTGCATTGCAATGATGAGCAGCTCTGTCAGACGGAAATCTACAGCCCCATCTACATGTACCTATTTGATCACAGTACACTCCACTCATCTCGAAGATGCTAGTGCTCATGGGAGCTGTAGTCTGTGGCTGCCTGCATGTCAAGGCAACTCAGGTAGTGCCTATGAAACCTGCTTAGATGCTCCAGGTACAAGTAGCAATTTGAAGGACCTGAGCACACGGATGAGGAATTTTGGAGCAGCACCGACACGGCCTTTGCACTTGAATTTAGGGTACAATGCTACACACGATGGTTAACATACACCACAAAGCTCTAAATGCAAATTTTTTTTTTTGATTTGAATAGAGGGGAGAAGAATTAGAACACCTGTCCCGTTTTTATTGCGGTCTTTGCCTTTTTTTGGGGAGGGTCACCCTCTGTTTTTCCTGTTTACCATTATTACCCAGAGTAAAAATGGGAGACAATTCCCAGAACAGGAATAAAGGGGAAAAATTCCAATGGAGACACTAGTTTTGGTGAAAGCCCCCCCTGTCACTTGGTCGATCGTCCGTCCGTCCACTCATCAGCCCCTCACTTACCCCATCCAGGCCTCAGGCAGCTTCGGCGGCTTCCTCCTGTGTCTTCCTTGGTGCCTCCCCCTCTGCTCCTGGCCAATACGTTCACTTCTCCTCTCGGCTAATCAGGCCTTAAGACCCGCTTCCTGATTGGCTAGGAGGAGAAGCAGGAAGACAATAACGAATATCAATTAGTTTTTGTCACACAACTGGGAGGGCTCAGGGCGCAGTGCACTACACCCCAGCCCACCCTTTTTTAAGCCTCAGGCTCTAATTACATGCTTCAAGAAAAAAAAAACCCCATTAAAATCCATGTGTCCAGGGCCCTGTATGTAGATTAAGGGCCGGGCGCATGGATTACGGGGGCGGTGCCCCTGCGTCCCTTATGGAACGGCCGTCACTGGTGTATAATAAGTGTAAAGTATAACTGAAGGCAAAATCTTTTTTTTAGTTTTAGATAGAAAGTGGAGAGGGATTAGAACACCTGTCAAGATTTTATTCACGTCTTTGTCTCCGCTAGGGAGATTCACCCTCGTTATTTGCCTTGGTGACCATTATCACTGAAAGTCAATATGAAAGTGAAAGAAAATCCCAAATTTTAGTGGTGATCAGAACAGGAATATATGGGAAATCTTCCAATGGTGACTGCTTTATAACCCTCCCTTACTATATCCAAAATGAAAAAAAAAGTTTTGCTCTCATTTCTACATTAAAGTAATTAGGCTTAAAGCGGAGTTCCACACAAAAATGGAACTTCCGCTTTTCGGAACCCTCCCCCCCTCCGGTGTCACATTTGGCACCTTTCAGGGGGGAGGGGGGTGCAGATACCTGTCAAAGACAGGTATTTGCACCTACTTCCGGCATAGACTCCCATGGGAGTCTATGCTTCTTCCTGTCCCGACCGCGCTGTCTGCTGGGAACACACAGCTCCCAGCAGAGAGCGGGGACCACCAGGGACGCGCAGCGCGACTCGCACATGCGCAGTAGGGAACCGGGAAGTGAAGCCGCAACGCTTCACTTCCTGATTCCCTCACCTAGGATGGCGGCGGCAGCTGCCGAGAACCGAGCGGGTTCTCGGCGTCCCCTGCCGACATCGCTGGACCCTGGGACAGGTAAGTGGCAATGTATTAAAAGTCAGCAGCTGCAGTATTTGTAGCTGCTGGCTTTTAATATTTTTTTTTTTTTTGGCGGTGTGGGTGAACCCCCGCTTTAAGATTACATCCCAAGTAAGGATTGATGTTGGTTATCTTTAGGTGTAGGGGTATAAACATGCGAAGGGTTCCTTTACATTATAGGGCTCATTCACAGATCAGTCCCAACACATAGACAAGGCAATTTGCCTTGAGTCCCATGAATTCAATTCACACCATTGTGTTGTGCATTAAAAAAAAAGAGTAGGACATGCACAACTTCTTTTTCAGCACATGTAGCAAAGTAGTACATTGCATCACAACCTGCTGCAGTGTCACTATGACATCAGCGTCACTCCCTTTACAGCGCAGCAGCGCATTGAACAGCTCCTAATACTATTTATTTTTTAGTCCATTTTGTGTTTTTTTAGCATTCAAACTAATTTGTGCCCAAATTGCCGCACTCAACCTACCATCTCAGAGTCTTCATGGTGGAAAAAAAAATGTCCCAACCAGGGAAACCAGGTAAGAAACTCATCTGTGCTGGCTGTGACTTGTTAAAAGGGGATAAATTATTGCATGACTGAGCAAAGTTAATGTGACGGGCTTGTAATACCTAAGGGTATTAGCTGAGGTTGTCCTTGTCAGTATTAATGTTGAAAAGTCACCCAGAAGATACCAAAGTTAGTCATGTAAGTGAACTTTTCAACTGCATGATGAGTGTGTTATGTTGCTCATTATGTTACTTATTGAAATGCTATAATGCATGACTGTATAAAATATTTCCAATTTACTCATTGTGGCTTTCCCACATTCTGTGCTCAGTAAAACTGAAAAATAGTTAGTGCCCTAGTTACTCATATAGTAAGTGCTGCAAGAACAACCAAGATGACTTTGAAGGCGTGTCACATTTTTAAAATCTAGGAATATGGAATATATTTCTAAACCCTGTGTCCAATTTTCCTGAATCGAAAAGTTATAAGGCATTGGAGACCAATGTCCTTGTCTACTTAAAGGGTAATTCCACTTTCGTGGGGAAAAAATATAGAAAACAAAGAAAAAATAATATAGCGTATACAATTGTGACACAAGTCATATTGTAATTGAATGTTATTAAAAATGATCTTTCCTTTTCAATCTGCAGCTCTGTAATTTTCTGAAAATGCAATGCAATATGCTGACCTGGAGGTGTTCTATACACAGAATGTGTACAGAACGCCCCCCAGAAACATCATTTCTCGCTGGTGTGATTGGCTCAGCAATTTTCCCAGAAGTTTGCTTTAAGATACAAGTCAGATTTCAGGCGTTCCCTGCAAAAAAAAATGTAATTTTTGGTGAGATACTTCCAATAGGAAATTTTGTTTAAAGGGATGCAGGCCCAGCAGCTATCCTCATTAGAGCCTTGCAGGTGCTGCATCTGATTGATAATTATAAAACCACTCCCATTAGACTCACTGTACACTGGGAACACACAGGGATTTCTTCAGAATAACAAAAGGTTGGAATCTGCAACAAAGTTTGTTAAAATCCTTGTAATGTATATAGATCATCCAGAAGGGCATGCTTTTTTCTCAACAAAAATGGAGTTACGCTTTAAAGTAGAACTAAATCTAATCACTAATATTCCATAGAACTTTTACGTGTTAAAGCGGAAATTCAGTCATATTTTCAACTTTCCATCTATTAAATCTTCTGCCCTTCTGTTTTAACTTTGTATAGTAAAACTTTTTTTTTCTGCCAGTAAATACCTTATACAGCCTACTTTTTGTTTCTTGTCTGGAAAAAAGCCTAGGCTTATGACATCATGCACAGCTCTCTCTCTCACTCTCCTGAGAGTTTGCCAGAAAGGGAGGGGGAGAGTCATAAGAGGGCCAACGAGAGCTGCAGATTGGAGGTGTGCCTCTGTGTAAATCCAGGAAGTGAACAGGCAGCTGAAGCACAGTTAAAATGGTTGCAGCCAGACTCAGTGGAGGGAGATTTCTGTGGCATATTTGGCAAGTACAGAATCACAGTATATAAAATAATATGCAAAGTGGTTAGAGAGAAGCTTCAGAATGGCAAAGATGTTTTTATTACAAATTATGTGAGCAGACTGCAGTTCCTCTTTAATATAATTTTAAATGTTGTTTCCAATCTTTTAAAATCTGTAGTAATAATTAAAAGAACACCTGGTAACCCAGCCATGAAGGTCTTTATTCAGGCACTTCTAGATATAGGATGACAACTGTCTCACAATTGTATCCATGTTTTGTCTCCTTGTCACATGAGCCCTTGAGGGGAAGCTACAAGTGACTATGACAACACGCATTGTACAGACAGCGCACAATCATCCAGAACAATAGTTTACAGCCAGAAGTAAAGCAGGAGCACATGGACAGGAAGTGTCTGAAAGAATTTACATTGAGATGTAAAAAGTCGAAATAAGAAAAAATAAAAAAAAATATGATAGTTATTTATGATAAATAGCGCTTTAACCAGTTCAGCCCCGGAAGATTTTACCCCCTTCCTGACCAGAGCACTTTTTGCGATTTGGAACTGCGTCAATTTAACTAACAATTGCGTGGCCGTGCAACGTTACACACAAACAAAATTAACGTCCTTTTTTTCCCCACAAATAGAGCTTTCTTTTGGTGGTATTTGATCACCTCTGCGGTTTTTATTTTTTGCGCTATAAAGAAAAAAAGTTTGAAAAAAAAGCAATATTTTTTACTTTTTGCTATAATAAATATCCCCCAAAAATATTTAAAAAAACTATTTTTTTCCTCAGTTTAGGCCGATATGTATTCTTCTACATATTTTTGGTAAAAAAAAAATCGCAATAAGTATATATTGATTGGTTTGCGCAAAAGTTATAGCATCTACAATATAGGGAATAGTTTTATGGCATTTTTATTAGTTTTTTTTTTTATTAGTAATGGCGGCGATCTGCGATTTTTATCGTGACTGCGACATTATGGCGGACACATCGGACACGCTTGACACTAGTTTGGGATCATTGTCATTTATACAGCGATCAGTGCTATAAAAATGCACTGATTACTGTGTAAATGACACTGGCAGGGAAGGGGTTAAGCACTAGGGGGCGATCAAGGGGTTAACTGTGTTCCCTAGATGTGTTCTAACTGTAGGGGGGATGGAACTGACTGGGGTTGTTCTAGGGAGTGATTCTAACTGTGGGGGGGATGGGCTACCACTGATATGACAGCGATCACAGCTCCCAATGACAGGGAGCAGTAGATCCCTGTCATGTCACTAGGCAGAAGGGGGAAATGCCTTGTTTACATAGGTATCTCCCCATTCTGCGGCTCCGTTACACGATCGCTGGGACACCGGCGGACATCGAGTGCACGAGGCCCGTGGGCACAGCCGCGCTGTTCGCAGCGGGCGCGTGCCTGCTAGCCCCGCCAATTGAAGGGGGACGTACAGGTACACCCATTTGCCCACCGCTGCCATTGTGCCGACGTATATCGGCATGCATCGGTCAGCAAGTGGTTAACAAACTACATGTCATGGTGTTAGGTTATAGATCTATTATAGATCTACTATCTGATATATTGCACAGGCTGACTCTTGAATTCTCAGTATTATTTGATTTGCACCATTTTTTACTAAAGGCATTATATACATATATTTATTACACTACACATAATATATAGTACTGAACCAAGTTTGCAGACAATCTGACACTAGACAATCATTTCAAGAACAGGCCTGTGGTAGCAGATAAGCACATGTATGACCCATTGAAAGTTGTGGTTATAAATGACCAAGAACTTGGTTTCCCTCTCCGGTAGACTAATGCCGCGTACACACGAGAGGACTTTTCGACCGGAGTGGTCCGATGGTCTATCCGACGGACTTCCGACGGACTTTCCCAACGAACGGACTTGCCTACACACGATCACATCAAAGTCCGACGGATTCGTACGTGATGACATACGACTGGACTAAAATGAGGAAGTTGATAGCCAGTAGCCAATAGCTGCCCTAGCGTCGGTTTTAGACTAGCATACAAACGAGCAGATTTTTCGACCGGACTCGAGTCCGTCGGAAAGATTTGAAACATGTTTTATTTCTAGGTCCGTCGGACTTTTGGGGAAAAAAGTCAGCTGGAGCCCACACACGATCAAATTGTCCGACGGAGTCTGGTCCACCGGACCAAGTCTGCCGGAAAGTCCGCTTGTGTGTACGCGGCATTAGGAATACGAAACTAGTAACTCCTAGTGTATAAAAGGCAGGACACCAAATTTCGTTTCGCTTGTCTTGGAACAGTTCCGATAAGGGTACTGATTGGCATCCTGTATCTCATCTTGACATAACGTTGCACTGTTTTATATTGTGTCTTATGATTGATGTATTTCCTCTAAGTCTTCTATTTAAAACAATTTACCAAAAAAAGAATAAATAAATAATAGTGGCAGCTTGTATGAACTATGTCCTATTCTATTCCTGTCAGAGTAGAATTATTGAAATTTTTATCTTACACCAAGTTTTGCTTTCCCTTAGAAACTAAATCCAGTGTATGTACATTATGTTGATGTTGGTATGTAAAATATAGGATAAAAAGATCAAATTGACATAATCAAGTTATTGTCTGTTTATGTTTTAAAAAGTATGTACAATTTTCCATTAAATATGTAAACTGGGAAGCCATGGAGACGTTGCTGCAAAATGGTTGTGCCTTACTTCATCTTCTACAAGTACAAGTCTTTAAGTCAGCTAACTTTTACAAAACAGGATATTTTCTCTGTGGCTGTTATCCTATTATTCTCAGAGAGACAGGATAATTGCACTGAGTCACTGAAATCTTGATCTAGTGGCTAATCTGCAAATCTCTAGATTATAACCAAGGTTTAGCTTCAACAAAAGGCAGTGGCGGCTGGTGCTCTGCGTCCCGAGCCCACCCTTTTTGAAGCCAATTAGAGCCTCTGGCTCTAATCAGGTGCTTCTAAAAAAAAAAAAAAAAAAAAACATTGGAATCCATGTGTCCGGCACCCTGCATGTAGATTAGGGGCCGGACGCATGGATTAGGGGGGTGGCACCCCTACGTCTTGCATGGGCGGCCGCAACTGTCAAACATATAAAAATGTCAGTCCTCACTGCTAGTTAAAATCAGCTCAATACTCTATCACTGATGCTCTCTGCCACAGACTCACTCCAGATCCAGCACAATTAGTCTTCAGGGCTGAATGAAGCCCAGATTTTAAGGGTGCACCAATGGTGGTGGTGGGGAGATACCAACCATGGAGTTGGGCTTTTGTGCATAAAGAAGAGTATTAAAAACAAAGCTTGTAGGAAATGTGTCCACCATATTGAAAAAAACTCTATAGCAAACACTGCAACAATAACTCAGAACATACAGTCTATACATTCCGTTGAAAATAGAAAAAGACTGTATTGCTGCCTTGTACTGTAATGACGAGTTTCTCTCTTCTAAGAAGTGTCCCATTAGATTTCCCTTCTCTTTCTGTTCCATAGCCAAAGCAAGAAGTTAGAGGAATTCCCTCCAAAGTGAGTGGAACCCTGGTTGTTATCAGAACTAGCATCCCTATTGGAAGGTTTCCTCTCTATTCCTGTTCTGGCAACAACCTAAAATTTAGGCTTTTCTTTCACTAAAGCCAGCCATAGACGGTTCGAATCTTGGCTGGTTCCTGCTCTGGGATTTTATGTGATTTTTGCTAGTGGCTGTTCTAGACAGTTGTAGCAATTACTCTCGGTGGAGCTGCTGGTGTAAAGCGGGCTGTTACCGTCACCTTCGTTACCTCAATTTCACCGGAACCGTCTAGGGTCCCGTTGAGTTTAATACCAGACAATGTAGGCACTGGACACTTGAGTATAGTTTTCCAATGCTTTAATAAAAGCAACTGAAGGAAGTAGCAGGAAAGAGGTAGAAGAAGAGTTGCAGGGAAGTTCAAATACCTTTTCTTAGTGTAGTATTAGGAATTGGAATCTTGTAGATGAATGTACTCTCTTTTTAGAGCTGAATCTTTGCCCGCCTGGATAGGTTTCTCTCACTAACCTAGCAGCCAGTACGCAGCACGAACAAAAGTCTCTGCCACAGACTTGATTAGAATAGAAACCCGTACGATCCTCTGCCACAGGATGTAATGGTTTACAATGAATAGCCAACACAGCACTAGAACCTTTAAGCCGACCCGGCAGTACTATGCGGTAGGATTACTTTAGGATACGTCCTCCAACTGAGTCACCAGGCCCCTCTCCAGACCAGCACTCTGCATGATCCTTCCCTGGGATCTTCTCAGTTGTCCAGCTTCTTCCCGTAGGACAGACAGCCCAGGACCATTCCCTTGCCGCTGTGGTAGGCCCCAGACAGGCTTCTGGGCCCACCCACACGCTGCAGCAATGTGGGCCTCCCGGTCGGAGGACCACGAGGTAGTAATCCTAACACATACCTGATGGCTAGGAGGGCCAGCAGGTGGAACAAAAACGAACCCTAAAACATGGCGTCTGTCCCATAAATACCCTCTCCCAGAATGCAACTCGGAGGACCACCTCCACCGAGTTATCTCCGGGACAGAGGAGCACTCATACGCTTCAACATGTTGCCTTTCCAACACCGACCCATGGTGACAACGACACCCACAGGCACAGTGTGAAACTACATGCAACTCAGCCAAGCTGGAACAGAGGCAAATCTGACTATGTCTGAACAGATAACCCACTAAATTTACCTATATGCAGTAGATTGAAAATCTACCAGCGCTACATACTCACCCCACTACAAAAGACGTTGTCCTGAACGTCTGTCAAAATAACTCCCAAGCCTGAGAGTAGGTATTTGAACTTAAACTTGGATGAAGGGGAAGAAAAGACAGTATAAAAATATTACAGTTTTAACATTTATAGAACAACACCTTTACATCCGTAAAAGAAATCACATTTAGAACTGTTACAAGTCCCACTATCTATCTAGCTGAAAAGCCTAACAGCTTGATAGGAGATCCAATTGTTCCTGAAAAAAAACAAAGTTAGACACACACTAAATATGTACAGTACCCTCACCAAACAGTTTAGGAGCAAAGCCTCATTCCAAAAGAATTAAAATCTGACAGGTATTCTAGTCCTTCTCCACTCTATCCAAAACTGAAAAAATGCCTTTAGTTATACTTTAATAGTAATCTTGTACAGTATGACATTCTGCATCAGAATCAATGTACATTAACACCAATAATGTGCAACACATCTCATTCACATGCTGCAAGCCTAGCTTGGAAATGAAAGAGTTCCTATCTGCTTGGATATTGACCATGCAGCACGGAATTGGTAGCATATTGACTACAGCCACCATCTATGTTGACTCTGTGTAACCAGTTTTACTGTTCCCTGCATAGTTCAAAGTTCTGTAAGGGTGTCTGATGTCCAGAGCTTATATACAGTTTTTGGTTGCATGTAGATAAATCTTTAAATCACCATGTCTAAACCGAGGCATAACTTGGGTCACATGGTTGATCCAGCATAAATGTGGCCTCACATGGCCCAAAAATACAAGTTATGTGTCATATTTAGGATTGTTTGTAATATTGGTTTCTTTAATGAATGCAAAGATTTTTTTAAATTTGGAATATTTTTGTGTGACATTGCAAATCATGGACTTTTCTGCAAAACAAGGGAGGGAATATTTGACCCTGTGTGTATCTCTCCCATTTGTTAACAAAGTGGCAAAATGGAGTTCATGGTATGGTCCACATTGGTCCAAAGGCAAAGAGCAGACCTCTTGCTACCCAACATTCTTGGCGTTTTTTGAGCTATATATTTTTTCTTCTACTGCAAAAATGCGAATAAAATGGTAATGCTCCTAAACGCTCCTAAAACGCTGCTAAAACGTTACTACAAAAAGCTATTACCAGCGTTTTTTATTTAGTAATTTTTCCAGCATTTTTTTAAGCTTAAAAAAAACAGTAGTGTGCTTGGAGCCTTAAGGTGATCCAACTGTATGTAGCCAGACAAAACATTAGCACACACTGAATGCATGAACCCCATAATGTAGCTCTTTTTACACCTTTTTGCCACTGTAACTGAACAGGCTATAATTACTTGTCCTGAATGGGCCACTTTATAGCCCGCAAGAATTTGCATGGCTTTTCAGAGACTCAGCTTCCTCCTCATAAGCTACTGTTGTGCTGAAGCTCAAGCTAGGGCAAACTGGCTTTGGCGGAAAAGTCATAAAAGCGTTTTAGCCCCTGAGCTAGCATGTAGAGCAATTTTTCCACATAGAATGATAAATTGATGAAAATAGCGCAGAGTCAATTATTTTTAAGTACCTTTTTTAGACATAAATGGGGTCCCTTCCTTATCCCCCTTGGTCCTGTAACAGGTGATTGGGCTGCTATGTATGTAGTTAAACCCTTGGTTAAAAAACATTATCAACCTGACTGAATCTTGTTGATGAAACTGATAGTTATCCATGTTTCTGATCACCAGATTTCTGCAGTAGAGTTCTCAGAACTCCAAGATAAATACCAGATTAGCTCCCTGTATATACAGAAAGGCCCTTGCAAAAAGTTGTAAGAGATTATTCCCGATCAAGCCTCTAAAGCAGCCTGCTAAGTCTGTTGAAACCAGTCAGGCGACCTTTTTGACCACTTCGGACATTGTGACCTTACCATTTCACCCTGAGGACTTTACACATGGGATATCCTGTGATGAGAGAGTATATAGTGATGAAGCACCTCTGGATTGGATAAGTACTTCTTACGTATTGACTTTGCACTTGCAGGAGTATCTTGGATTACAGATTCAAGGGTTCCATGAGATTCCTATTGGTAGCTCCTAGCTCATACACAGACTGTGGTTTAAAGATATAGGTGTCCGTTTATGAAGCAGTGAAATCTATTCACTGCTTCGTTCTCCGGCATTCACAGTGGAGATCTTTCTCCTCTGTGTGCCTGTTTATGAAGCTTTGTAGATCGCTTCACCTTTGGAGGAGTGAAGAGATCTACAAACGCTTTCAACAGTGGAGAACGGCTCCTGATACTGGAATCTCGTGAGACTTTACGAGATTACAGCACCAGAAATACAGAGATGTCAGTTTATTAAGCAGTGATAAATTATCACCGCTCAATACACGGACAGACGGCGTGAATTACTGTTAATAAAATAATGAGTCCCCCTACATTATATACATATGTATACACACACACATTATATATACATGTATATACACTTACATTATATATATATACATATACACATTATATGTATATATGTATATATATGTATACACATAAATATGACAGGGGGACATGCTTACAGTGTTGGGGGGTCTGAACGAGGCATAAGGAAGTTAAAAATCTTCCTCCTTCCCCCTCAGATCCCCCCAGATTTCCTCTTCACTCCCCGATTCACCACCTCTGAGCTGGTGAACCTGGGAGTGTGAATTCTGACTCAGATCACCAGTGAAGCGGTGAGATCACCGCTTCATAAACTGGCCCTTTCTGTGTCATTCAATGAGGATTCTCCGTGTGTAGAGATAATCGGCGGGAGAACAAGTTCAAACATGTTCTCCCCCGATTATCACTGTTTCATAAACTGTTTATGGACTGTGATCAGCGGCGATCCTTGGAATCACCGCTGATCACTGCTTCATAAACGGACACCATAGTGAGAGAGAGGGAGTCTAGGACAGAAAATGTCTCTTACAACAAAATATGTGAATCTATGCAATCTGTGTTATATACTTCTTGTTCCGGACAAATGAAACCTCCTCCAGACCACGATCACCAGCCTTTGTCGCATTGAGCTCAATACTGGGTTATTTCCATTGTCTATGCTGCAGGTGCACTTTCATTTTGGGACTTGATCTCAGTCCATTTCATCCTGAGGAATATTCAAATATCTCATTCCCCCTACAGGAAATCTTGCCAGCACACAGGGTGAACTCTCTACAAAGTTACTCCCACATAGGAGCTGTGTGAAATCAGAGGCACTTCCGTCATTCACACACATTGAGATTTGGTCTCACTATACAACCATGAGGAGGCCATGATTTTAGGCTGAATATGTCTTGTGTTATATGTGTTTACATGTAGTTTTCCATTACTTGCCTTTTTGATATTAATAAATTCTGTCATTTTAATATTTACAGTGGGCTGTGTAGATCCATTTATTAATTCTGGAGATGGTTGAGCAACATCATTTTTTATTTTTTTTATTTTACATACACAACCTTAACTAACTGCTGAAATATTGCATTACATTGAAATTTGCATTGCTGCACTGTCCTAGTTCTGATCAATGGTTTGAAAGTTTAGGAAAGTCCTGAGAAACACAATACTAGGCATATTGAAAATTCTTATCTGGGTTTATATAAGGATGATATGCATTAGGGTAGGGTGATGTTTTTATTGGCAAGGATGAATGTGTGGACGTTTACAATGGAAGAAGTCATGCCGCATAGCGTAGGAAAGGTACTTTGGCACTTCTGTGTGTGGCTGATGCAGAAATAGTCATTGTTATTGCAGGAATTAGGAGTTGGCAGAGAAGTTGGGTTTAGAGCACAGCAGGAGTGAAATGTGTGTGCTTGGGAAGTTTATGAGCCAATTACATGTAACGCTGAGCAGGGGAATGAGTAGAGGGGCTCTCAGTATTGGTCAATGACTAATTGTATTAATATTTTTAGAGAAACACCAGTTTACCTAGCTACCTAAGCCAGACCTGTGATTGCAAGTCTTTATGGTGCATAGATGGTTTGAAATATAGGCTTTTATTTCTGCTGATTGCATTTGGCTGCCAAACTTGCAAAAATAAAAGTATCCCATCAGCCTTTATAAAACTCATGTTTTTAAGCTGTTGGTATCATTTACAGCCAAGTTAGGAAAATTTCTGTTTCCAGCCACAGTATGGGGCAATAAGGGGCAATAAAACGATCTCTGGCATAAATAAAACACATCAGTCCACATTTTTGTGTATGTCAAAAATTCAGGATGTCTCAATAAGCATTAAGTATTAAACTACTATTGCCAATCCTGCACTAGTCAGAATCAACAGGGCTGGATGGAAGTTTATATGAGCCCATATGAGCATGAAACAAGCTTAAAAATGTTTTTAGATACAACACCCTCTTTAGCAGACACAATAGTTGCCAGTCTAAACATGGTACTTGGATGTTGAGATCAGGCTTACACATTTTTAGGTGTATTGGTAGCCAAAACTTTTTTTTTGTTTAAGCGGATGTTCGCTGCTCCTGAGCACCACAAACCAAAAACACTATTTAATTCATGTTTAATATTCAAAGAGAACTCCCTCATCCATCTATGTCTCCATGCTTTATTTTGTTGAGAAATTACTTTGAAACCCCCCTAGCATTTCTGGCCATGGCTATCTTCCTGAAATCCATCTGCCCTTAGCTCAAGCATGCATGCAGGAGAGTGTGCTTGGCTCAGAAAATCTCTCCTCCTCTTCTCCCCTCCTGAAGACTCCTGGGATGTATGACATCATTTGCCTAGGCAAGAAACCAGGAAGTAACTGAAGAAATATAAAACAAGTTTAAAACAAGTAAATGTAGCACCTTCTAGTGTGTGCTAGAAGTAGGTTTTGCTGGTATAGGTAAATTTTAGTTAGCTCAGGGATGAGCCTGAGCTGTGGAATCTGGGTTAGGGTTCAGTGACTCAGGGCTGGATGATTCATCCTGACAGCTTCTCTGGTGCCTCTCCCTGGTCTGGAAGGTTGTAGAATCTTCTAGAATTAGTGGGTGGAGGTGAGGAGGAGCTGTCTTGAGTATTTATGAGGCCTCAGCCAATTCCCAGTAGTTGGCTGGCAGGGGGCAGAGCTTACTTCATAAATAGTCATGGGCCATGCCAGTAGGGGCAATCGGGTGGAAGATAGTGACACAGTGCTGAGGAGACTGTCAGTGGCCCTCAGGGGTACCCCCTAGTTAGGGGGGTGTCCTGCCTTAGGCCGGGGCTCAGGTGCTGGAAGGATCCTGCCATAACGAAAGGGAGGAAGCCATTCCTGAAGGTACGGGAGCAGGAGAGGACAGCATGAGTAGATCAGTACTGTTGGGGGCTTACAAGGGGGAAGACTTCCATATGTAGCCAGTTTTCCCTGAAGACAGCTGTGGGCTAAAGTCTTCAACCTTCCCCAGGAGATCTCCTAAGAGTTAGTCTGGATGACTGGTGTGGAGTGTTAGCCTGGAGGGCTATGGAAAGGGGCAGCTGCTGCCAGGCGGGTTCGCAGTGCCTGAGGTGGTGCAGGGATCAGTAACCATGGGAGAAGTACGAGCTGATCACTGTATTTTGCTATATGACAAGGGGCTACGAGTTCCTGCCTGTAAAGGGCCATTGTTTCAGGCTCCATTCACATATGCTACGGCCACGGCTCACAGCACGAAGTCCGATGCGTCTCTGTTCACCAATTAAAGAGTGAATCAGGTCCGAATTTATCCCTGAATTCGCACCTGAATCGGACCAGAAGACGTACAGGACCATTCATCAATGCGGACTGTGGCCGATCCGGGGCTGTGTGAACCGGCTCAACTGAGAGCCAGTCACATTCTTCTGTCATGCCAATTGGATGTGGGGAATCCTGCATCCAATTTGCATATATGTGAACCTGGCCTAAATCTGACTGAGCTTGTCAGATCTACTAAAAGCGATTTAGCTGGAGCCACCACGCTAGCATGTACAGGAGGAGTGTAAAGGAGACTGTATATAGACTGTATATAGGAAGATGTCCCGAAGTTGTTGCTGAAGTTTTCAAGTGGGCATTCCATGACGCCCCGTCCCTATACAAGTTATTAACCCCTGATAAATAACAAAAACAAAGTCAGAAACTGTTCTCTGATTCTGGAGTGCCTGAGTGTCTAGAAGTGAGGGATCCAAGTTTATCTGTGGCTCCTTAGGGGTTGCGCTACATAAATATGATATACCTTCCTAACAATTTACTAAAGCTAGCAGCATGAGGAATAAAAACAATCAATGTTGATTGTGAGAGTTAAGTTCCACTTTAATTTTGCAACATGTGGGGAAGGGTTAAAATCCCAGAGAGATTTGCCTCTCTGTTCATCTTGGTGACCATTGTCAACAGAAAGTGATGAGAAATCCAACAAGTTGTTACTGAACTAGGAGGTGAGGGGAAATTTTCTTTACTTTGGAGTGATTTCCTCTCATTTTCTGTTGGGTCTCTGAAACAGGAAAGTATGGATTTGAGGAGTAAGTCCCTTGTCGACTGACATAGGGGCATTGCTAACCCCTGTCACCTAAGATACATGCTCCAGGTTCTTCTCTTGAGTTTCTCTGGGTTATTTTGTTGTTATTGTCACAATCATCCAAAGTATGATCTTGTATGGCTCTGTAGACCCTTATGCCTCGTACACACGATCGGACTTTCCGCCAACAAAACCGTGGAATTTTATCCGAAGGGTGTTGGCTCAAACTTGTCTTGCATACACACGGTCACACAAATGTTGGTCAACAATTACGAACGTGGATTTTCAGCTCTTTAGTGCCACCCTTTGGGCAACCTTCTGCTGATTTTGTGTTAGTAGAAATTTGGTGAGTTTTGATTCGCGCTTTTCTTTTCGCGTTTTTCATTTTGCGTATTTCATTTCATGCTTTTCAGTTCGTTTCTGAACGGCCATTCGTCAACCAGACAGGTTGTGGAATCGGAGGAGATAACGTGTTATTTATTATTGGCCTTGGAGTTATTGCTTTGACATTTTTTTGGTTGAATAATGATTTGATTTGGTATATTTTCTATATTTTTGGATGCATAGAATGCACTTTTTGGTTAAGTTCCATTGGCAGCATGTTTTTTTTGTTTTTTTTTGTTAATGCACAATAAAAAAAAAATGTGAAGAATAATACCTGGCTATGTGTTTTACTTCAAATGACAGTTTGGGGCTAGGCAGTTACATTTAAAAAAATACGATGTAAAATTGACAAGGGACACCAACATAATTGTATCTTTGATCTTATAAACTACAGGATAATGGTGTTGTGGTAACTTGCACAAATAAAAAAACAAAACATAATAATATTATTCTTGATATCACTCAAAAAAAAAAAAGCCTTAGAAAATTGGTTTGCAAAAACTCCATCAGTATCACCAGAAAAGCAGCTTCATTATTATCCCATTAAAGAAGAAGAGAATTGTGCGCTGCATTTGGAGATTTCATAATTTGCCACTTCACAAATGTTAATTCTCCATTTCGAACGCTAGTTTACAAGACCGACCGCTTCTGGCTCGTCCTTGCTTTCGAGCATGCGTGTTTGTATTTTTGACTTTTGTCCGACGGACTTGTGTACACACGATTGAAAAATCCGACAACACACATTTTGTGGCGGAAAATTTGAAGACAAGCTAGCCAACATTTGTTGGCGGAAAGTCCGACAACAAATGTCCGATGGAGCATACACTTGGTTGGATTTTCCGCCAACAGCCTGACATCCATTTCCCGTCGGAAAATCCAATCGTGTGTACGGGGCTTAAGTGCCCAACATGAGGCCTGCTCTCTGTGTGCAGCCTGCCATGTGCTAGGCTGGGTCCACCACTTGTTGGGCATCAGAGTGGCAGCGTCTAGCACTGAAAAAAAGACTGTACTGCCAGGCCAAGTAATCTCCATCCTGCAGTAATAGCAAAGTCTCAGACTCAATCTGAAGAAGCTTTCCCTGCCCTCATTCTTTTTTCTCTTGTTTATTTGTTCTCATAAAAGCTTTTTTTAAAGGAGCACAGGAGCATGTGATCAGTGCTTGGGTGTTACATTTCACTGCCACTGCCACTAATCCGCAGTGGGGTTCAGGGGAAGGATTAGAAAATACTGCCACTGACCACCAATAGGGGCATTGTAAATAGCACTGCAATTTAGCACCAGTGCAGGGGGTTTAATAGAGTTGCCAGTGACACTAATGGTGGACATTATAATGGTCACTGACTACAATGTGGAGTATATTATTGTGATCTCTGGCATGAATGCTGGGGGATATTATTTTGATGCTGTGGGTTATTATTTTATCGACTGACACCGTTAGGGGTTTTGATTGTGGCCACTGAGACTGGTGTTGGAGGTTACTATTACTGCCACTGACACCAATAATGGAGCTTGTTTTACTCCCATCTTCTCGTCAGTGTGTGTTGCTTAATGATGCAAAAAATGCCGCAGGGCTAAAATGTGCGGGCATTGAAGTACAATACATTATAGCTTATTGTATTACACAAAATCCTTTTATAACATCATACAGCCTGTCTGCTTTTAAATTGTTTCTCATTTATTGGGAATGATGATACATTTGACTTTAATCCCAGCCATGGCATCACATATATGAAATTAAAGTTATGACTGCTTAATACCAGTACAGTTATAACGAAAACAAATTACGTTAGTCTTAGCACCAAATTTAAGCCAAAAACAATTTAAGGACTTAATTAGGAATATCCAATATAAAGCATGTTGGCAGTAATTGCATTGCTAGACAATTTTAAATGCCCTGCTTCTCTGACCAGGGACCTCTGTCAGCAAATAGAGCACAAATTATATGAGAATGCAGGAAATAAAGGGAAAAGACCAAAGGGGGCAGACAGCAAAGAGGAACCATAAGGGAGAGAGAAGATAAGGGGGGGGGGGGGACAAGAAACAGTCACTTTCTGATGTAGCATGATACTAGCCCTGCAACAGTTAAATCAAGGTGTCCGGGGATGTTCCAGGTCTTTTATGCCTCCTTTCCACTGAGCTGAACGGTTTGGGTCGGTACAGTTTGGAAGGGTTGGAATGGTCCTGCCTATTCAGGTGAGCGTTTCCACTGCAAGTCAGACCGCCAGGGGCCATACGGGGTTTAGAAAAAATGCCTTTGACGTGAACATTGACGTTTTTTCTGTCCGTCAATCAGTGGAATGTATCGTGTGATGCCAGTAGCTCCGCCCTAACCATACTGTACCATTTTCTATGGCCCCACATCTGAAGCAGGACCAGGAATGGTGCGGTATGGTTCGGTTGTATGGGCCGCTTTCATAATGGAATCACTTAAAATAGCGTACCGTACCGAACCAACCCGAACTGATCCGCTCAGTGGAGACATTAGAGGCATTAGAATACTAGTAATGCTACTTGTTGGAAACTACTGGAACCAGAATCGTTTTCCAAATTTTGAAATGAAAACTACAATCCTTTTTAATATCCTTGTCAATGTCCTCATCAAAATATCCTTGTCTTTAAGTACATGAGAATGTGTAAAGTAGAATATTAGACATGAGATAATATAGATGTATTACTTCGCACAGCTAACCCTTTGTGACTTTTGCAGCACATGGATGTATAATGGCTTTAAAAACTGTTAACATTTGATGCGTGGCCATCTCAGCAGATGTTTGCTATTTTTTTGTACATCACAGCTGTTTTTACACATAGACCAGTGTAACTGAATGACAGCTGCAAAGCGGAGATATACGAGAATACAGATAAGAATCAGGAAGTCCATTACTCATTGTGATTGACACTCGGTGATGAATTTCCCATTGCTCATATCTAATCTTACTACGTGTTGAAAATTATTAAGGAACATAGTTACCCACATACGTATGTTTGCTTTGTGGTTGCTAAAGTCTGCCAACATTCTCGAGAGGCACCAATCATGACTACCCAAAACCTGGAAACGCAATCTTATAAACCAGGCAGTAGAGACCACGCCCAAAAGTCACCATAAAAAAGGGTGAAAATTGACTCTCCGTACCCTTTTTTTCTGGTGACTATTGGGGATGGTCTTCAGTTCTTCTCTATTGTCACATTAGGATGATGGCACCCCCTCTTTTGCTCATATGATTAATTATACACTATAGAGGCTTACAGTTCTTATAAATGAGGCAAATACCAAAAGGGACTATGTGTTTGCGAGCTATAAAAGCCTTTGTGATTTTCAAAAGCTCATTAAAAGATATTTAACTGAGCAAAAAATAACCTACACTCGGCCCCAGCATTTTACCAAGGCAACCACTGGTCACTTTTTCAGCATTATTTTCCAATTCAATTTAGAAAAGTTATGTGACCATATGACATCTGACAATGTTTACACATCGGAACTGTGGTGCCAAGAATGCAGAAATCATGTAGCTCGGCTCTTATCTCAAATGGCATGGAAGTTTTTTTTTATGACCATCGAGTGACCTTAATGGAAATATGTATTTTTCAAGTTGGCTAAGGGCCAAAGTTAATGGGTTTTTGTTCACATCCAGTGGGTTATGCATTCCCATAAAAAAGTAGGGGCTTGCGATTGGCTAGATGTTGGCGCCAAAAGCACAAGTGCCTGCCTCTCTGCTCCCTTACTAGAACAGTGACCCTCTTGCTGAGACTGTAACCACCGCCATATTATGTCCGCCCGAGGCCTCCACACGACATTCTTAGGTGTTGACCTTTATATCTACAAGGTAGGAATGGCACAAACAGTGGCATTACACTGACATACTATCCGGGGGTCACTTGACAGTACACAGTCAATCACTTTTAGTGGACAGTCTGCAGTAACCACATGTGAAATCATCATGCAGCCATTAAAGTAATCCATTTTCCCCTAAAAATCTCTCTCCAGCCCTGGGTCATTAGTACTCATGGAGATAGGATCTCTGAATTCGCCTCCTCCATAGGTTCACCTCTCCCAGGATCCCCCAAGAAAATATTCTCACTCAGGGAACTTTTAGCCTGGCCTACAAGGCCTTTTGCATCCTGCCCTAGCACCCACCACCATAAGGATCAGGAAGTCTATAGTCGGCTGTCTAAAGCCGGCTCTTCTGGATGCAGGTCTATCTCTCCCCAGCCACCAGCCCTGTCTAGGACCTCTGCTTGCTGGCTAAATCTGCATGGATGTGGGGTATTTGGCTCCCATGCCCCAACTGCACTAGGGGACCTCCCAACCTGGCTTATATGTGGGCACTGACTCACCCATTACATCACTGCAGGAGAGCTCTGAGTAAAAGGAGCCTAACACCTGATGACACTATTCTCTGTAATCAGACACTATTCTGCAACAGAGCCACCTAGTGGCAGACTTGCTAACTGCACCCGCTTACACAAGTCTATGCAAAACCTGCTTAAATCAGGTCAATTGTAGCTCAGAAGGTAGTCAACTGCATGTCAAATGCACCCGTCAATAAATTCTGAATGTGTCTCAAACTGATGTCAAGCTGATTCCATCAACAAGTCAAAATGCCATTGACACAGGTCTTAATTATGAATCTCTTAACCACTTGCCAACCAGCCACCGCTGATATATGGTTGCAGGTCGGCTCTATTGCACGAATTGCCGTAGCGGTACGGCGGTTCATTTAAGAGTTATAGTGGGCACGTGCAGCGCCGAAGCCGATGTGCATGGCCGTCAGCCGCGATGTCCGCTGGCCACCCGCAATCGCCCCACAGAGAGGCAGAACAGGGATCTGTCAATGTAAACAAACAGATCCCCAATGGGGGAGTACAGTGTGATCGTCTGTTCCTAGTGATCAGGAACAGCGATCTCTCTGTACTCCCTGTGAGTCCACTCCCCCCCACAGTTAGAAGCACCTCCCAAGGACCCAATAAACCCCTTGATCACCTCTTAGTGTTAACCCCTTCTCTGCCAGTGTCATTTATACAGTAATCAGTGCATTGTTATAGCTCTGATCCCTGTATAAATGTCACTGGTCACAAAAAAGTGTCAAAAGTGTCCAATCTGTCCGCTGCAATGTCACAGTCCAGCTAAATATCGCTGAGAAGAAATTTGTTTTTTTACATTTTTTGGGGATATTTATTATGGCAAAAAGTAAAAAATATTGTTTTTTTTTTCAAAATTGTTGGTCTTTTTTGTTTATAGCTCAAAAAAAGAAAAAAACACAGATCAAATACCACCAAAAGAAAGCTCTATTTGTGGGAAAAAAAGGACTTACATTTTGTTTGGGTACAACATCGCAGGACCACGCAATTGTCAGGTAAAGTGACGCAGTGCCGTATCGCAAAAAATGGTCATTAACCGCTTGGCATCCGCGCTATAGCCGAATGACGGCTACAGTGCGGACCTACATTCCCGGGAGGACGTCATATGACGTCCTCCCCTGTGCACGCTCCCTGCGCACGCCCTGCAGGGCGCGCGCCGGGCGCGTTGTGATCACCGAGTCACTGAGACTCGGCTGATCACCGATCTGTGTAAGGGGCCGGTCCCGGCCCCTTACCATGTGATCAGCTGTCAGCCAATGACAGCTAATCACATGATGTAAACAAAAGATCGGTAATCGTTTTTTTTTTTTACTCACGCTGACAGCGCGAGTAGAAAAAAAAGCCGATCACAGGATCGGATGTGAGGGACATCAGTCCCCAAGTGGAAGAGGCACATCTGCCTCATCAGTGCCCAATAAAAGTTCCACCTAATAGTGCCCACAGTGCCACCTAATAGTGCCCACAGTGCCACCTAACAGTGCCCACAAGTACCACCTATCAGTGCCCACAAGTACCACCTATCAATGCCCACCTGTAGTGCCAATCAGTGCCACCTGCCAGTGCTGCCCATCGCTGCCACCCATCAGTGCCCATCACTGCCACCCATCAGTGCCCATCACTGCCGCCTATCAGTGCCCATCACTGCCGCCTCATCAGCGTACATCAATGAAGGAGAAAAATTACCCGTTTAAAATTTTTTAAAACAAAATATAAAAAAATAAACTTTTTTTTAAAAAAAAAATCAGTTTTTTACATTTTTTTAATAAAAAGTAAAAACCGCAGAGGTGATCAAATACCACCAAAAGAAAGCTCTATTTGTGGTGAAAAAATGATAAAAATTTCATTTGGGTACAGTGTTGTATGACCACGCAATTGTCATTCAAAGTGCATCAGCGCCGAAAGCTGAAAATTGGTCTGGATAGGAGGGGGGTTTAAGTGCCCAGTAAGCAAGTGGTTAAGGGGGTAAATCCTTCTGGGGCTGAAGTGGTTAAGCAGGGACAGCAGTTTTTAAATATTTCTAGGCCAACAGTTAATTGCTATTATAGAGAATATATAAGTGTCCTATAGTTTATTTTAAAAACCTTATGTGAAAAATGATCTCTTTTGCCCGTAGCAGTTAGACTCTCGATATCATGCTCTAGAAAAGCGACAGTTAAAATTGTTTTAGGAGACACAGAGATTCTTTCACAGTCTTTGCTACGTAAGGATCTCTGAATTCAGTCAAAGGGTTCATGCACATAAGGCATACAAATGCCACTTTTACAAGGTGTTTGGCGCTCTATTTTCTGCCTCTAAATTTACCTCATGTTAGCAGGGGTGGACTGACAGCTCATGGGGCCCCGGGCAATAGGAGATTATGGGGCCCCCGGGCAACAGATTATGGGGCTACACAGTATACACACACACACATACAGTATACACACACATACACACAATATACACACACAGTATACACACACAGAATACACATACACACACTAAAAAGGTACTGGAGAGGCGGGGCAGCTATAATCTTGGGATTTTTTTAAAAAAACACAGATTTGTACATATTGTCCCTGGTTTTATTGAGGCTGGCAACCATGATGGGGCCCCTTAGTGGCATGGGGCCCTCGGGCAGTGCCTGAGCGCCCAAATGGTCAGTCCGCCCCTGCATGTTAGCCCAGTGTTTCTCAACTCCAGTCCTCAAGGCCCCACAACAGGTCATGTTTTCAGGATTTCCATTATCTTGCACAGGTGATTTGATCAGTTTCACTTCCTTAGTAATTACCACAGCCGATTCATCTGAGGGAAATCCTGAAAACATGACCTGCTGGGGCGCCTTGAGGACTGGAGTTGAGAAACACTGTGTTAGCCTATGTGTCCATGCACATGTAGGTATTTAGAGGCATATAAGAAGAGAAGCATTGGCAGCGGACAATACGGTCCAGTTCTGAAACCACCCACTGCGTTAACCACTGGGAACTTGCACTTAAGATTAAGGTCAGATAGTATTTAACACCCTATAAGCTAGCAAAAATATACCCTGGTTGCTCATCCCTCTGTTGGAGAGATTGTGGTTCCATAGGCAGTTTATTCCACATTTTTTGGTCATGTCCAAGTATCCGCAGCTTCTGAAGAAGGTTTTTTGGTTCATTTCTGAAATCTCAGGTATTCTGACACACCCTAGTCCAAGTCTTTCCATTTTAAACATAGGGATTGATTTGTTGCCAGTCCAATATCGAAATGTCATAGATAACTCATTGCAGCAAGACTTACCATCACCCGCCACTGGAAATGATACCTGGCTCCTAATCCTTCAGAAACTGTGCATACTACACACATGCATTATTCCTATGAGAGGGCTCTAGCTAGCCACTCCAGCACATTACTAGCCTTTGGCAAAACTTGGAAACCGTGGACTGTTTGGCACAAACTTTGAGAAATATATGCTACAGATATACTCAATTTTAATTTCCCCAGCAGTGGCGGATGGTGGTCAAAATTTGGGGGGCGGCAAACAGATCTGGCCCTCGCACTAGCACCTCTCCATGCGCGGCTCTCGGTTGATCAATCACAGCGGCAATCCTCTCGCACTAAAGCCACCCCCCATGGCTCTTGATTGATCACATTGGCGATCCTCTCGCACTAAAGCCACCTCCCCACACACTCAGTGGCATTACCTTATACTGCAGTAGAGGTGCCGGGAGGAGGACGAGGTGACGGTGCACTGCTGAATCTGGGGTAGGCTGCTGCCGGGGCCGATGCTTCTCCTCCCAGCCGAACAGGAGGCAGGTCCTGAGACCCGTCCTAAGACTCCCAGGTCTCAGGAGCCGCTTCCTAATTGGCCGGGATGAGAAGCAGGAAAACATTGGAGAATATTAATTTGCTAATGTCACAAGTGGGTGGGCTCGGGGATGCAGTGCTCTGCGCCCCCGAGCCCCCCATTTTTAAAGCCAATTAGAGCCTCCAGCTCTAATCATGTGCTTAAAAAGAACCAAAAAAACCCACATTGAAATCCATGCTTTCGGCGCCCCGCATGTAGATTAGGGGCTGGGCGCATGGATTGGGGGGGGGGGCGGCACCCCTGCACCCCTAATGGATGGGCCACCACTGTTCCCCAGTAAAAGCGTATGCACATTCTCCTTTCTTCCCTCTTATGTATTAGTTTATGCTCATTATGAACGACATTCCCTTATTAGCATCAAGTTAGCACCAAAATTCTTGCCGCTAAACGCGTTTAGCGCTTGAGCGTTCATTCATTTCAATGACCAGAATAAATTAATATTCTGGCCAATGGAATCCATAAACATGCACATGCTTAAAGTGCTTAAACGCTCTTAAATGCGTGTGCAATATGTGGCTTTAGAAACATTTTTTAAGCTCCTTTTTCCTCAAACACTCTGGGGTTGGTTTACTAAAGGGAAAAAGACTGTGCACTTTGGAAAGTGCAGTTGCACACTGCAAGAGCAGTTGTTCCAGAGTTTAGTAAATGAGCAAAAGCTCTGCTGACTTTCATCAACCAATCATGTGCAAGCAAAAATGCTGTTTTTTTTATTTTCCTTGCATGTGATTGGGTATTCTTTGCAAAGTGAAGCTTTACCTCATTTACTAAGCTCTGGAGCAACTGCACTTGCAGAGTGCAATTGCACTTTCCAAGGTGCACAGTCTATTGGCCTTTAGTAAATCAACCCCTCTGTGTGCATGAGGCCAAAGATTCAAAGCCAGATAAGCTATGTTAAATGTGGTGAAACACTAGCAATTTTCTTTTTTTTACGTTGGTAAACGCCCTAATAATCACATTTCTAAATTTCAGGCCACTTTAGGACAGCTCATACACAGCCGTCTCACTTGCAATAATCAAGATATATACACCCAAAGAGCTGTAAACATTACTTATCTCACAAAAAGATTACTCAACATGTTGACCGAGTAATGATCATTGCACTTTTGCAATAGAAACTTTCCAGAGAAAAGTGGATGCCTGATGTGTCTGTGATAGGGCTGGATCAATAGAAGTATAAATTGGTTGCAATGGATCTACTGTAACGTGATTCTTCCTTTAAAGAAGCAGGTTGAAATATAGTTTGGATGGTCCCTGTTCTGGTCGTAGGCTACTACCTCTCTGACAAAGGAAGCACTCACCAGACTATAAATTCTTGGATGTGTACAGAGGAGCACCTGGTACAAAGGTTCATCTCACTTAAAGCCCTCAGTGGACCCCACCAACCTGAACAACTTAAGACCCATCTCATTGCTCTAATTTACCTCTAAGCTTTTAGACTGCTTATTCTATAACTGTCTTGTCTACTACTTCACTAAAAACAACCTTCTTGACCTCTTACAGTTTGGTATTCGCTCACAGCACTCCACAGAAACTGCCCTACTAAAACTCACTAACGATTTACTAACTGCTAAAACCAATGGCCACTACTCCATACTCTTACTACTAGACCTCTCTGTGGCTTTTTATACTGTTGACCATCTGCTCCTTCTCAATAAACTCCACTCCCTTGGCTTCTAAAATTCTTATCTATCCTGGTTCTCCTCCTACCTATCACAGTGCTCCTTCAGTGTTACCTACAACTCTTTCTCCTCCCCACTTCCTCTTTCCTTAGGGGTCCTCCAAGGCTCTGTTCTTGGACCACTTCTCTTCTCTATCTATACCTCCTCCCTTGGTCACTTGATGACCTTCCAGGGCTTCCAATACCATCTCTACGCTGATGACATCCAAATATATCTCTCTACTCCTCGTTTCACTCCTTCAGTCTCCTCTTGCATTACTTACTGACATATCAGCATGGATGTCACACCACTTTCTTAAACTAAATCTCTCTAAGGCCCCTTTCATACGATCGGCCCGCAAAGATCTGCCTGTCCGTTTTTCAGGCGGATCTGAGCGGGCCACCCATTGACTTGTATGGACAGGCACCTGCCATCCGATCTGACAAGATCCGCAGAAAACAGACGGATGGCGAAACGTTTACCATCCGTCCAGTGGATCGAAAGGGATCGGATGAAAACGGACATGCTGTCCGTTTTCATCCGATCTTCCTATAGAGAACAGCGGGGCTCTGACAGGTCTGTCATTGCACAGTGAGCAGAAACAGACTTGTCATCCGCCAGCTCGGCAGGAATCAATGGAGCAACCCCCCTCTGATCTGATCTGCCCCGTGTAAAAGGGGCCTAAAACCAAGCTAAAAAGTACCCCCCCCCCCCCACCCATGACTTTTTAATTAAAATCAATAATGCAACTATCAATCCCTCCCCTCACGCCAGGGTACAAAGTGTAATCCTAGACTCTGACCTGTCCTTTCAGACCCAAATCCAACCGTTGTTAAATGTTTGAAGAAGTTACCTCTGTAACATTTCTAAAATTTGCCCCTTTTTAACTAATGAAACCACCAAGCTACACATTTACTTCCTTATTATCTCTCGCCTTGACTATTACAACTCCCTTCTCATAGGCCTACCTCTCCGCAGATTATCCCCTCTTCAGTCTATCATGAATGATGCTGCCAGACTCTACATTACCAACCATCTGCTAACCCTCTCTGCCAATGTGTACACTGGCTTTTCGAATGCCCAGAGAATTGGATTCAAAATACTAACTACAACATAAAAAGCCATTCACAACTCTGCCCTGAGCTACATCACCAATCTTGTCTCCAAATATCACCCAAAGCGTCCTTTCTGCTCCTCTCAAGACCTCCTGCTCTCAAGCTCCTTTGTCTCCTTCTCCCATGTTCATCTCCAGGACTTCTCCAGAGTCTGTCCTATCCTCTGGAACTCTCCACCTCAATTTGTCCAGCTATCTCCTACTCTGGCTGCCTTTAGGCGACCCCTAAAAACTCATCTCTTCAGGGAAGTCTTTCGCGCCTTCAACTAATCTTTTATCACTTCAGATCATTCCCCACATTTACAACCTCTTGTAGCACTTGCCCCTCCCTCTTAGATTATAAGCTCTTATGAGCAGGACCCTCTTAACCCTCTTGTACTTCATTGTATTGTAACTATATTGTCTTTCTTTCTTTTATATTGTAAAGCGCTGCGTAAACTGTTGGCGCTATATAATTCCTGTAGACTAATAATGAACAATAATTAAGAGAATAAAATACAGCCAACACGTTTCCGAGAATTAGCCTCCCTATTCTTCAGGGCTTGAGCAGGTATTGTTAATAAAATCATGACAGAATGCACTAAAGGGCCTATCTTAAGGCTTGATGAAGACCAGGGTTTCCTAACTGCCAATGGGCTGTGGTGGCTTTGCATTTTTGGCTTGTGGTGCTCAGATGCAGTGTAGTTCTGCTTTAATGCCAAACAAGATGTAAATAGACTGTTCCCTTGTCAGTAGAGAAAAATGAACAAATACTGAAGGAACATCCTTTTGCTAAGTAATAAGCCCCTTCCATGCTCACGAGTGCTAACTCTTTCATGATCTATTTATCATGAGGGATGTTTTTTGGCTTCACCACTTTCAAATTTACGAAAGGAAAATCCACTTTGCACTACAAGTGCACTGCAAGTGCAGTCACTGTACATCCGAGGGGGACATACAAGGAAAGTAAAAAACAGCATTTTAGCTTGTACATGATTGTATGATAAAATCTGCAGAACCTCCCCTCTTTTCAGATATACCCCTCAGATTTACAGCGACTGCAATTTCAAGTGCACTTTCAATTGCACTTGTAGTGCAAAGGGGATTTGCCTTTCGTAAATAACCTCCTATGTATTTCCACCCTAAGATATCAGTAGCCAGTGGGCATAGATATACAGTATGAGTGAGCTTGGCCATGCAGGCAACATCTCACTGCCCTCTGGCACTTGGCACAGACAGAAAATTTGGCCACAGCTGAAGTTCAATTTATGGTAATGGCGAGGACAGGTAAACAGAGGAGGAAGAATATCTATTAGAGCCCTTGCACACTGGGGCGGGGGCGGCGTCGGCGGTAAAACGCCGCTATTATTAGCGGCGTTTTACCGTCGGTATTCGGCCGCTAGCGGGGAGGTTTTACCCCCCCCCCGCTAGCGGCCGAGAAAGGGTTAAATACCACCGCAAAGCGCCTCTGCAGAGGCGCTTTGCCGGCGGTATAGCCGCGCCGTCCCATTGATTTCAATGGGCAGGAGTGGTAAAGGAGCGGTATAAACTCCGCTCCTTCACCGCTCCGAAGATGCTGCTGGCAGGACTTTTTTTACCGTCCTGCCAGCGCACCGCTCCAGTGTGAAAGCCCTCGGGGCTTTCACACTGGAATACAAGCAGCGGCACTTTCATGTCGGTTTGCAGGCGCTATTATTAGCGCAATAGCGCCTGCAAACCGCCCCAGTGTGCAAGGGCTCTTAGATCAGATTTGTGGCCCTGTCTTATGGTGGCTGCTTGGCGGACATCTGTCTGCACCCATAAACATGAGATTGCCACCCAATCTGGAAGATTTCATATCAAAGGTGTAGCACCTTTTTACCTAACAATGGAATTCTACAAGATTTTTACTGAATGAGTCCAACATAAAGCGGAACTAAACCTATTCTTTACAACCAAGGAAGCTGCCATCTTAACCTTCTATTTGACCGACAGTTATCATGATTCTGCACATGTGATCAGCTATTACACCAGCCGTTTGATGGTTCGACAGTTCAGTTGAGAGCACAAACAACTGTTACAGTCATCATTCACAACATGCCTTGAATGTAACCGTTTTGGGAACTGTTTCACACCTATGCGTTTTTCAGTGCGTTTTGCAGAAATGCATTACAGTCCTTTTAATGTGGTTTTCTAAGGGTCAGGTTCACACCTGTGCGTTTTCCACCGGTGCGTTTTTTGGAAAGGGTCAAGAGCTTTTTTTTCCCACAACAAGCTGCGTTTTTGGCTCCATAGACTTCAATAGAAAAGCAGCAGAAAGGTATCAAAAATGCATAAAAACGCATTAAAAACGCATCAAAACATGCTTGAAAAAACACAAAACACCTGGAAAATGCATTGACCACAAGTTGCATAGGTGTAAAGCAGGCCTTAACCATTTGCTGCCCGCAATAGTAATATATACGTTGCGGTTTGCAAGGGGTTTACCGGGATTATGGCTGAGATATCAGCCATAACCCCAGTATCGTTTTTTGCAGCCGACGACTAGCTTTCCTATTAAAGCATTTTGAGCGGCTCATGAGCTGCTGGAATACCTTCCGAAGTGGTGGGAGGGGATGTACTCCACCCTCCCACCGCTCGCCGGTGTTTCTTGGGCTTACCGTTTCCGCTGATTCGCCAGAGAAATGATCCGATGGTGTGACCAGTTGGTCACAGAGGCAATCAAAGAGTAGATACTCTTTCATCGACTCTATGGCCTTGGAGGACTGGAGCGACGTCATGACATTACTTTCAGTCCAAGCTGAAAGTAAATTATTATTTTTTTTAAGCAAAAGATCACTTTTTTTTTTTTTTGATCTTTTGCTTTTGAAGGTAAAGAAATGATTTGAGGTCTTTTTCATCCCAAATCTCTCCATAAAGAGAAACTGTCATCCTTATTTCTATTACAAGGGATGTTTACATTCCTTGTAATAGGTATAAAAGTAAAAAAAAATTAAAGGGGCAGTGTAAAAATAAAAATAAAAAGTAAAAGCAAAAAGAAAAACATTTAAAGCGCCCCCATCCCTTCGTGCTTGTGCGCAGAACCAAACGCATATGTAAGTCACACACATGTATGTAAATGGTGTTCATACCACACATGTGAGCGAACGTTAGAACAAGACAAATAATTCCAGCACTAGACCTTCTGTGTAACTCTAATGCCCTGTACACACGGCCGGATTTTCCGATGGAAAATGTGTGATAGGACCTTGTTGTCGGCAATTCTGACCGTGTGTAGGCTCCATCACACATTTTCCATCGGATTTTCCGACACACAAAGTTTGAGAGCAGGATATAAAATTTTCCGACAACAAAATCCGTTGTCGGAAATTCCGATCGTGTGTACACAAATCCGACGGACAAAGTGCCATGCATGCTCAGAATAAATAAAGAGATGAAAGCTATTGGCTACTGCCCGGTTTATAGTCCCGACCTACGTGTTTTACGTCACCGCGCTTAGAACGATCGGATTTTCCAACAACTTTGTGTGACTGTGTGTATGCAAGACAAGTTTGAGCCAACATCCGTCGGAAAAAATCCTAGGATTTCGTTGTCGGAATGTCCGAACAAAGTCCGACTGTGTGTACGGGGCATAAACAGTTAATCTGGAGATTTTTAGGTACTGTAGTTTGTCGCCATTCCACGAGCGTGCACCATTTTAAAGCATGACATGTTAGGCATCTATTTACTCGGCGTAACATCATCTTTCATATTTTACAAAAAAATTTGGGTAAATATTGTTTTTTTTTTTTTTTAATTCATTAACCACTTCCCACCCAATGTACATACCTCGGGTTTCAGAGGTTATACCGGGATGATGCCTGCACCTACAGGCATCATCCCAGTATCATTCTTTTCAGCCGGCGATTCTCTTTCAGGCAGAAGTGATCTGAGTGGCTAATTAGCCACTTGATCACTTCTGCGGGTGGTGGAAGGGGGTCCCACCTAGGGTGTCCCGGGACAGTCCCGCATTTTTCAGGTCTGTCCTGGGTCCCAGGCACCTATATTCCAGGACAATACAGTGTCCCGGAATGAAACTGACACAGGCACCCCCTCCCCCCCAGGCCAATCTGATGCCCCCAAAATAGGCCGACACATCGCCACTTGACTCACTGACAGTACTTGTCCTGCCCGGGAATGTCTGGAGAGGCACAATCTCTGCCCCCTGCTTGTGATTGGAGAAATCATAAATCCCGCCTCTTGTGTCTAATCACTGCAGGGTAATATAGAGCCAGCGTTGGAACAAGGTAAAATAGGTCTCGGGCCTATGGGCCAGGACAAGTACTGTCAGTGAGTGGCCTGTGGCCTTTTTTGGGGGAGTGATTAGTGCTTCAGGGTAGAGCGCGCACCCGCCGTCCCAACTGTGCTGTGATTCGTTACAGCACAACCTGATTTATGGGAAGGGGAGGGGTGTCCCTAAATAGCAGTTTGGAAATGTGGTCACCCTAGTACCACCCCCCTCCCACCGCCACCTCTCCCGGGCTCTCCTGTTCCATTGCCAAGGATGGGAGTGATGCGGCCAGCGGCGATGGCTGCCCTGTACAAAGAAAGAGGAACTGACATTGTTTCCCTTTCTCTGTAACCCTGGAAACCGGGAGCGACGAGTAGTTTGTGACATTCGGTTCCACCCCTTAGTTTATCTGGCCACCAGCAGCCAGGAAAGCAGCCGATCAGATCGATCTCTGTCTGTTCGGCTGCATGGGGGGCCAGAGGAGAGATTTTGGCAGAAGGATATGACGTACCTCGCTGTGGCGAGGTAATATGGAAGTGCAGCGCTTACAGAACCCTAAAGGTAATTCAGCGTTGGATAGAAAAACAACAATTCTCAAACATTGATGAAATAGCGGTAAGCATTGCCTGGGGCCAAAGTGAAAAAATAGGGTGGAACTTCACTTTAAGTGCAATATAAACACTTTTTTGTTTTGCATATTTAGGAAACAAACCTGAAAGCGAGAGAGACGGTGTGGAGAAAACAGGGACAAAAGGATTGGGGTCTGAAAAAGGTCCTGTCCCTCCGGAAGGGGGATAAATCAGAGCTATAAAGGATTACGGTCCGAGGAGTCTGATTGGTGGCTGTGGGCAACATGTTGAAGACTTTTCTAAATGAGGCCCACTATGCTCTGCCTAAACAAGAAACACTTGTATCTCTGTTTGCGTTATTTTTTTTTTTTTTCCCTTCACAATTTAAGGGTTAAGCTCTCGGCACAAGGAACTGGTTTTATTTTCGGCTCACGCTCTTAGATTGTCCATATTAGGGACTAGTGGAATTTTCAACTTTAATGAGCGGGGGCGTGAAAGTTTTTTCCTCTAAATTGTTATCACAGGACTTCACAGAAACCCAGGGGAGAGCAAGTTCAATGGCTCCAGTGTCTTTTCTAGCGAGGAGGGGAAGCAGGAGTTGTTTATCATGCAAGATGTTAGTGAAACAAACACAGACGCCTGCTTTTCCTCCACATACACAGCCATTGTATACAAGGAGGATTAGACCATACTGAGAGAACCTCTCACGGAAAATAACATCCAAACAAGAGGGATCCTCCACCTCCTCCACAGCCTGATCCATGGGAATTTCTGCTGTCATCCATAAACAGGGCAATGTGACTATGTAATATGGAAATGTCCACCCAGTTCTTTACATTACCATGGTAGCTGCTGTAAAATGATGGCAGTTCATCAGTGGCCAATGTCAAGGCTCATGGAAGTGACAACCTGCTTTATCTAAATCTTCTATTATTCTGGCCATGCACTTGGCAATTTCATTGCATCCAATCAGCTTTCAACCATAAACACTTGCCGGCAAGTGCTAAAAAACTGAGATAGAGATTGACGGAAAATTGTGTTTTTTTTTTGTTTTAAGCGAAACTTTAATCAGAAGATTAAAGTGTTACTAAAACCCACAACAGTAAAATCAATCTGTGTATGCAATAAAGCATGCTTGTTATACTCACTGTGGAACCTAAGTGGTTAATATTCCACATTGTGTAAAAAAGGCTGTTTAATGCAGTTTTTTTCTGATCCTCCCCTTCTTCCACTGTCCCAAATCCATCTGCTGATAGAACATAGCCTTGGGGGCACTCTGCACATGCTCAGTTTGGTGTGTATTGCTAGAGTTTTTTTTTTTTTGGGAGGGTGCATGTGATCAGCACAGGATCAAGCAGCATTGCCCAGACAGAGGGTCAGTCTCATAGAACAGTCAGAGTAAAATGAAAACTCCTCCTACAAGCTTTAACCAGACACTGATAGAAGTCACAAGACTCCTATATACTGTAGATGAGAAAAGGTATTTAGCAGTTTATATTTACTAAAATAATTAAATTTCCATGTTCTGTGTACTGTGGGAGACCAGATATAGTAAATGCAGTGTCCTGGGTTTAGTAACACTTTAACAACTTACCGACCAGCAGCTGTCATTATACGTAGAAGAATATATATTGGCCTAAACTGATGAATAAATTATTTATATTATTTATATATATTTTTTTGGATATGTTTTATAGCAAAGTAAAAAAAATGTGTTTTTTTCAAAATTGTCACTCTTTTTTTGTTTATTGCGCAAAAAATAAAAACCGCATAGGTGATCAAATACAACCAAAAGAAAGCTCTATTTGTGGGAAAAAAAAGGATGTCAATTTTGTTTGGGTACAGCTTTACACGACCGCGCAATTGTCAGTTAAAGCGACGCAGTGCCGTATCGCAAAAAATGGCCTGGTCATTGAGGGGGCAAATCCTTTCGGGGCTGAATTGATTAAAGTAGAACTATGGGCAAAACTTTTTTTTTTATTTTGGATAGAGCAAGGGAGGGTTACGGTATAACCCCTGTCAGATTTTTTTCCGCCATCTGTGTCCCATTGCTGAGATTTCCCTTCACTTCCTGTCCCATAGCCAAACAGGAAGTAAGAGGAAATCCCTGCAAATTAAAGGAATTTCTTGGGGACCCCCAGGTCACCAGAAACCAGTGTCTCCATTGGAAGATTTCCCCTCTATTACTTTTCTGGGGACAACCCAAAATTTGGGATTTTTTTAACTTTCACTTTCAGGGATAATGGTAAACAGGACAAATAGAATGAATCTCCCTAACCAGGACACAGACAGCCATACCAAATGACAAGTGTTCTAATCTCTCTGCACTCTATCCAAACCTAAAATAAAAGTTTTGCCTTTAGTTATACTAGTGTCTACCTGTGAAAGCCCTTAAGATGGGGGATTTCATTGTTCCCATGTTTGTTTTCATCTACTTTCTATTAGAATGCAGAAGAGGAACTGAAACTACCTCTGCTACAGCAGTAGGTAAGATGGTATGACACTCATAGCTCGCAATTATAGGTAATCTTTAGGATTATAATTTTGGCAATACCAGGCCAACTGTTTTGGCATGCAAACTGATGACACATTGCATTTTTTTAGTTTACATTTTTTTCTTAATAAATTGAGTACATACAGTACTACAAGAAAGAGAATTCAGTAAATAGACCCTGATGTGACATTTAATATTTCAAGTCTTCTAAGAAGCCATAGTTTGAACTTCCCACAGCAAAGAAACACAACCAGCAGCAGAGCCTGGATATGTAAGGGGTGCTCCTAACCGTAAAGCTGCCGCCTTGGTCACACCTAAATGCTCAAGGGTGGCACAGATCTAGCCCTGGAAATTTTGCCCCCAAAGTCTCCAAGTGATGGAAGAAGATAGTAAGTGATTCAACTCATTAGTACTGACCAAAAATGTAACAATAGCTTTGGGTGGACTTATTCTAAGAGCTTTTATGTTGGTTCTAATGTCTTATAAAATGCACCTTGTACAGCTGACTGCCGACTCACTAGATCCATTTCAATTATCAGTATCTTTATTTTGTGGATATCGTTGAACTGCCCTCTGTGTTTGACAAGAGGTTGCAGTTCCCCAGAAGCACCCTTTAGATCCTCCTGGATCTGGAAAGACTCAAAATTAGGGTAGGTTTACTGCAATGAATGACTTAGCTGTACAACTTACTGCCTGGATTAAATATTAGCTTTCCTCTGTTCCAGGACCCTAATGTGTCGTGCCTAATAACCAATATACAAACATCTTATCTAATCAAAGGATTTGCAGATTGCATCCCTTTTGTCTGTAGAATATTTGGATAGATACAACACCCGATATGTTTACATTCTTTCCTGACACTTGGTACAATCTGGACATTTTCCATTGTTCACAGATAAATCCTCATGGCTACATACCGTAAGCATAAAGGACATGAAGGCTAATTCATGCTATGTTTAGCAATTACTTTAAAGTTATTTCTTAAAATGTTCATTTAGGCTAGACCCAACTAGATGTGAACTACTAATCAAATTGTTATTCATATTATCTACTGCTTGTATGCTATAGCAGATGTAGCTTCTACAGTGCCAAAAAAATCCCAAAACTTGGTGAACTCTATTATGTAAATGCTAACCTGAGCTAGAAAATTGGTACTTTATCCCTCCTATTCACGTGCCTCATTATTAATCAGTAAGGCCACAGATCATAGTGATGGGCCAAGAGAGAGTGCAGGAAGGAGCAAGCCATAGGCCTGGCTTTCTAGATGAAGTCAATAATTCTACAGAGGTCCACAGAGCTCTTGGGTTTCGCGATTCTGGGGTTCTCTAGAATTAAGCTGATGGTATAGGTAGGCACCACGGAGTGCATGCTATATGATGCAATGGGCAGTAAGTGTACCTGCACTTCTAGTTAGTTTTACCGTGTGCCTATCACTGGAATTCATGCTTCACATAAATGAATACAGAACATTACCTTATTATTTTGAAGTGTCAGGCTAAAACATTTTTAGTTTTAAGATTCCATTAAAGAGATTGACCTTACTTCCCGTCCTTATGACAATGGGTTAACCAGACAGGAAGTGAGAGAAACTCTATGACAGGGACACATACAGCATTAAAAATCTGGTAGTGGTTACAGTCTTTCCCTGCACTACTAAAAGCCTTGATAAAGTTAAAATAACAATTAAAAAAAAAAAAAATAGCACTATAGGCAAAACTTTTTCTTTTCATTTTGGATAGAGTAAGGGAGGGTTATAATTTGTATCAGTTTATTGTTTGCCATATGTGTCCCATTGAGGAGATTTACCTTCACTTCCTGTCCCATAGCCAAAACAAGAAGTGACAGATATTCCCCAAAAATTAAGGGAATTCCTTGGGGACCCCCAGGTCACCAAAACTGGTGTCCCCATTGGAAAATGTCCCCAGTATTACATTACTGGGGACAACCCAAAATCTGGGGTTTTCTTTACTTTCACTTTCGATTAAATGGTAAACAGGACAAATAGAGAGGTGACTCTCCCTAACGGGGGAACAGGCCGCAATAAAAACCTGACAGCAGTGTTCATTTTGGCAGCAAATTTCGATTCAGTTTTAGTCTTAGTCTTAAGACTAAAATGGCATTTTAGTTTTAGTCCCATTTTAGTCTTCTGCAATTGTTTTAGTTTTAGTCATATTTAGTCGACTAAATCTCTAGTATATTTTAGTTGTCTAAAATCGAATGGGTGTAATTAAATTGTAATGCATTAGTTAACATTTCTCTACAATTTCCAAACTCATTATATACTGCTGGAGTGAAAAATCTCATATGTTATTAATAAGGTATTGAGGTATGAACATGCACTACAGACCAGTGTTAATTTTGAAGTCAAATTTCAATGTAGTTTTAGTCTTAGTCTTTTGACTAAAATGGCATTTTAGTTTTAGTCGTATTTTAGTCATCTCAATTGTTTTAGTTTTAGTCATATTTTCGTAGACTAAAATAGTATTCATTTAGTCGACTAAAATGTTTTAGTCATTTTATGCCGTGTACACACGGGCGGACTTTTCGATCGGACTGGTCAGACGGAACAAATCCATCGGACAATCTGATCGTGTGTGGGCTTCATCGGACCTCCAGCGGACTTTTTCTGTTGGAAATCAGACGAACTTTAGATATAGAACATGTTTCAAATCTTTCCGACGGACTTGAGTCCGGTCGAAAAATAAATTCGTCTGTATGCTAGTCCGACAGACAAAAAAATGACACAAGGGCAGCTATTGGCTACTGGCTATAAACTTCCTTATTCTAGTCTGGTCGTACGTCATCACGTTCAAACGACCGGACTTTTGAATGGACTTTAGGACTTTTGAACTGACTTTAGTCCGTTCATATGTGCGCAAGTCCGGTCGTTCGCAAGTCCGTCGTAACTCCATCGAAAGTCCGTCGGAAAGACCGTCGGACGTTTGATGCTGAAAAGTCCGCCCGTGTGTACACAGCATAAGTCGACGGGATTAACACTGCCTGACAGGTGTTCTAATCTCTCTCCACTCTGTCCAAAACTAAAAAAAAAGTTTTGCCTTTAGTTATACTTTAATTCTTCTTGGTCAGTGTAACTGGAAACATGGCAGGGCTGAACCCTTTTCCTAAAATTCTTGTACTATAATGTGTCCTTCTTTCCCAGTGAGGGTACATTTCTGTAAGGCACTATTCACATCTGAGCGAATTGGAATCGCAGGTAGAATTGACGTGATTCTGCTCATGTTTCCCAATTGCTCCACAATAACGTCAAAATGCTCGACACATGTTGCAATGCCATTCGTTCTTAAAGGGGTTGTAATGTAAAGGTTCCTTTTAAAAATAAAAAACAAACATGTCATACTTACCTCCGCTTTGCAGTTAATTTTGCACAGAGTGGCCCCGATCCTCCTCTTCTGGGGTCCCTCAGTGGCGCTGGTGGCTCCTCCTCTTCTCGAGTGCCCCGTCGGAGAAGCGCTCTCCTTTGGGACACCCATGCTGGCACGCTCCCATGTCCTGCTGCTGCGTCTGTTGACACAGACAGCAGGATTCGCCTCCTCCCCTCAGCGCCCGCCTCATTGGATTTGATTGACAGCAGCGGGAGCCAATGACAGCAGCGGGAGCCAATGGCTTCACTGCTATCAATCTATCCAATCAGGACACGAGACACAGGCTGGAGCTGGTGTGCTCGTTCCCGTTGCGGGAATTACAGGGCTCAGGTAAGTATAAGGGGGGCTTGGGGGCGCTGCTGCACTAAAGAAGGTTTTTCACCTTAATGCATAGAATACATTAAGGTGAAAAATGCAGAGGATTTACAACCCCTTTAATTGCACCCCAAACGCAGTGTGATTTTGCAGTAATTGTTGCAAGACAAAATGCCCAAAATGTGGTACATGAGCTTTTTTGGTACAACAAACATGCATAAGACAGCCCATTCAGGTGAATGATGTAATGTGTGTAAATTGCGCAAAAAAAATGAATTAAGTTGAACATACACTTTAGGTAAAAAAAGTGAGACCCGGAGAAGAAAAATGGCTGAAGGGTCTGCATGACTAGGGAAGGAACTGGGTCAGGGAAGGGTCAGCTAGGTCAGTTGGGGGGGGGGGGGCGTGTAGACTTACCTGATGGGAGGCAGCAGGCCAGAGGGGTGTGGGGTACTGCTGTAGGGGGTGGTTGGCAGACAGGAAGTCCAGGCATTCTGGGATTTTTAGGCAGAGAAGAAACTTCCCTCCCACCCACCCTTATGTCAAAGTTTTTTTTGAGGTTTCAAGTTTAGGGTGTATATGTCTTATTTTTGTGTTTCTGTTTGCAATAAAAAAAAAATAAACAACTAAAACCCAGTGTGCACTTATGTTGGTGGGGATTTTTGTGACGGCAGCTTGGCGGGTCAGGGGGTCCTTGGGGGGTCAGTGATTATTGACATTGTCGCTAAATTGTGGGGTCCATCTAAGGTATGGCGCACCCACGTGATTGGTTAGTGGTACCCACCCCCCAGGAGCTAGGTCCCCTGGGGGGGAGAATGGAAGTATGGTGAGGTCATAACGTCCTTGAGTCAGTTGGGGTGCGGCTGAGGACATGGATGATTTCAGTAAAATTATGCCTTATGGACACCCAAAGACCCCTTGTTTACATTGTTAGAAATACATCATTGAATGGTACTTTTCGTGTTATGTTATTTATTCATTGTTAATAAATTGGCTGCTGTGGCCGTATTAAAATGCATGTCGCTCAGTCTGTGTCTTTCTTTTAGGGCAGGTTTTAGGACCAGGTTGACGAATCCATTAGTCATGTACAAGCAAGATGTAAACACAATAACATATATGGATGCTAAAATGCAAAGATACTACTAACAAAGAGTCCTTTTAAAACCTCTATTGCTGGTGTTTGACTGCTTTAATTCTCAATGTACATGTGCTGCACAAGTCTTGAGACACGCCTGCAGATTTTACTGTGTAAACATTTCCCTCCCGCCACGTGATATGTATATTCTATTATCATCCTGTATTAAAGAGCATGCTACTGCATTACATTGGCCAGACATTAAGAGCCCATTTAAATTTGTGCGTCACACATGAACATGCGTCGCATCAAGGCAGTCCACTGAAATCAATGCACCAAATGAAGACTGATGCCCCACAATGTCCCAAAAATCGGACATATCACAAAATGCTTGCCATAATGATGTGTTGTTACATGTTGCAGTGCATTTAAAATGAATGGCGCCGCAATGTGTCAATGCTTGTAATGTGCATTGTGGTAACACCTTTGTTGCTACAACACATATTTGTAAATTGCCCCTTACAAATGATCCAGCAACCTGCAGCTCCCCACCTGTTGTGAAGTCAGAGATTGCAGTAAAAGTTTTCTGTCTCTTCCATCCATGTGCATAAAATCGCTCCACCTGAGCTGGAACTTCAAATCTCAAACCTGTCAACAAGGATCGCTGAGAAAATTATATCTATATCTATATCTATATCTATCTATCTATCTATCTATCTATCTATCTATCTATCTATCTATCTATCTATCTATCTATCTATCTATCTATCTATCTATCTATCTATCTCTATCTGTCTGTCTGTCTGTCTGTCTGTCTGTCTGTCTGTCTGTCTGTCTGTCTATCTACTGCATATGCACACGAATTTGTGGTTATAGTATGGTGGCAGAATGTAATCCCCCCCCCATCCTCGAGTGATTAACACATGTTGGTGCAACGCATCATCCACTAACTATATATCTCACTTTTACAAAGTCTATCCCTTGGGGAGTCTCACTTCTCTGGCTGCAGTCCTCATTGTTTGGAATTATTACATAAGACCTGGGGCAGCACAGAGGCTTAAAGTGGTTCTAAAGGCAGAAGGTTTTTTTGTATCTTGCATTTATCTATGCATTAAGATAAAAAGCCTTCTTCTGTGTGTGCAGCAGCCCCCCCCCAGCACCCCCCTAATACTTACCTGAGCCCCATCTCGATTCAGCATCGTTGCATGAGAGACTCGGCTGTTCGGGATTCTCTCTCATTGAGACAGAATCAAAGCGCCATTGGCTACCCCTGCTGTCAATCAAAGTTAATGAGCCAGTGAGGACAGAGAGGGGGCGGGGCCAGGCCTTAGCTCCGTGTCTGTATGGACACAGAGAGCTGTGGCTCGGCTCGGGTGCCCCCATAGCAAGCTGCTTGCTGTGGGGGTACTCAAGAGGAGGGAGGGGCCAAGAGCCCTGAAGAGGGACCCAAGAAGAGGAGAATCTGGGCTGCTCTATGTAAAACGACTACACGGAGCAGGTAAGTATAATATTTTTGTTATTTTTACAAAAAAAAAAAAAAAAATCGAGACTTTAGTATCACTTTAAACTGGCTGTAGATGAATCTCTTTTTTTTTTTGTTCAAAAAAGCCAGTTGTTCAAAAAACCAAAAAAAAGCAATTGAACGGATTCCCCTACCAACACAATTGAGGGGTGGATGAAGGAATCCTCTCCACTGTGCCTTTGTATTTTGACAGCAGGACTCCTCAGCTATTAGAAAACACTGATTAGTACTTCAGTCGATTGGCTGCATACGCTGGTCAAATTAAAAGTTTCCAACATACCCCATCAAGAGAGGCTGATCTTTAGATCGACTTCTCTCTAGCGGGAATAGCTATAGATGGATCAAAATTCGTCCAGTTCCTGCTGAACCAGGCACATTTTGATCCATCTATGGCCAGCTTTAGTGGTTAGCATTCCTGTCTTGCAGCACTAACATTTTTGGTTCAGGGTGGATAAAAATCAATGATTTAAAAAAAAAAAAAAATTCTAAAAAATCAGATTTTTAAAAAAATATAAATCTGATTTTAGTTTAAATGAAATTTATTTTGATAAAATGTTTTTGGAGCACAAATCTATCCAAAGATAGTTTTCTATTTAAGATACATTAATAATTTAGTTTATTCAGCATGAAATGGAGCTTAGTTATGTAGCATGAGGCTGTATATTCTGCAATATATACATTTTTGGTAAACTCATTCAATGAATCCAAGCTATGCAAGCTGAGATAACATGCACTGCATTGATGCATTCACACAATTTCATAGTAACCATGAGATAAAACAAAGTTCAGGAATATTCCTTTATCCCATTGTTTTGCAAAACTATGTACACTACAAACTGTATGATTGAATTGGTTCTGATATCGCTGTTTTACCAACATGACAGCTTATTCTAGGTAGGAAACATTCATTTTGTTTGCAAATATTAAAGATTCTAACTACCAGCAAGAATAAGTCCTTACATTTAAAGAGCACCTGTCATTTCAGATCCATCATGGCAGCGCCTGTTAGCAGCATCCATTTACCTGCTGCCGCCACGTCCCTCACCTTGTTGTCTCACTGCCGCATCACCAGCCGTCCCATTAAAGTGAAAGTGAATAGGACTGTCATTGGGTCAACAGCGGGTCAGAGGAGGAGCCACTGTGGGACAGAGGTGACAGTTGCTCTTTAAAAATTATGATTTAAAGGAGTTGTAAAGGCATTGTTAATGCATTCTATACATTAGGATAAAAAAAACCTTCAGTGTGCAGAAGCCCTACTCAGCCAATCAGGAGAGAGAGGGGGTGGAGCCGGGGTGCAGGGCTCTGTGTCTGAATAGACACACAAAGCAGTGGCTTGGCTTAGGTGCCCCCATAGCAAGCTGCTTGGTGTGGGGACACTCAACAGGAGGGAGTGGCCAGGAGCGCCATTGAGGGACCAGAGAAGAGGAGGATCTGGGCTGCTCTGTGCAAAACCATTGTAACATGTTTGCTATCTTTAAAGAAAAAAAAAAAAACAAGACTTTAATATCACTTTAAATCAAGTTGATTTAAATCAAATCCACCCTGCTTTGTTTCAAATCCCAAACAGGACTCTACCTGCATAGAGTTTGCATGTTCTACCTGTGCTCGTGGGGGTTTCCTCCCACCCTCTAAAGACATGCTGGTAGTTTAACTGACAATAGAATGCAGGGCTGGTGCAAGGTTTTTTGACACCCTAGGCGAAACCTCATTTTGCTGCCCCCCTTGGCTCCACCGCTGACTCCACCCCCTTTGTCCTGCCCATGTATATCCCACCTTTTTAATCCTGCGCCCGGCAAATGCAGCCTCACCAGCGCCTATCAATGCAGCCTCACCAGCGCCCATCAAATTCAGCCTACCAGCACCCATCAATGAATGCTTGCTTGCTTCCATTCATTCGGGAGTCGTGACACAGACTCAGTCCTCTGGTGCCGCTGCACCTCTGACACTATGTGCGAACGGAGCAGCGGCTGCCTGCTGATGCTGAGACTTAGTTGCTTGCCGCAGAGAGAAGAGAATAGGAACACCAGCGCCCTAGACATCATTGCGCCCTAGGCGCATGCCTAGTTTGCCTAGTAGTAGCACCGGTCCTGCTAGAATGTATGTAAAGCCGGGTTCACATATGTGCGGCCACGGTTCCCAGCATGGGGTCTGGTGCATCCCTGTTCACCGGTTCAGGTATGAATTGGGTCTGAATTTTTGCCTGAATTTGCACCTGAACAGGTCCCAAAGACACACAGGACCCTTTTGGAATATGGACCGCGGCCACACCGGACCTGTGTAAGCCAGCTCTATTGTGAGCCAGGCACGCACGCATGTCATGCGAATTGGATGCAAGGAAACCGCATCCAATTCGCACATATGTGAAACCCGGCTTTAGGGACCTTAGATTGTAAGCCCCTGGTCCACATGGAAGAGAAAAATATTTCCAATATATTTAGAAAAAAAATTATATATGTGACATATATTTACTATATATATATATATATATATATATATATTTTTTTTTTTTTTTTTTTCTAAATATATTGGAAGTATAATTCTCTTCCATGTGGGGGAGGACAGAGACTTATGTGAACGTACAATAATCAAAGTACTGCGTAAGTTGTTGGCACTTTATAAATATCTGTAATAAATAGTACAGTAGCGGCGAGTCAAATCAGGAACTCAAATATATAAGTCATCCGTGTGTGTGTCAACCCTTCAACAGTTACAAAAGAAAGTTACCTTTAAAAACTTTTAAGAGAAGGCTGTCAGACTTTCATGTTACTTGGCTGCACTCACATGGAAACATGTAGACAGATTGTAGCTAGGAAGGCTTATTATTCACTGACAGCTACAAAGTTCCAGGTCCCCTCTGTGCACTGAACCCTTCCATCTAATATATACAACAAACTCTAAATTTAGTCTTCTAGAATAACAGCTGCGTCTTACCTTACTGCTGAAGGCTAGATCCATAAACTTCATTTACAAAGCTGACTTTTCTTGCCCCGTAGCTCCATCCTTAGATACATCAGGAACTAGTATGAGGTTGTTTTTTTTTTTTTTTTTCTACATGTTGCTGTCATAGGTTTGCTCTGCTCGCCTCCCCTGCCTCTCCCTATGTAGATCTCCTCCCCAGAATCCCCTCCCTTCTCTTCACTGGTACCTGAAGGTTCTTGTGAGTCACTCAGCCCTGTCTGAGGCTTCACTTTGCTTTTCCTGCTGTGTAGTCCTCAGGCTTGTGCATGCCGCTACATATCTGGGGATGGCGGCTAGCCAAGATAGTTAAACTGATGTAACAAGGCTGGATTTACGGGACTTGGCTGGGTGAAAACACATGGGAACTATCCAGTGAAGTTTTCTAGTGGCATAACAACCCTAGTTTGGTTTACAGAGCTGGTGAATAATTAACAGCATTTTTAGTGTGACAGTATACATAGGGCCTTGTACACAATGAGGCTAATTTACTAAAGGAGTCCAGAATCTTTACGCAATGAATTGTGTGAATATTCACTAACCAATCGTGCAAAAAGCTAAATTCTGTTTATGCAATTTGTCTGCACTTGTCTGGATAACTGAAGTAGAACCTCACAAATTTTACTGTGTGCATATTCGCCACTCCTTTAGTAAATCAGCTTAAAACCCAAATCTAAGAAACTTGAAAATGATCCCTCGCAATGAGGCTGCACCCACACTGCAAGGCTGAAGTGCTCATTTACACTAGGGGAGAGTAAAAATGCTTTTTTTTAAATCTGATCCTCCACTCCTCCAGCAAGGGCCCCCCTCATGCTATGGCAGTGGTCTGTCTCTCTGCATCATCATGACCAATGCAGGGCTATGGACCCTGCTTTAACCGGTTCCCGCCTGGCCAATGGGAAGATGATGGGCAGGCCTCTTATCCCTCCGGGGGAGCGCAGTGCGGCAATCAGTACCTGAGTACCTGTCGTGCAGCCCATCAAAGTACCTGTTGTGCAGCCCATCAGTACCTGTCGGTTGTGCAGCTCATCGGTATCTGTTATGCAGCTTATCAGTACCTGACGTGCAGCCCATCAGTACCTTTTGGTTGTGCAGCCCATCAGTACCCGACGGTTGTGCGTCCCATCGGTACCTGTCGGTTGTGCAGCCCATTGGTACCTGTCGGTTGTGCAGCCCATCGGTACCTGTCAGTTATGCAGCCCATCGGTACTTGATGGTTGTGCAGCCCATCAGTACCTGTTGGTTGTGCAGCTCATCGGTACTTGTCGACTGTGCAGCCCATCAGTACCTGTCGCTTGTGCAGCCCATCAGTACCTGTCGCTTGTGCAGCCCATCGGTACCTGTCGGTTGTGCAGCCCATCAGTACCTGTCGCTTGTGCAGCCCATCGGTACCTGTCGGTTGTGCAGCCCATTGGTACTTGTCGGTTGTGTGCAGCCCATCAGTACCTGTTGTGCAGCCCATTAGTACCTGTCATGCAGCCCATTATTCCTTTTCGTGCAGTTAATCTGTACCTGTCGGTCATGAAGCCCATCAGTACCTGATATGCAGCCCATCAGTGCCTGACATGCAGCCCATCAGTACCTGTTGTGCAGCCCATCTCTACCTGATGTGCAGCCCAACAGTGTACCTGTCCTGAAGCCCATCAGTGTTACCAGTCATACAGCCACCATGTCCAAAAAATATTTTACTACTGAGGAGCCATATAAAATCCTAAGCATGACTGATGAGAGCAGCGGGGAGCTCTCACCGTCCGATTCCGATTCGGAATATGAGCCGTCGGAAGCAGTGGATCAGTGACCGAATTGGAGGAGGAAGCAGTCCATCCTAAAAGAAGATGCTCTGAAGACAAGGCAGCCACCAGCATCGCTATACACCCCAATGGTCAATTGGCAAACGCCTACGGCGCTGACCCCAGGAAGAAAGGCCCAGTACCAGAACTGGATTTTCACGCCAGACCCAAAAAATTAGGGCCCAAACCCATCTTCCAGATACCTTAGTAAACCCATTATGGCTGCCTTCCAGCTCAGGGTCAGCTACAATTCCCCCTTTCACCGCACAGCCAGGTTGCACACCTGCACACTCTGCCAACACTGACAATTTTTCCAAAATTGATTTTTTAAAAGTATTTTTCCTTGAAGATTTACTGCAATGCATTGTGGACCAAACTAACCCTTTTGCCTGACAGTATATTGTTAACAACCCCAACTCATGCTATGCCCATCCTTTTGAATGAAAATGTCTAACAGTGGAGGAGTTTAATTTGTTTTTGGGCCTTAAGAACAACATTGGGCCTACAAAAAAAAATTGCATGCTTATTGCTCTACCAACCCCATCCATCACATGGCAATTTTTTCAGCTGTCATGTCCAGGTCCTGTTATGACATGATCATGCGCTTCCTGCATTTGAATTCACTGTGCCCTTCCTGATATCATCCCAACTATGATAAACTATATTAAATTCGCCCCCTAATTGATTTTTTTAGAAGAGATACGCTGAACTTTATGTCCCTGACCAGAAGATCTATGTGGACCAATCCCTTGTCCACTTCACTGGTCAGCTGGGATTCAAGCAATACATTCCCAGTAAGAGGGCCAGGTATGGACTGAAGCTCAACAAGCTCTGTGAAATGCCACTGGATATGTGCATGCTTTCTGCGTGTATGAAGGCGAAGACTCCCAGCTCCAGCCTCGAGTGCCCAACCTACATCGGAACAAGCGTAAAAATTGTCTGGGACCTGGCATTCCCACTGTTCCAAAAGGGGTATCACATATACCTAGACAATTATTATACCAGTTTGCCCCTTTTCTGCCACCTGTACCATGAGAAAACCTTGGCCTGCGGTACAATAAGAACAAACAGAAAGGGCTTCCCAAAACGTCTAGTCACCACAAGGCTACAAAGGAGGATAGGAGAGATAGGAGAGACACCTCAGTGGAACTTCATGGAAGACGCAGCCCCCTTCAAAAGCCTGGATGTATCCACAATTACCAACAGAAACCGGAAGAAAACGCCAAACAAAATGTTGGGTGTACGGCAGAGGAGGAGTTAGGAGAGACACCAGATTTCATTGTGCCCAATGTCCCTCCCAATCAGACCTATGCATCAGAGAATGCTTCAGACATTATCAAGCTTTCCCAAAATATTAGCCCATATTTCTAACAGCCTGCCATTTCCCCATTCCAACGTCTGTGCTGATTATTTGCCTGCTGCCTCAACCAACTATGTCACTGCCTTCTATGTGAACTGAACCTGGCCTGTTTATCGACTATGCCTCTGCCTGCCGTCTGGATTATCAACCACGCTTGTGCCTTCTATCTGCACTGACCTCAGCCTGTTAATCAACCATCTTTTTTGCCTGCAGCTTGAACTGATCTTTCGCCTACTACTGTAGTGGTGGGATTCAAGATAACACAGGGGACTCACATATGTGAGGGGCTTCAGAATAGTGTTCTGAGTAGAGAAAAACAATTTTTGGTTTTCTCTGGGTTTTGTAATTCCCAGATCAGGGTCTGGAAACTGGAAGCTTCAAAGAGATTTGAGTGGGATGAAGCCTCTACTGCTTTCCCCATTCTTTCCTGACAGAGGCCCTAAGCTTGATGTTCCTTCCTGCTGCTTGGACCAATGCTTTGGCTGTGCTGGCCATATCTCTGCTTGCTGCCTGTAATGACCCAGGACTTTTTATGGACCATGTTCAGGCCTGCTGCCTGGACCAATACTTTGGCTGTACTGACTATATCTCTACCTGCTGCCTGTACTCAGGGCTATCTTTATGAGAGGGCACATCTGGGCACTGCCCAGGGGCCCCAGCTGCATGGGGGGGGGGCCCTGCACTTTCCCCAAAGAAGCTTCTCCTTGAGCCCACGCTGCCCAGAAATTGGGGGCCCCATAATGGCACTGAGAGTGATGGATACACAGGGGAGACAGGCTGGCAGCGGTGCATCGTGCTGTGCAGAACGATACCTATTTCACAGCCAGCAGGGAGGGGCAGGGCCAGATCGCCAGTGATGCTCTGACCCAGCCCCATGCAGCTTGAATGCTCGGGACTCAGAGGCCGTGGGGTAGGAGCTGGAGTGAGAGCTGCTGAGTTGGCAGCACTGGGAGCCCACCTGCGGAAGTGTAATTGTAGATGGTGTCATGGTGAGCCCAGCTGTCCAGCACTGTTTGCACCAAAGGACTTGGAATGCCTGGAGGGCTGCTCTCCCTCCACCCCTCCTTCTGCCTGCATGACTTGATTGGTATAGGTGAGTCCTTGTCACAGTGCTGGAGGTGGGCACATAGCCAAAAGTTCACATGCACTGCATCTCCACTGGAAAAGGGAGTACTACATGGATGGAATAATGGTGCTGGGGGATATCAAGGGTGTATGGGGGGAAAAATGGCTGAGGGGGGGATCTGGGGTGTATAGGGGGTGTATAAAGAGGCCACAGTGTAGGGGGTATCAGGGATGTAGTGGGGTCACAATACAAGGGGTATCTTATGGTATGTGGGGTGTAGAGGGGTCTGAGTGCTAGGAGATATCTAGGGTGTAGAGGGGTCAGAGTGCTGGGGGATATCTGGGGTGTAGAGGGGTCAGAGTACTGGGGGGATATCTAAGGTGTAGTAGGGTCAGAGTGCTTGGGGGATATCTGGGGTGTAGAGGGGTCAGACTGTGGAGGAGATATCTGGGATGTAGAGGGGTCAGAGTGCTGGGGGGATATCTGGGGTGTAGAGGGGTCTGAGTGCTGGGGGCATATCTGGGGTGTAGAGGGGTCAGAGTGCTAGGGGTATATCTAGGGTGTAGAGGGGTCCGAGTGCTAGGGGGATAACTGGGGTATAGAGGGGTCAGAGTGCTGGGGAGATATCTAGGGTGTAGAGGGGTCACAGTGGTGGCGGGATATCTGGGGTGTAGAGGGGTCAGAGTGCTTGGGGGATATCTGGGGTGTAGAGGGGTCAGAGTGCTTGGGGGATATCTGGGGTGTAGAGGGGTCAGAGTGCTTAGGGGATATCTGGGGTGTAGAGGGGTCAGAGTGCTGGGGGGATATCTGGGGTGTAGAGGGGTCAGAGTGCTGGGGTGATTTCTATGGTGTAGAGGGGTCAGAGTGCTTGGGGGATATCTGGGGTGTGGAGGGGTCAGAGTGCTGGGGGATATCTGGGGTGTAGATGGGTCAGAGTGCTTGGGGGATATCTGGGGTGTAGAGGGGTCAGAGTGTGGAGGGGATATCTGGGGTGTAGAGGGGTCAGAGTGCTGGGGGGATATCTGGGATGTAGAGGGGTCAGAGTGCTGGGGGGATATCTGGGGTGTACAGGGATCTGAGTGCTGGGGGCATATCTGGGGTGTAGAGGGGTCAGAGTGCTAGGGGTATATGTAGGGTGTAAAGGGTTCAGAGTGCTAGGGGGATAACTGAGGTATAGAGGGGTCAGAGTGCTGGGGGGATATCTAGGGTGTAGAGGGATCAGAGTGCTGGGGGGATATCTAGGGTGTAGAGGGGTCAGAGTACTTGGGGGATATCTAGGGTGTAGAGGGGTCAGAGTGTTTGGGGGATATCTGGGGTGTAGACGGGTCAGAGTGCTTGGGGGATATCTGGGGTGTAGAGGAGTCAGAGTGCTGGGGGGATATCTAGAGTGTAGAGGGGTCAGAGTACTTGGGTAGTATCTAGGGTGTAGAGGGGTCAGAGTGCTTGGGGGATATCTGAGGTGTAGAGGGGTCAGAGTGCTTGGGGGATACCTGGGGTGAAGAGGGGTCAGAGTGCTTGGGGGATATCTGGGGTGTACAGGGATCTGAGTGCTGGGGGCATATCTGGGGTGTAGAGGGGTCAGAGTGCTAGGGGTATATGTAGGGTGTAGAGGGTTCAGAGTGCTAGGGGGATAACTGAGGTATAGAGGGGTCAGAGTGCTGGGGGGATATCTAGGGTGTAGAGGGATCAGAGTGCTGGGGGGATATCTAGGGTGTAGAGGGATCAGAGTGCTGAGGTATATCTGGGGTGTAGAGGAGTCAGAGTGCTGGGGGGATATCTAGGGTGTAGAGGGGTCAGAGTACTTGGGGGATATCTAGGTTGTAGAGGGGTCAGAGTGCTTGGGGGATATCTGGGATGTAGACGGGTCAGAGTGCTTGGGGGATATCTGGGGTGTAGAGGAGTCAGAGTGCTGGGGGGATATCTAGGGTGTAGAGGGGTCAGAGTACTTGGGGGATATCTAGGGTGTAGAGGGGTCAGAGTGCTTGGGGGATATCTGGGGTGTAGAGGGGTCAGAGTGCTTGGGGGATATCTGGGGTGAAGAGGGGTCAGAGTGCTTGGGGGATATCTGGGGTGTAGAGGGGTCAGAGTGCTGGGGGGATATCTGGGGTGTAGAGGGGTCAGAGTGCTGGGGTGATTTCTATGGTGTGAAGGGGTCAGAGTGCTGGGGGATATCTGGGATGTAAACGGGTCAGAGTGCTTGGGCGATATCTGGGGTGTGGACGGGTCAGAGTGCTGGGGGGATATCTGGGATGTAGAGTGGTCAGAGTGCTGGGGGGATATCTGGGGTGTAGAAGGGTCAGAGTGCTTGGGGGATATCTAGGGTGTAGAGGGGTCAGAGTGCTTGGGGGATATCTGGGGTGTAGAGAGGTCACAGTACAGTATTTGATACACTGACGATTTTGCAGGTTTTCCTACTTACAAAGCATGTGGAAATTGGGGAGGTGGAAGTATACGGGCAGTTGGCTATAGCGCGGATCTGAACTGGTTCATAAAATAAGATACAGAAGTACCATCATCCAAATTAATATGTGAAATTGGGGAGGTGGAAGTATGCGGGCAGTTGCTGATGCTGACCAACATATAAAACCACCTAAAGTAGTTTAGTGGACTATCTCGGTACTGATACAATAACATATGAATATGATAAAAGTGAAGATTTTAATACATATGAAACATACAAATTATTCATTATTAAAAATAATACACCACAAAACAAACTAGCAACTAACGGGTCCCCCCGTAGAGTGTCCATCATGTGGGACCATGATTCGAGCAGCAGTGACTCTCCAGGCTGGGCTGTTGTGATGGGCGGTTGCTGTTTTCAGGTAAATGTCTCCAGCGGAGAGCAGTGCGGGGGTTATGGGTTCCCCTAGTGTCCACTCTCTTTCACCCTGTTCTTTTATCCCTCTTCTCCCCCCTCCCTAATTTCCCCTTTCCTCTTTGGACTTTCTCGATTTATTTTTGTGTTTTTATTGCAGATTTACCTGCCACTTTGGGTCCCATAGACTGAATAGTCATCTGTGCCTACACAGTTTTAGTGGCTTCTGTTTGGTTTGGAGTTACCTTGTTTGTGCTTTCATTTACCTGTACTCAGCACCTCCCTATACTACATCCAGCCCATGCCATTATTATCCCATGGTTATGCTTTCAGCTTGGTGAGTTTATTTAATGTTTAACTTATAATACTCTGGTGGTTAAGGCTTTTCTTTCACATTGTCCGCCACACTTACCCTTCCCCCCTTCCTCCCCCCCCAACTCCCCCTTTTCCCCTCCCCCCCTCCCCCCATTACCCTCCCTTCTGCCCTTCACACCTATTTCCTCACACCCGTGTGTCCCCCCCTTCCTTTTTCCCTCTCCCTCCCCTCTCCCCCCTCCCCTTTTTACTCTCCTTTCCTTAATTTTTCCCTCTTTTTTCCCCCCTCTCCTATTCCCTTCCCCTTTACATTCCTTCTTGTCAACTTCCCCCGTTTCCCCCCCACCCCTTCCCCCCTCCCCACCTCTTTCTCCTCCTTCTCCCCCCTCCTTATCCTTTCCCCCTTTCTTCCCGTTTCCCTCCTTCCCCCCCCCTCCCCTTTACCCTCTCCGTCTTTCCCTCCCCATCCCCTTCCCAGTCGGTCACATTGCTACACTACCTGGTTTCACTCACCAACCATTGTAATTCATTACTTTATACAATATTATACCAGAGACTGTCACTACAATCCCCCTTTGCCGCCATGGGGGGGAATTTTTTCGGGTCCTGTTGCTGGTCGCATTGGTCCAGTTGGGTGAGCAGGTTTACTTTATCCAACATTGACTGTAAATTTTATTAAAGTTGAATTTGCTCTGTAAATATAGTTTGTCTTACCGTATTATTTTTCCCATAGACCACTCCTCCTGAAGAAGCGGTTTACACCGCGAAACCGGTAGAGGAAATTTTTATACGCCACTTCAATAGACACTCTACAGGGGGACCCGTTAGTTGCTGGTTTGTTTTGCGGTGTATTATTTTTAATAATGAATCATTTGTATGTTTCATATGTATTAAAATCTTGACTTTTATCATATTTATGTGTTATTGTATCAGTACCAAGATAGTCCACTAAACTACTTTAGGTGGTTTTATATGTTGGTCAGCATCAGCAGCTGCCCACACACTTCCACCTCCCCAACTTCCACATATTAATTTGGATGATGGTACTTCTATATCTTATTTTATTAACCAGTTCAGATCTGTGCTATAGCCAAATGACGGCTTCAGCGTGGATCTACATTGCCAGGACTACGTCCATTGATGTCGTCCCCCTTTCCTTGCTCCCCGCGCGCGCGCATCGGGGAAAATCTGTGTTGGCGGTGTCCCTTGGACACGGCCAATCACAGATCGCTGTAAAGGGCCAATCACAGCGGCCGTTTACGGCGCAATCGCTGTGGCCAATGAGAGATGATCTCAAATGTAAACATATGAGATCATCTCTCATTACCGGCTCTCTCTCCTCACACAGAAACTGAGTGTGAGGAGAGAGAGCTTCTGTGAATAATTGTGAGTGAATTTTACAGTACAAAAAACAAACAGTGTGCCCAAACAGTGCCCAATCAGTGCCCCCAGTGACAATTAGAATCTATAGCTAGTGCCATCTGTGCCCACCTGTGCGCATCAGTGCCCACTTGTGCCATCAGTGCATCATCTTTGCCATCAGTGCCCATCTGTGCCATCAGTGCCCCTCTGTGCACGTCTGTGCCCATCTGTGCAATCAGTGCGCATCTGTGCCACCTCATCAGTGCCCATCTGTGCCACCTCATCAGTGCACATCTGTGCAATCAATCAGTGCACATCTGTGCCGCCTCATCAGTGCCCATCTGTGCCACCTCATCAGTGCCATTTGTGCCACCTCAACAGTGCCCATTTGTGCCACCTCAACAGTGCACATCTGCAATCAACAAGTGCACATCTGTGCAATCAATCAGTGCATATCTGTGCCGACTCATCAGTGCCCATTTGTGCCACCTCAACAATGCCCATTTGTGCCGATTCAACAGTGCCCATCTGTGCCACCTCATCAGTGCCCATCTGTGCCACCTCATCAGTGCATATCCGTGCCCACCTGTGCCGCCTCATTAGTGCACATCTGTGCCGCTTCATCAGTGCACATTTGTGCGATCAGTGCCCATTTGTGTCGCCTCATCAGTGCACATCTGTGCCATCAATCAGTGCACATCAGTGCACATCTGTGCTCATCAGTGCCACCTCATCAGTGCCCATCAGTGCAGGCTAAGCACACACCTGTGCAGTCTCATTACCACCAGCAACCATGTCCAAAAGATGCTTTTCTGCCGAGAAGGCATACCAAATTCTTTCCACGGCCGACGAGAGCAATGGGGAGCTCTCTTTTTCAGATTCCCTTTCAAATTCGGATTCTGAGTCTGACGTAAATTATGAGCCAGTCCTCAGTAGTGGAACACTGACAGACTCAGAGGAGGAAGATATTCGGCCCGCCAAACAAAGGCATTCTGGTGAGGAGGCAGTGGCATCCACCAGCACCGCAGTGGCATCCACCAGCACCACAGTGCCATCCACCAGCACCGCAGTACGTCGGCAAGAAAGGCCAAGTATCAGTGGGGTGTCACCTCAGCCCCAAAGGGTTAGGACCCATGCCAGCCTTCCCTATGCCCTTCAGAACCCCTTGTGGCTTCCTCCTAATTCAGGAGAAGCTAACATTCCCCCTTTGACTGCCCAGCCAGGAGTCCAGGTGGACACGGAGAATTTTACCCCAATTAATTTTTTAATTTAATTTTTACGAAGAACATATTGGCGTCAATTGTGGCCCAGTGCAACCTGTATGCACAGTAATTTATTTTGCAAAATCCAACATCATATTATGCCCATCCCTACGAGTGAAGAGACCTAATGCCGTATACACACGAGCGGACTTTTCGACCGGACTGTTCCGATGGACCGAGTCCGGCAGCCAATTCGACCGTGTGTGGGCTTCATCGGATCTGCAGCAGACTTTTTCGGTCGAAAATCTGATGGACTTTAGATTTGGAAAATGTTTCAAATCTTTACGTTGGAACTCTGCCGGACCCAGTTCTTATCGAAAAGTCAGCTCGTCTGTATGCTAGTCTGACGGATGAAAAACGACGCTAGGGCAGTTCCTTATTTTAGTCTGGTCGTACGTCATCACATACGAATCCGTCAGACTTTGGTGTGATCGTGTGTAGGCAAGTCCGTTTCGTCGGACCAGTCCGGTCGAAAAGTGTACGAGGCATAACAGTGGAGGCGTTCAAGGTTTTTTTGGGCCTCACATTTAATATGGGACTCACCAAAAAAAATCAATTGCATTCCTATTGGTCAACCCACCCCATCCACCACATGCCGCTCTTCTCTGCAGTAATGCCCAGAACCAGGTATCTGATGATCATGAGGTTCCTACAATTTAGTGACAATACTCAGTGCCCTCCCTGAAATGACCCAAATTATGACAGGCTTTACAAAATTCGGCCAATACTAAATTATTTTTCAGAAATATTCCCCCAGTTGTTTACCCCGGACCAACACATATGTGTGAATGAGTCCCTTGTTAAATTTAGTGGCAGGCTTAAAATTAAGCAATTTATCCCCAGCAAAAGGGCCCGCTATGGGGTGAATGTGTACAAATTATGTGACCGAGCCACAGATTACACATATTCCTTCATAGTCTTCGAAGGGAAGAACACCCAGCTGCAGCCACTAATTGCTCGGACGACTTGGGATCCAGCGGGAAAGTTGTTTGGGACCTCATATACCCCCTACTGGAGAAAGGCTACAATTTATACGTAGACAACTTCTACACATCTCTGCCCCTGTTCCACAACCTTCACCGGAGGAAGATGCCAGCCTGTAAAAAAGAACCGGAAGGGCTTTCCTCAAAGTTTTGCCAATAAAAAGTTGAGAAAAGGAGAAACGGAAAGTCTGCGAAACAAGGAGATTCTGGTAGTGAAGTGGAGGGACAGAAGGGATGTCTACATGTTGTCTTCGATCCACAAATAACACCTACGTGGAAATCCCCAGAAGGAATGGCCCCATCCAAAAACCAACATGCATCCATGAATACAATTTGTTTATGGGGGGAGTCCACTTCAACGACCAAATGCTCGAACCATACCTTGCCACAAGACGGACCTACCATTGGTATAAAAAAGTAGCAATTTATTTTTTTCAATTGGCCATATTCAATTCCTATATCATTTACCGCAACTCCACCCAAAACCCCCAACCCTTCCTTGGCTACCAGGAGGAAATTTACACTGCCCTTATATTCCCGAACGGCCCACCAGAAAACATCCGATCAGATGTTCTTAGTCGACTCTCCGAACGCCACTTTCCCGATAAAACCCCTCCCAAACCAACAGGCCAAAGACGTCAAAAAAGATGTAGGGTGTGTACCAGTAGAGGAGTCAGAAGAGACACATCTTATTATTGTTCACAATGTCCTTCCCAACCAGGCCTCTGCATAGGTGAATGTTTTCGCCATTACCATACTTCAATAAATTATTAGTGAAGTATGGTAAACGTAATCCTCAGTTCCTGCCTTCACACACCTTCACACCCCTTATGCCACTGCCTGCTCTGTAACTGACCCTGGCTTGTTATTTGACCACGCTTCTGCCTGCCAATTCTGTACATACCGCTGCCTGATTTGGAACTGACCCTGGACTGTTATTCGACCATGTTTCTGCCTACCGATTCTGTACATACCTCTGCCTGATCTGCAACTGACCCTGGACTGTTATTCGACTATGCTTCTGCCTAACGATTCTGTACATACCTCTGCCTGATCTGGAACTGACCTTGAACTGTTTGACCATGTTATTTGCCTGCCTCTTGGACTGATCTTGTACCCTGCAACTGGACTAGTGGGATTCAACACAGGGGTCTCAAATATGTGAGGGGCTCCAGAATAGTTTTTCTGGATGAAGAAAACAATTTTCTTTGTTTCCTCATTCCTAGATTAGGGTCTGGAGTCTCAGAGGCTTCAAAGAGATTTGGGTGGGAGAAGCCTCTACCCCTGTCCCCATTCTGTCCTGAAAGAGGCCCTACTTCTGCCTGCTGCCTGTAGGACTTACTGCCGTCATGCCTCTGTCAGTCGCACTGACCACAGCACATGGACCATGTTCCTACCAGAACCAATATTTTTGGCACAGCTGACAATATCTCCACCTGCACTGACCCTGGACTGTATATGGACAATATCCCTGCCTGCTGCCTAAAAAATTGTGTTCACTGTTGCTGACCAAGTCCCTGCCTGCTGCCTGGACCAGTGCTATCCTCCTGTGAACAACTGTGCTACTAAAACCACAGGTAATCTTTTGTTTACCCTTTGGTCAGCATAATGTATTTTGGGGTGTAATTCTTGGTATGTGCATGCTATGTGTCCCTGGAACACCTGACGGTGTTCCTTGCATGTTGGGTCTCTGTATGTGGCCAGGCTGTGTAAAGGTCTCACACATGTGGTATTGCCATACTCAGAAGGAGTTGCAGAATGTATTTTGGGGTGTCATTTTTGCTATGTAAATGCTATGTGTTGGAAATATCTTATAAATGGACAACTTTGTGTAAAAAAAAATTTGTTTTCATTTTTTTTCCACATTTTCCAAAAACATCTGGAAGAAAATGAACTGTTCAAAAGACTCATTATGCCTCATATATTATATGTTGGGGTGTTAGCTTTCCAAAATGGGGTCATTTTCTGGGCGTTTTCATTGTCCTGGTGCTCCAGGGCCTTCAAAAGTGTAATAGATGGTTGAGAAATGAAATGTGTAATTTATGCTCGTAGAACACCTGAAGGTGCTACTTCAATGTTAGGCCTCTGTATGTGGTCAGGATGTGTAAAAGTCTCACACATGTGGTATCGTTATTCTCAGGGGGAGTATCAGAATGTATTTTGGGCTGTTATTTTTGCTATGTAAATGCTATGTGTTGGAAATATCTTATAAACGGACAACTCTGTGTAAAAAAAAATGCGAAAATGCGTTTTCATTTTTTTCCACATTTTCCAAAAACTGGAAAAAAATGAACCATTCAAAAGACTAATTATGCCTCATAGATTTTATGTTGGGGTGTTAGCTTTCCAAAATGGGGTCATTTTTATGGGTGTTACCATTGTCCTGATGCTCCAGGCCCTTCAAAAATGTAATAGGTGGGTGAGAAATTAGATGGGTAATTTATGCTTGTAGAACGCCTGAAGGTGCTACTTCAATGTTAGGCCTCTGTATGTGGTCAGGCTGTGTAAAAGTCTCACACATGTGGTATCGTTATACTCAGGAGGAGTAGCAGAATGTATTTTGGGGTGTTATTTTTGCTATGTAAATGCTATGTGTTGGAAATATCTTATAAACGGACAATTCTGTGTAAAAAAAAAATGCGTTTTCATTTTTTTCCATATTGTCCAAAAACTTCTGGAAAAAAATGAACTGTTCAAAAGACTCATTATGCATCAAAGATTATACGTTGGGGTGTTAGCTTTCCAAAATGGGGTTATTTTGTGGGCGTTTCCATTGTCTTGGTGCTCTAGGGCCTTCAAAAGTGTAATAGGTAGTCAACAAGTTAGACAAGGTAATTTATGCTCCTTGAACACCTGATGATGCTCCCTGCATGTTGGGCCTCTTTATGTGGCCAGGTAGTGAAAAAGTCCCACACTTGTGGTATCGTAATACTCAGGAGGAGTAGTAGAATGTATTTTGGGGTGTAATTTGTGGTATGCACATTCCATGTGAGAGAAATAAGCTATTACAATGACAATTTTGTGAAAAAAAATAAAAAATAAAATAAAATCTTAATTTTGCAAAGAAATGTGGGAAAAAATTACAACTTCAAATAACTCACACTGCCTCTTACTAAATGCCCTGGAATTTCTACTTTCCAAAAGGGGTCATTTGGAGGGTATTTGTACTTTCCTGGCTAGTTAGGGTCTCGAGAAATGAGATGAGGTCTCAGTACATCAGATGCAATCATTTTTTATGATTTGCACCATAGCTTGTAGACTCTATAAATTTCACACAGACCACATAATATCCACTAATTTGGGTTATTTTTTACCAAAGATATGTTGCAGTATAAATTGTGGCCAACATTTATGAAGAACAATTGCTAATTTGCAAAATTTTATTACAGAAACTAAGAAAAATGCAGTTTTTTCAAAATTTTTGGTCTTTTTTCATTTATAGCGCAAAAAATAAAAAACCCAGAGGTGATCAAATACCACCAAAAGAAAGCTCTATTTGTATGAAAAACGGACAAAAAAAACATTTGGGTACAGTGTTGCATGACTGAATAATTGTCATTCAAACTGAAAGCTAGGTACTCTTCAACTGTGAGAGACGGAATCTAAAACAAAAATCCAGAAACTCACATTGTATGATTTTAAAAAAAATAATTTGTATTTTATTGCATGACATAAGTATTTGATCACCTACCAACCAGTAAGAATTCCGGCTCTCACAGACCTGTTATTGTTTTCTTTAAGAAGCCCTCCTGTTCTCCACTCATTACCTGTATTAACTGCACCTGTTTGAACTTGTTACCGGTATAAAAGACACCTGTCCACACACTCAATCAAACAGGCTCCAACCTCTCCACAATGGCCAAGACCAGAGAGCTGTGTAAGGACATCAGGGATAAAATTGTAGACCTGCACAAGGCTGGGATGGGCTACAGGACAAAAGGGAAGCAGCTTGGTGAGAAGGCAACAACTGTTGGCGCAATTATTAGAAAATGGAAGAAGTTCAAGATGACAGTCAATCTCCCTCGGTCTGGGGCTATATGCAAGATCTCACCTTGTGGGGCATCAATGATCACGAGGAAGGTGAGGGATCAGCCCAGAACTACATGGCAGGACCTGGTCAATGACCTGAAGCAGGGGCGGACTGGGCCAGGGGACAGGGATGCATTTGCCCCCCAGGCCGCCCGCACCACTTCCGTTGCAGCAGTCATGGAACTATTTTTTTATTTTTTGCTGGGGCGGAGGTGATCGCTGGCACTTTTCCTGTCAGTGTTAATACAGTAGATGCAGTGAAAGCCAGCTTTCCCGGGAGTTGGGCTGTATCTGCTTGTCGCCCGTCCCATCACCACTGTCTTCCTATAGCTCACTCGGCCGCCTGTCCAATCCGACACACCTCCCATTTGTTTCTGCCCAAACCCTCCCTACACTCCAGCCCCCTGCATGCAATGCCTGCACTGTACTCAGCCTACCTGTGGAGACCAGCCTAAGGGGGAAGCTTAATTAATGAGTGAGCTATCTGCACCCTGCACAACCCCCTCTCTACCACCCAACCTCCTTATGCTTTTCCTCTTCTTTTCATTCTCATTACTTACCCTCCCCCCTGCAAACTGGGGGGGGGGGGGGTGTTGTGCAAGCTAGGGGGGAGTTTGCCGACCATGGTTGGGGGGATGTGTAAACTGAGGGGGGATTGTGCAGACTGGGGGGGGGGGATTGTGCAGACTAGGGGGGGGGGGTTGTGTAAACTGAGGGGTCATTGTGCAGACTGGGGGGAGGGGCATTGTGCAAAGTGGGGGGGATTGTGCAGACTAGGGGAGGGGGGGATTGTGCAAACTGGGGGGTGATTGTGGAGACTAAGGGGAGGGGGGAATGTGCAGACTGGGGGGGTGCAGACTGGGGGTAGGAAGGATTGTGCAGACTGGGGGGGAATTGTGCAGACTGGGGGGATGTGCAGACCGGGGGTAGGAGGGATTGGGCAGACTAGGGGGGGGTGCAGACTGGGGTAAGGAGGGATTGGGCAGACTGGAGGCAATTGTGCAGAATGAGAGGGGTGGAGAACTGAGAGCAACGCAGAGAAAACTACAACTCCCAGAGTCTTGGAGGCAGACAGAGGCAGGGTGCACCAGGGAGTTGGGACGCATGTGACTGGCTCAGGCTATGGGGCTGGACGCTGGCTGCAAGAACTTGACCCCAGGAGCATCACCCCCCCAGGAGGTCGTGGAAGGACCTGCTGAGCTGCCATCGCAGAGGTAAGAGAGCCTGACACAGCTGACCCCCACATCAGGCTGCATTGATGGGCACTGGTGAGGTTGCATTGATGGGCACTGGTGAAGCTGCATTCATGGGCACTGGTGAGTGCTACAGAAGCTAATACTCTTGCGCACAGGTGTGTAAGCTAGATGATCCCAAGGGTTCAGAAAGGACAGTGAATTTCGGCCTTGCTGCTCTCCAGGATGGGATTATCCTAGTAGTAAACGATAAGAAAGAAAAAGAGAGTGCACGGCCTAGTGCATTATCCTTGAGAAAAATTTATTAAAAACAAGATTAAAATCTACTCACAAAGGTAGGGAGAAAATGTCGCACTGTATACAGTCACAAGGCGATTAATCCTCTGGTAGCAGTTTCCAAGTGCTAGGAAGAGGACGTACGAACCGCTGCTGGCTAACGCATTTCGAAGGTGTCCCTTCTTCATCAGAGCCTTAGCTGTGTTAGTCTCTTACTACTATTTATACATGTGTCTGTCTGAAATTCTCATCTTAGATTGGTACTGGAACTCCTCCCTTAATTGGTGGGAGGTTCCGAGAGGGGGCTGGGCCTCTGCCACATTGTTATAAAGTGTTCATTTAGTAGGCGGGGGACCCTGCAGGCATGAAAGTCTTTGGCATCGAGTCCATTGGAGGCGAGCTGGATACAGGAAGAAGATACCAGAGGCTATGTAAGCGAGAGGCCTTCTGGATCTTCACCCTTGGCAGTCTCGCCCCTGGTGGCCTAAACGAAGACCCCGAAATACATAAAATAGTTTAACAACACCTTAGAGTCTATCTAGCGGGCCAGTCCCATGTCCATTTACCATTTTTAGTCAGACCATCATTTATTGTGTATTACTACTACCACCTCCCTCTTAACTTTTTTCCTATTAACATCTAGGCCATTAAAAAAGACTTTAGGCTAATTATGAGTATTAGGTCCCAAAGATTGAACCAATTTTAATGACCTATATACAAGTTAGCCCCTAAAAAATATGTAACTATGCACTTTGTATACGACTAGATCAAAGCATACATGGGTTTATGCATATGCTTAATTTTAGTGGCCACATAATTTATCCTATATACCTTTCCCACAAGAAAGCATATAATGCCGCGTACACACGGTCGGACTTTTCGTCTACAAAAGTCCGACAGCCTGTCCGACAGACTTCCTGTGGACTTTCGGCGGACTTGCAGCAGACTTTCTAACGAACGGACTTGCCTACACACGACCACACAAAAGTCCGACGGATTCGTACGTGATGACGTACACCGGACTAAAATAAGGAAGTTCATAGCCAGTAGCCAATAGCTGCCCTAGCATGGGTTTTTGTCCGTCGGACTAGCACACAGACGAGCGGATTTCGGGGTCCGTCGTAGTTACGACGTAAAGATTTGAAGCATGTTTCAAATCTAAAGTCCGTCGGATTTGAGGCTGAAAAAGTCTGCTGAAAGTCCGGAGAAGCCCACACACGATCGGATTACCAGCCAGCTTTAGTCCGTCGGCGTCCGTTGGACTTTTGTAGACGAAAAGTCCGACCGTGTGTACGCGGCATTAGAACCAGCATCTGTAGTTTTATTTCTATGTTTTATCTTTTTCCTTGGAGTGCATATATGTGCATGTATATGTATTGGCCTCCGTATGTTCACATAGATGTACTCCAGCTATAGCAACATCCAAAATAATGTGCATAATTATATATGTGTTCTTCAATAATTGATTTACACACTTTTGCACATGTATACGACCATCTGTATTTATAAGCTTTTACCATCAATTATATTATATTTTACTAATGTGTTGCCTATCTTCTTATACATGTGCATACTAGTCTTTTTAAACTCTCTATTTGTAGTCATTATCAATTACATTCATTCAAACATTGATGTTTGTTCATTGGATTAGTTGTATGTCCATATCCATCAACATGCGCGTGCACACTATGTGTGCTTATATACCTAGTGCCTAAAAAAAAACACAGGTTACAGCTCCTGTGATATAGTGTTAGTTATAAACAACCGCTATAAACCACATTAACTAATGGCACATGATTGTACATACCTATGTTACATGCTCCAGCTATGTATACATATCATTTATATACCAATTTATATACCAGTTTGCCTATACTCTCTCCCTCTCTCCTCCCCCCCTCTTTCAACATTAAGTACGTTTTTAATATTATGTACGGTTATTATCTTGTTTTTGCCCCCTCAGAGGCTCTACTGCGAGCTAAGTGCTCCTCATACTATCCCCCTAATGTATCGCCCTGACGGTTTTGTCTAACTTTGCCCTCTATCTTTTTCCTCGACAACATGGCGGCTATTGTTTACTAATAGAGGTCAATCCCATGCGTCAATGGGCGCACGGAAAGTGACGTCATCACCACACTTCCGCCTTGTGGATCGCAACTAGGTAGTGATGGCCCGGCGTGCGTTCCACTCGCCGAGACAGCGCATCGGGACAAGTGATGAGATGCTAGCTGTCGGCGACGGAAACCGGAGCAGGTACAGCCAACACAGAGGGGTTCCTAGAGAGGGTGAGAGCTATGGCTTTCCCTTTTTTTAACTCATATCACACAATATTTAACTCATATCACTCAATGGATATGCTTCTTAAGATATTTTTTAATCCCCTATTGATATACCCAGGACCACCAAATGTATGATATTTAGCAACAGACCCAGGTTAGCTTACTGCTGGATACATGCACTCCCAGTGTGCATGCACATGCAAAAAGAGACAGAGTCGAATGAACCAAATCAAATAAACAAAATAAAATAAAATATAATGAATTGAAACCTATACCTACTAAATTAACACTTTATAACAATGTGGCAGCCACACCCCTCTCGGAACCTCCCACCAATTAAGGGAGGAGTTCCAGTACCAATCTAAGATGAGAATTTCTGACAGACACATGTATAAATAGTAGTAAGAGACTAACACAGCTAAGGCTCTGATGAAGAAGGGACACCTTCGAAACGCGTTAGTCAGCAGCGGTTCTTACGTCCTCTTCCTTGGACCTGGAAACTGCTACCAGCGGATTAATCGCCTTGTGACTGTATACAGTGCGACATTTTCTCCTTACCTTTGTGAGTAGATTTTAATCTTGTTTTTAATAAATTTTTCTCAAGGATAATGCACTAGGCCGGTGCACTCTCTTTTTCTTTCTTATGGGCACTGATGAAGCTGCATTGATGGGCACTGATGAAGCTGCATTGATGGGCACTGGTGAGGCTGCACTGATGGGCACTGGTGAGGCTGCATTAATGGGCACTCATGAGGCTGCGTTGATGGACACTGATGAGGGTGCATTGATGGGCACTGATGAGGCGGAGCTGATGGGCATTGGTGAGATTGCATTGCTGGGCACTGATGAGGCACTAGTGAGGCTGCATGGATGGGCAGGGGTAAGGCTGCATGGATGGGCACTGGTGAGACTGCACTGATGGGCACTGGTGAGGCTGCATTGATGGGCACTGGTAAGGCTGAATTGATTGGCACTGATCAGGCTGAATTGATGGGCACTGGTGAAGCTGTATTGATGGGCACTGATGAGGCTGCACCTATGCTCTGGTGATGCTGTATTGATGGGCACTGATCAGGTGGAATTGATGGGCACTGATCAGGCTGCACTGGTGAGGCTGCATTGATGGGCACTGGTGAAGCTGCATTGATGGGCACTAGTGAGGCTGCATGGATGGGCAGGGGTAAGGTTGCATGGATGGGCACTGGTGAGGCTGCACTGATGAGCACTGGTGAGGCTGCACTGATGGGCACTGGTAAGGCTGCATTGATGGGCACTGGCAAGGCTGAATTGATGGGCACTGATCAGGCTAAATTGATGGGCACTGGTGACGCTGCATTGATGGGCACTGATGAAGCTGAGCTGATGGGCACTGGTGAGGGTGCCATGATAGGCACTGATTTGGCAGCATTGATGGGCACTAATCAGGCTGCATTGATGGGCACTGATGAGGTTGGGCTGATGGGCACTGGTGAGGCTGCATTGATGGGCACTGATTAGGCTACATTGATGGGTACTGGTGACGCTGAATTGATGGGCACTGGTGACGATGCATTGATGGTCACTAATCGGGCTGCATTGATGGACGCTGGTGAGTCTGCATTGGTGGGCATTGATGGGCACTGGTGAGGCTGAGCTGATGGGCACTGATGCGACTGCATTGATGGGCACTGGTGAGGTTGCACTGATGGGCACTTATGAGGTTGCATTGATGGGCACTGATGAGGCTGCACTGATGAGCACTGATGAGGCTGCACTGATGCATTATTTTTGTTAAACCTCCTTTGTTGCTATTATCATTAAATTATGTTACCACATTGTATCATATTTGCCTTGCCTATATATATATATATATATATATATATATATATATATATATATATATATATATATATATATATATATATATATATATTTAGCAGAGACCCTAGAGAGTAAAATGGCCATTGTTGCAATATTTTATGTCACACTGTATTTGCACAGCGGTCTTTCAAACACATTTTTTTTGGGAAAAAATACACTTTAATGAATTATTAAAATACGAAACAGTAAAGTTAGCCCAATTTTTTTTTTTTTGTTTAATGTGAAAAATGGTGTTACCCCATGAGAATGATGAGAGAATTGAGATCTTTATTCTAAGCAAAAAAAATTGTGATTCTCATTTTGGCCAGAATCGCGCAACTGTACTCTGCAGTAAAACAAACTTACTTATCTGCTCGCAGTCTCCTGCAGGATTGTACACTGAGCTGCACAGCTTAGTGTACATTCTTGGCACAATGAAACAATGAAAGGGAGTTATGTAATTCAAGGCCAGCCAATGAAAAACTGATTGGCCCAAACAGTGCCCAAGATAATCCAGTGCCCAGGCCAAAGATGCCAAATTGCCCCCCCCCCTTTTTATGTGTGAGCTTATGAGGGGTAGGGGGAGAGAGAGCACAGCCCGCACCTCCTCCCGGCTCTCTCCTTGCCGCTTCCATCTCTAGGCTGACAGAAGTAGTGATCCCGCTGTCATTACTGCTGTCAGCCTTATAGTAGAAAGAACTTGCAGTGCCCAAATCCCTACAATATACACTGTGCCCAGGGCAGCCGCCCCTTCTGCCCACCCCTTGTCCTAGCCCTTGGCCCAAACCCGGATGAGGACTGGGTGATCATGATGACACGGAAGAGGGAGCGAGGGGACATGAGTTTAAGCTGGCCATACCTGCAGCAGAGAGCTCTGTGCAGTGGTTTTGCAGAGAGCAGCCCTGATCCTCTTCTTTTTGGGTCCCCTGCCAGTGGTCCTGGCTTCTCCCCCGGCGAGTGCCCCCCATAGCAAGCCATTTCCCAGATAGCAAGTAATTGTGCTGCAAGTTTGAAAATGACTTGCTAAGCTATTGCTAGACTTGCCAGGCTACACATGTTTGTTGCACAATTGCAGCAAGTCCGCATTGGATGACTCCAAATTTCAACTTTCTTTGCAAACATTCTGCAAGTCTGCTGCAAGTTATCCTTGTTATCTGGTTTGCTATGGGTGCACTCGAGCAGGCTTGCTCCTGAGCCGCACTCTATGTGTCCATTCACACACACAGAGTGGTGCAGCCCCACCCCCGCTATCACCTCATTGGCTCACTGGCTGTGATTGACAGCAGCAGGAGGTGTGAGCCAATGAGGAGAAGCTCCCGCTGCTGCCAAAAGTCAATCAGTAGTGCAAGTTGCATGATAGAATCATAGAATGCATGAAGATAAAAAAACCTTGTGCCTTTACAACCACTTTAAGACCTCTCATATTGTGTCTTGTGCCAGATAGCTTGGCCCCCCATCACATGGGCCTCAGGCTTATGGACTAAACTCAGAGCCTTAGCCTGAACCACAGAATATGCAGGACCCTGCAAGAGAATGGGCTCCCAGCATGAAGAGTGGTCAGAGTGGAAGTGGCCCGGAGGAATGTAATGAGGGGGGTTTCAGACCCGCTAGCAGTGGGGTCTGCTCCATTAGGGGTGTAGGGGCGCTGCCCCCCTAACCCATGCACCCGGCCCCTAATCTACATGCCGGGTGCCAGACGCATGGAATTCAAGGAGGTTTTTTTTTAGAACCTGATGCTCTAATTGGCTTAAAAAAGGGTGGGCTTGGGGCGCAAAGCACTGCACCCCAAGCCCACCCAGTTCTGTGACAATAGTGAATTAATATTCGCTATTGTCTTACAGCTTCCCCACCTGGCCAATCAGGAAGCGGGTCTTAAGACATGATTGGCCAATAGAAGAAGCGACTGCATTAGCCAGGAGCAGAAGCAGGAGGGAAGCCACCGAAGCTGCGACCTGGATGGGGTAAGTGCGTGCTAGTGGGCGGTTGAGCGACGGGGGGGTTTGTTCATCAATCGACCGAGCGACAGGGGGGGTTTGTTCGCCGATTGACCGAGCAACGGGGGGGCTTGTCATCGGTCGACCGGATGAATGGGGGGGTCGGGTGGTTTGTTTGCCGCCCCCCCCCTCCCAAAATGGAGCAACAGCCGCTACAGCCCCCTATTTAGCACTGGGAAACACTTTTTGAAACTATATACATCAGACCAAAATGAGGGAAGATGAGGAGGAAAGAGGGACAGAGGGACATTGGTCCAAATCAGGGACAGTCCCTCGAAATCAGGGACATTTGGGAGCTATGCTGTAGACCACTAGTTGGAGGTTCGGCCACCTTGAACCTTTGCTGTAGACCACTAGTTGGAGGTTTGGAAACCTTGAGCAGCTACGAGGTGCCTACAAAATTTAATTCAAGGAGTCCAGACATGTTAGAAATTGAAAGATCTTTCACAGCTCATGTTTGAAGGTTTTAGCACCCTTTGGGTGGATTTAGGTGGACAAAGATCCCGTGTACATAAAGTAATCTCACTGAATGGCGTATAGAATACACAGTATTTAGTCCAGGGGCTGCAGTGAGACACACAACCCTCTGTTCCTCCAGCTGTGGGCAGGGTTTATTCATCTGCTGGCTTCACTAACACACTGACTCATGGAAAGTCTGCCCTGCTTAGACTGACTTTTACATACCCTACTTCTGAGAGCCAGGAGGTTCTTTTTTTATTTCCAAGGCTGAGTGTAATCTAAAAATAGAACCCGTCTCTTTTCTTTTTTTTTCTCTGTAAGGATAACATTGAAGTGGTTGAAGGAGACATGAATGAAAAGCAGGTCTTTGGGGCTGGATTAAGATGCAGCGGAACAACTACAAAAGAGGGTTTTCATTACCGAAATATTACGGAGATATTACAAGGCATTTCATGGCTGCAAAGGTGTAATGAGGGGTCAGGAGAGGAATATTAGCGGCTTTCACGGGTTGCTACAGGTGGAGCTGGGGGTCATAGATATTAAAACAGCTCTGCAAGGTGTAACATAGGCTGTGTGCACTCTATAATACGTTAATATCTTTCCATAGACCGTCTAGTGCTTTTGTGTTTCATCAATGTGCTGAAAACTTTTATATATATATATATATATATATATATATATATATATATATGATTTTTTTTTTCTTTGCTGCATTGTATTCCGATTTTAAAGCTGAAAATAAAGCCTTTGCAAGCACACAGGGAGCACATCCCACTTGCTGAGTCCTTTGGTATTTCATCCAGGTACTGCTGTAGACCTCAAATCCACCCTACTTCTCTTTGTTGTTAAAGCGGAGCTCCAGCCCCCCCCCCAAAAAAAAAATTAAAGTCAGCAGCTGCAAATACTGTAGCTGCTGACTTTTAATATTAGCATATTTACCTGTCCAGGGCTCCCATTATATTGGCACCCCAGCCAATTTTTCAATCGACTCTCGGTTGCTGCCGCTGCCACCGTCGCCATTCCTTGTAGATTCTGATAAGCCTCCTGCCTGCAGACCCACAAAAGCATCACCCAGGGTTGTCGAGAAGAGGCCCTTGTCCCCATCAACATGGGGACAAGGTGCTTTGCCCCCCAAAGCATCCCCCCCATGTTGAGGGCATGTGTCCTGCTAGGCTGCATGCTCGGATAAGGGTTGGCCGGCTTCCTGGCCTGCACCTTAACACCCAGCTATTCATTGTGCCCTGATTGGGCAAAGCTTTGCCCAATCAGGGCTTAGAATGCACTGTGCAGCGCGCAGTGCATCGTGGGGCGCTCGCCGGGCGAACATCTCGCTGAGCGCACAGCAAATTCAGGTGTTTGCCGAATGGGCAAACAGACAATGTTCGGGCTGAACTTTTTTTTCAACTCAAACTGTTTGCCCAACTCTAGTCATAAGCCACCAATCACCTGTAACTCTGCCTTGGAAGTATGAATGTTAGTAGTGATTCCATAAGCAGGAGGAATTTAAGGCTTACATTTAGTTAAAAATTAAAAAAATATCAGAACAAGGGATTGTACTTTCATTTAAAGTGTCCCTTATGCTGCTGGCTGCTCTTAGTTGAAATCCAAAGTCCTCTGACTCCCTCCCTTTCCCAATACCCATATTGTTAATACGATAGTCTGGACCTATCATAGGAATTCGTCAAAAATGTTGACTGTGCACAACCTTTCTGCCCCCCCCCCCCCTCCATTCAAAGAGGCCACACTAAAGCTTCCATCAATGATAAAAACACTCTATAAGTGGGCAGGTGAATGAATGGTCTGCCCCCTCCATTCATAGATCACTTTTTATAATTGAAAGCTTCTATGAATAGAGGAGGGGGTGGAAAGAGCAGACAGAGTAGGTGCTCTTGACTAGTGCATGTGAACAGACCCAGCCGATCATATTGATCCCCACAGCACTGGAAGATTACAGCTTTGAGGGAGAGCAGCACGAAGCACAAAGTCAGCTGAAGTCACTCAGCCAGTCCAGGCTCTGGATCAATCCCAACTTTAATGTTGGGATCCATCCAAATGTTTGATGAGCAGCTGGCTCAGCCTCTCAGCCTGAGCCAGCCACTCCTGCCCCCTCCACAGCCTGCAGCTCAAGTGAACGTTGGAGGGGCAGAGTACAGAGCGATGACTGACAGTCCCTTTCTGCTCATTGAAGACTGAGAACTGAGCCATCATTGGTCTTTGATCGCTCAGTTCTCTGTACAGAGGTGGTGGTGGATAGCTGCAGCTGGTTTCCGTGCTGCAGCCATCTAGGTGAGTATAACTATTTTTCATTTTCAATTCCCTAACTTCTCTTTAAAAAAAAAAATTATCTAAACTTATGCCGCGTACAGACAAGCAGAATGTCCGACAGAAAAAGTCAGACGGAAGCTTTTCATCATATATTCCGATCGTGTTTATGCCTCATCTGACTTTTTTTTTTTTTAAATTCTGACGGACCTAGAAATGGAACATGTTCTAAATATTTCCAACAGAACCAATTCCTATCGCTCGTCTGTATGCTGTTCCGACGGACCAAAAAGGATGCATGCTCTGAAGCAAGTACGAGATGGCAGCGCTCGGTGTGATAAAACTAGCGTTCGTATTCCTCATTCTGTGATCTTTTAATGCAGCGCATTCTTTTCTTCTTTATAATGCTAGAAGAATGAAGTTGTTTTGCTGCTCATATTCACACAGAGTTCTCACAAACTGATTTCTGGATTATTTCTCCTGATCTCATGAATAATATATTTTTTAAAAGCCCGATCTCCATAATAATGTTTCCAATTTTTTTTTTTTATAGTCATCTTCTATTATTTTTTATTTCATCAAGATTTTTTTTAGGATTATTTAAAAATTAATTTCTAGTGATCTCCATATTTTTTTTTTGTGTGCCAAGTTACCACAATAACATTATTATCTTATTTTTGTTTGAACCTCAAGGAGGATGGTTGGTGTCCCTTGTTAATTTGACATTGTCTTTTTGAAATGCACCTGCCTACTCACAAACAAACTGTCCTTTTTGAAGAAAAACACATAGGCAAGTATTTTCTGAAAATAAAATATCCATTTATTCTGGGTAACAAAATAAAGAGGAAGGCAACGCTGGAGAAACTTTTGGAATTTGCAAAGCCTTTTGGCCCCAGGGCACACATCAAGTCTGTGGAAAAAAAATGGGATCTTGAGGAGTCCATATAATAGGGAGCACAATCTGGTCCAGGAATCCCAGAGATCAGGACCAGCAGCAGATGACATATACTGCACCAGCCTGCGTCTTCTGTCAGACCAAACTGAACCCAGGCCATCACTTTCTTCTCTTTGCTGCAGCCTTCCCTCCACGCTGCCCTGCACCCTTCCCTGCGGCCTTCCCTGCAGCCTTCCTTGGAGGCTGTGGCTCTGGTGGTGGACTTTTAGCAGGAGGAGGAGGAGGAGGAAGAGGATGGGTGAGATCATATATGTGGCTGTTCTCAGTCAGCTGGCCCCTCAGCCCCTTCTGAAGGGCCTCACCAAAAATTCCCTCAAAGAGGAGGCATTGGCCCTCCTCCGATTTCATTAATCTTGTGGCTAGATAGCAGCCATAGGCCTCTTCAGCGTCGGGGGGCTTCTGAGGACATCAGTTGCTTCCCTAATGAGGCCCAGTGCTGCCTCCTCTGTCACCGTCCCCTTCCTGGGCCTTTTTGTTGTAAGGCAGAGGGGAGGCACCTGGGATTGGGTGAGGCTCCTACTGGGCCCAGCCACCTCCTGGCTGACACTGGGCCCGCCCACCTCCTAGCTGACACTGGGCCCGGCTCCTCCTGCCTGCCACTTTTCAGACCCTCCTCCTGGCTGAGCTCATCCTGTGTATAAAAAAGGGACATAGTTTTAGTTTTTGGTTCATCAATCACACACAATTTTTATCTTATGACTTGCAAATTGAATGTTAATAAATAGAAAAGACTATCATTCTAACCCCAGCATTTTTCAAGCTGGTCACAAAAATTTTTGCCCACTACTGTCAATTGATATGTATACATAATTTTTTGGATAAAATCATTAATTTGTAATCAATTATCACATATAGTTAACATCATTAATATTAGGACAATAAATATGTAGAAAAATAATATACCTGACTCCAGCTGGGCGCATCCACTTCTTCCAGGGTGGAAGGCCCAGGTTGTTCCTCGTTAGCCTCTGCTGGGGTGGAGGGAAGGGTGGAGGGAAGACTGCAGGGAAGGGTCAAAAGTGATTCCCTGGCTTCGGTCTGGTCGTCCAGAAACCGCAGTTTGTTCCACAAGTACCACAGCCTGGGTACATACACTTCATCTGCTGATGCTCCTGATCTCGGGGAAGCCTGGTTCTTATTATGCTTCTTATACATGTTCCTCAAGATCCCAATTTTCTTTTCCAAGACCTGGATGGTTGCATCTGGGATCCGAGTCTTCACAAATCCCAGAAGTTTCTCCAGCGTTGCCTTCCTTACTTGTTTAATGTAATATAAACTGTGTTTGACCTCCCACAGATTCTTCATCTCCCTGTACTTGTCAATGAAACTGGCTATGAATTCAGGTTCCTTAAAATTCATTTTTTCTGTAAGACAATACACAAAACAAAAACCCTAATGTCAGCCTAAACTCTCATAATCTTATCCCAATACAGGCCTCAATCTTTAAGCAGTATAGGCCACTGATGTTCCAAAGTAAAAAATGTTTACCTTCATTATAGCATGTTCATCCTCAGCACACCCAACATACGTACGACACACGCGTGTACTTTATATACACTGTGCATGCGTCGCCCGCCCCTGACATTCTTTCTAGTGTATTTCCCGCCCCTTCTCTTCGGCGTGCAGTAGGAGCGACATGGCGGGGATAGAGCAGGTGTATGTTATTAGTAATTCCAGTAACGAGGTGGAGAAAAGCCCGGAACCAGAAACATCCCGATCCCGGAGGAGATTTAAGGCCTCAAATATGTCCTTTGGTGAGATGGTGGAGATGGTGGATATCTTGAGGATGACTGACTATGATGGGAAGCATGGACCATACCTAAACCCTAATGTGAGAAAGGCCAAGATCATGACGAAAGTTGTGAAGAGTCTGCACAGAAATTTTGGGGTACGACGATCCAAGGAGCAATTGAGGAAACGCTGGTCAGACCTGAAACTGAGGGAGCAGGATCAGTATAGAAGGATCAAGAAAGTGCTTCGAAAAAGTAAGTACTTGTCGTGTGTTCTTCTTATTATTACTTGCATGCTGCACCATGTGATTTTCTTTACTGTAGGACATTTTAAAATGGCAAGTTTCAGGTTATTGGGCACATTAATCATTCGTAGTAAACATCGTTCGCTCATTAAATACGATGTTTGGGCAGATATAGGTTAAATACATTTGGTCATGCCTAAATATCTTTGTGCTAAAGTATACCTTTTGTTTCCTTCTCATAGGGGAACAAAGACTTGGAGGACAACACTCAACAGAGGACACCAGGAACCCCCCACCTGACAAAGAAGGGGAACGCCAAAAAACAACACACCCTGAGAATCTGGAGGAACTTGGCGAACTTGTCACCACAACAGGTGAGTATCTGACACCCCAGCTTCGGGTAATATATATGTATGCCTGCATATTTATAATACCTGTTTTTGCAAAATCTTGGTGATTTGCTGGTTGTGGAAGAGCAAGCTGAACATTTCACAAGTGACAGTGCACAAAGGCTCATCCACGACATCATGACATGGAATCGTGAAATCGACATCATAAGAAATAAACTACATTTTATGGAGCAACAAATGAAGAACATGATTGATGTGTTGGCGAGAATTTAAAAAATCTTCAAAATGCAACCATTTTAAGAATTGTTTTAAAAAAAATATTTTTTGATAATTATTAAAAGCCAAATTTTGAAGATGCACACAATGTGTCAACATGTGCTATCTGCCATCAGGGGATATCAAGGTACGCGTTTTGTGGGTGCATCCCCTTCCTCATAAATGAAGTAGGTGAGAGGAAGGGGTTGCACCCCCAAAACACGCCCATTGATCCCCCGTGATGGGAGATAGCACATGTTGACATTAGTCATGGGATCAAGAGGGAAATACCCATTTTGAATCCCAATTTGTGTGCATCTTCAAAATTTGGCTTTTACAGGGGTGACATCACCCCATCTGATGAAAGCAATATCAGGACACTTTGGACACTAGAATGTCTGATATTGCCTTCTGTTTTTCTACGTTGAACTTTGTAAGTTCCAGAGTTTTGTATGTTATGTTATTAAACATGCCTATTTAGAACAAAAATAAAAATAAAAAAAATTAGAACAAAAAAACAAACAAAAAAAAATGTCAACCAAAATTTTATAACGCACATGTGTGAATGTGCACACAGTAAAAAATTTGATAATCAACAATGTGTGGCTTCTTATTTCAATGCTCAACACCATTTTTTAAGTAATTTTGTGTTTACAGTGGCAATGGGGCTTATTTACTAATGGAAAAACTTGACACTAGGAGAATCTAGGATACAGATATTACAATAAAGTGCTCCATCAATGCTAAAATCAATGCAAACTAATTAAAGAGGAGTCGCGCCCCCACCCTGTGAAAACATTAAAACTCAGCAGCTACAAATACTGTAGCTGCTGACTTTTAATATCAGGACACTTACCTGTCCAGGGATCCCGCGATGACGACACCTCAGCCGATTTTCGGATTGGCTCTCGGGTTTTGCCAACATCATTCATGGTAAGGGAAACCAGCCGGTTCACTACTGCTCGTGTGCGAAGCGCGTTGCACTTTCTGAATGCCCCAGTGGAGGAAGGAGGAGGGGGGCCGAACTTCAGAGGGGGCAGCGCAGTCTCCAGGGAGTGGGGAAGGGTACCTGTCAAAAACAGGTACCTGTTCCCCCCTCCCCCCTGAAAGGTGCCAAATGAGCCTAAAGAGGAAGGGGATGGTTTACAGATGATAGGGTGGGTCTTAAACAGGGTGTGGCTTTGGCAGCAAGGGGTGGGTCATATTTAAATTAGGGGGGTGCATGAGTTTAGTCAGGCCTAGGGCAGCACAAAACCTAAATACACCACTGGTGCCGACACCACAGACATTAACACTATTAAACCCCTTATAGTTATAATAATAAGACCCCAAATGGGGTGGTGGCACGATGGGGACATGCTTCCCATCTATAGCCCCTCCACAGTTGGGAAAGTCCCAACAGTTGGCAAAATGGGAGGCCACAGTCTGCTATTCCTGTGGCATTGAAGGAAACTGTAGAGTCAAACAAGAAAAAAAAATATAAGTACTTTTGCACATAACGTTGCAAGCAGATTACACAAAAAACATTCTTGCCCAACATCAGTATAACATTTATTTTAAGGAGTCTTTAAAGACAAAACTATAAGGCCCACTTATCAGATTCCTCCCCCCCTGTGATGGCCCATTGATAAAATTATAGGGGGGCTTGTAAATTAATTTAAGGACACACATAACATTTGGACACATTTTAGGGGGTGTTTAGGGTAAAGCACTACAATGGAGCTGACAATATACATTGTTAAGTGACTAGGCGATGTGTATATGGGCCCAGGATAGCATGTTGGGAAGGTTAGTGAAGGAAAATATGTATGAAGGACAAAAAAGGAGCATTAAAAGCTTACAGATGCATGAGGACAGAGGGGACATTCACAGCATTTTACAATCATGATAATAAGGGAATGATGAAAGAAATACAATACATTAGCATACATTAAATACATAGAATGTGATGTTAAAGGAGAAAACTTACCCTAATATAGTCCTTCTGCAGGACCTGTATGATGGCAGAACGGGTCTCTGGGATACTGATCCCCAGAGCCTGAGGGGAGATGACTGTAGAGAACTTGAGGTCCTGCAGGCTTCTCCCAGTCGCCAAGTACCGCAACGTGGTGACTAGCCTCTGCTCCGGAGTGATGGCTTGCCTCATGCAGGTATCCTGCCTGCTGATAAAAGGGGTCAGCAAAGCCAACAAATGGTGAAAAATGGGGTCCGTCATCCTGAGAATGTTCCTGAAATCATCAGGATTATTCTCACGGATCTCACGAAGCAAAGGCATGTGAGAGAATTGGTCACGCTGGAGCAACCAATTCTTGGTCCATGAACTCCTCCCCGCCCTGTTCATGGACTGGGCTTGGGTCAAAGAATGAACCCCAACACCAAGCCCCCACATAGCACGAACTCTACGACAAGTACGTACCCGCAACATGGCTTCAAAACAGTCGGCTGGTCAGAACAAACTTAACAGAACGCACTGAAGAACAGCAAGGCCTGTGAAGAGCGAGCTGAAAATCAGCAACGAGCGGAAAAGAACACACTGAAAAAACAAATACGAACTGACTACACGCACTGAAAAGCAGATACAAACCCACAAGCACAAACTGAACAGCAGTTAAACGATCTGAAAAAGCTGGAGTCTGAAAAGCGCGAATCGTCTCTAACCAAACTTCTACTAATAGCCCTTGCACACTGGGGCGGGGGGGCGGCGTCGGCAGTAAAACGCCGCTATAATTAGCGGCGTTTTACTGTCGGTATTCGGCCGCTAGCGGGGCGGTTTTACCCCCCGCTAGCGGCCGAGAAAGGGTTAAATACCACCGCAAAGCGCCTCTGCAGAGGCACTTTGCTGGCGGTATAGCCGCGCCGTCCCATTGATTTCAATGGGCAGGAGCGGTAAAGGAGCGGTATACACACTGCTCCTTCACCGCTCCGAAGATGCTGCTGGCAGGACTTTTTTTACCTGTCCTGCCAGCGCATCGCTCCAGTGTGCAAGCCCCCTGGGCTTGCACACTGGAATGAAAGCAGCGGCACTTTCGGGGCGGTTTGCAGGCGCTATTATTAGCGCAATAGCGCCTGCAAACCGCCCCAGTGTGCAAGGGCTCTAATACGAGATAAACACGAGATTAGCAGAAGGAGCCCAAAGGGTGGCACACTGGGTATTGAACTTCCGTTTCATTGTCCCGTCGTATGTGGTGTACGTCACCATGTTCTTGACGGTCGGACTTTGGTGTGATCGCGTGTACGCAAGACAGTTTCAGCGGAATTCGGTCTGAACTTTGTCGGAAAATCCTTCAGAGTTTATTCCAATGGTAAAACCGGTCGTGTGTACAGGGCATTTAGGCTTTAAAAGCACATGCTGCTAGCAGTCTAATCCTTCTGTGCCTCCTACTGGCCCGTTAGATATTTTGTAAAATCTGGTTGCAGTGGAGCACAAACTAGGGCAAATCAAGTGCATTTTTATAATATTAGCACTGAACGCATCTTTATTTGACTGTCAGTTGTCACTAATAGCTTTGCTTGCTGCTAACTGCTCTTTTAACACTCTTCATCTTTTAGTAAAGCAGGTGTAATAATTTTGTTTTAGCCCTGGTTCACACTGAATGTGGCTGTTAAATTGTGCAACTTAATTTTAAATTGCTTGATTTTAAAGCTGCATGTCAGTACGACTTAGGTGGGCTTGGCTGACATCTGTACAACTTCATACACAGATGTTTATGAAAGTCGCACCTAAAATTGCCAAAATTAGTGCAGGAACTACTTGTTCATATCAGTGCAGCACCGCACAGTCGGCGTTGCACCGATTTGAATAGTTCCATTGCCGACAGTAGGGTGCGACTTGTCATGTGATTTGGACCTGTCAAATCGCATGACAAGTCGCACTGATGTGAACGGGCTTAAACAGCTAGGTGATATAAAATTATATGTAAAACATAAGTGTAGTCAAAAATAAAAAACACGAAAATCAGAACTAGGGACATGAGCAGCTGAGCAGCTGTCCTGCTGCTTACTGATCACAGAAGGTCAGTTGCTCTGTACAGGCTCCATTCAGAAATTGCTTTGCATTCTATCAATGAATACCAAGTGTTCTCTGATTGGACAAGGTGGGGAGGAGGGGCAGTGACGTCATGCTCTCCACTTTTTCCAAGGTACAGGGGGTTAAGCAAAAATATGGAAACACCAGGTAAAGTAACAAAATCGTTACTGAATATGGTGTTGGACGACCTTTGGCATCCAAAATGGCCTGAATTCTCCTGGGAATTGACAAATATAAATATTGAGTGGTGGATAATGGAGTCTAATGCCCCGTACGCACGATCAGAAATGCCGCCAGCAAAACTCCGATGAGAGCTTTTGGTCGGAAAATGCGACCATGTGTATGCTCCATCGGACTTTTGCTGGCGGAATTCCAGCCAGCAAAAGATTGAGAGCAGGTTCTCAATTTTTCGGTCGGAAAAAGTTCCTAGCTGAAAATACAATCGTCTGTATGCAATTCCGACGTGCCAAAAATCACGCATGCTCAGAATCAAGTACGATACAGAAGCGCTCGGTCTGGTAAAACTAGCGTTCATAATGGAGGTAGCACATTCTTCACGCTGTAAATTTTGGGATTTTTTAATGCAGTGCAATCTTTTGTTTTTTATAATGCTAGAAGAATGAAGTTGTTTTGCTGCTGATATCCACACAGAGTTCTCACAAACGTATTTCTTTATTATTTCTCGTGATCTCCTGAATAATATTTTTTGTTTTTAAAGCCAGATCTCCATAATAATGTTTAGAATTAGTTTTTATAGTCATCTTTTTTTGTTTATTTTTTTAATCAAGAACTCCTTTTTTTTTTTCTTTTTAAATTATTTTCTAGTGATCCCCATAATTTTTTTTTTTTTGTGTGTGTCAAGTTTCCACAACAACATTATTATCTTGTTTTTAAACCTCAAGGAGGTTGGTTGGTGTCCCTTTGTTAATTTAACATTGTATTTTTGAAATGTACATGCCTACTCACAAACAAACTGTCTTATTTGAAGAAAAACACATAGGCAAGTATTTTCATATAAAAAAAATCTCCATTTATTCTGGCTCATAACAAAATAAAGAGGAAGGCAATGCTGGAGAAACTGCTTGAATTTGCAAAGCCTTTGTACCCCAGGGCAGACATCAACTCTTTGTAAATTAAAATTGGTAGCTTGAGAAGTCCATATAGTAGGGAGAACAATCTGGACCAGGACTCCCAGAGATCGCGAACAGCAGCAGATGACATATATGTCCCCAGGCTCTTGTACTACAACAGCCTGCGTCTTCTGTCAGACCAGACTGAACCCAGGCCATCACTTTCTTGTTTTCCTTGCAGCCTTCCCTCCACCCTTCCCTGCAGCCTTCCCTGCAGCCTTCCTTGGAGGCTGTGGCTCTGGAGGTGGAGTTGTGGCAGGAGGAGAAGGATGGGCGAGCGCACATAAGTGTACGTCATCGGTCATTTGGCACCTCAACCCCTTGTAAATGGCCTCAACAAAAAGCGTTTCAAAGCGTTGGCTCTCCTCCATTTGCAGCAGTTTGGAAGCTATATAGTAGCCTCAGGCCTCTTCAGCATTGGGGGGGGGGGGGGGGGGGTTTTCAGGGCCGCATTAGCCTCCTTAATGAGACCCAGTGCTGTCTCCTCCATGTTACTCCCCTTCCTAGCCCTTTTTGTTGGAAGGCAGAGGGGAGGCACCTGGGATTGGGTGAGGCTACAGGGCCCCGCCACCTCCTGGCTGACCCTTACCCCCGCCTCCTCCTGTGTGCCACATTCTAGAGCCTCGTCCTGGCTGAGGTCTTCCTGTGTATGAAAAAGGGACATAGTTTTAGTTTTTGGTTCATCAATCACACACAATTTTCAGCTCATGACTGTTGCAAATTGAATGTTAATAAATAGAAAAGACTATCATTCTGAGCCCAGCATTTTTCATTCTTGTCAAAATCATTTTTGGCCCCTACAGTTGATACGTAAAACACTTTTTGTTCAATCATTCATTTGTTAGCAATAATAACATCTAGTTAACAACAATAATTTTCTTACAATATATATGTTAAAAAATACTATACCTGGCTCCAGCTGGGCTCCTCAACTTCTTCCAGGATGGAAGGCCCAGGTTGGTCCTCGGAAGCCTCAGCTGGGGTTGAGGGAAGGGTGGAAGGAAGACTGGATGGAAGTGTGGAAAGGGATTCCCTGGCTTCCATCTGGTCTTCCAGAAACCGCATCCTGCTGTAGTACCACAGACTGGGTACATACACATCCTCTGCTGCTGCTCCTGACCTCATGGAAGCCTGGATCTTATTAAGCTCCTTCCTATACGTGCTTCTCAAGCTACCAATTTTCCTCTCCACAAACTCGATGTCTGCATTGGGGACCTGCGTCTTCACAAATTGCAGCAGTTTCTCCAGCGATGCCTTCCTTGCTGGTTTGTTGTGATATAGGGGGTTTTTAACCTCCCACAATTTATGCATATCCCTGTATTTTTCAATGAACTGGCACATGAAATCCGGGTCTTTGAATTGTTTCATCTTTGCTGAAAGACCAAAAACAAGACAAAAACACTAAATATCAGGCTAAACTCTCCTATCTTATCCCAATATAGGCCTCAATCTATAATCAGTATAGGCCACTGATGTCCCAAGTTAAAATGTTACCTTCGTTATAACGTTCATAACTTCTGGTTCTCCTTCCTCCGCACACAGAACGTACGTACGACACACGTGTCTTAACCTTATATACACTGCACATGCGTGAAACTCCACCCGTGTCGCCCGCCCCTGATGTTCTTTCTAGAATATTCCCTGCCCCTTCTCTTTCGGCGCAGTGGGAGATGAACATGGTGGAAACACAGCAGGTGCATAATAGCAGTTTCGAGGAGGAGGAAAGCCCGGAGCCCGAAACGTCCCGATCCCGGGGGAGAAGATTTAAGGCCTCAAATATGGCCTTTGTAGAGATGGTGGAGATGGTGGACATCTTGAAGAGAGCCGACTATGATGGGAAGTATGGACAGTACCTAAACCCAAATGTGAGAAAGGCCAAGATCATGACTAAAGTTGTGAAGAGTCTGCACAGGAATTTTGGGGTATGACGATCCAAGGAGCAATTGAGGAAACGCTGGTCAGACCTGAAATTGAGGGAGCAGGATCAGTACTGAAAGTTCTTCTAAAAAGTAAGTAGTTGTTGTGTGTTCCAGGGGCGGATTAATGCACAGGCTGGTCTAGGCTGCAGCCTAGGGCCCCACGTGTGCAAGGGCCCCCGACTGGCCATTATATTTTTATTAATTTATATATATATATGTATATGTAGAATAAAAACCATGACTGCGTGTTATACGAATACGCCGATAAAAAGTTTTTTTACCAACAGGGGGCGGGGATCGTGCGGTCTGCCCCGGGTGCCACCCATTGGGGGGGTGTCAGGCCAGCTGTACCGCCTCTCCTGGCCCTGGGACAGCGCTGCCAGCAGACTTTAAAGTTGAGAAAACATTACTGCCAGCCCTTTCTCATGCACAGCTCCTCGTGTGTCACTCTCAATGTAAATGGAAGTCTCTTAATACCTCAATTAAAGCCGCTCTGTCTGGCCGCTCTCCTCCTCTCGCTCCACCTCCTTGTAGCCTTTGATTGCACGAGGAGAACGGTCATGTGACCATCAATAAAACAGCAGAGGAGAGCAGTCACATGACCTGGTCATGAAGAACGGCGTTAATTGAGGTATTTAGAAGCTTTGATTTACAATGAGTGACACAGGAGGAGCGGTGTATTAGAAAGGGCTGGCAGTGATGTTTTCTCAACTTTAGAGTATTCTTTCCCAGGAGACTGGGGGTCTCCTGGAAGTGCAGGGGGGCTTTAAAATGAAAGAGGCCTGTGATATGCAGGCAAAGGGGTCTGTGTACTATGCAGACGTGAGATGTCTGTGTACTGTGCAGGGAAAGGGGTCTGTGTACTGTGCAGGGAAAGGAGGCTGTGTTATGTGCAGGGGGTCTGTGTACTGTGCAGGGAAAGGGGGCTGTGTTATGTGCAGGGGGTCTGTGTACTGTGCAGAGGGTTGTGTACTGTGCAGGGAAAGGGGTCTGTGTACTGTGCAGGGTGGCTGTGTACTGTGCAGGAGGGCTGTGTACTGTGCAGGGGGGCATTGGGAAGTTTTTTTTCCTGAAACTTCCCTCTTAATGTTAGAGTGTGTGTTATATGCACTCTGAAAATGAAACAAAGGCTCCACTCTAAGTGCAGTAAAAAACATGTAGTTTAATAAAACTGTAAAAAGGTACTCACAAAGGTACATAGTGAACAAGCATGTTGGCAAAAGCTGCCGGATATCCTGGGAGTGAGTCTGGTCCATTTCCTGGATTGCAGTGGTGTCCGATGGACAGGCTGCGGCGATGGATGCTGGCACTTCCTGCCGTTGGAATGCACGGTGGGAACCAGGAGGATGACGTCACTTCCGGAAGCAGGCATGAATAGGCGACACTTTTTTGGAGCTACGCTCCTTCCTTAGGTCTAACGTGGGCTCTGATTGGCAGGGTTTATACAGTCAGTGAGTGACACTGATAGGTTGACAAAACGCTCCGTGCATTGGATAATGCTGCGATCGTTCAGAACTATTCGGGAAACCATGAAACCATCCATCATCATTATTTCTTCAAACCTCTTTTTTCATCTCGCACATTCTTTATCCCCTCCTTTTTTCAGCATTACACGCCATTCCTTGTTTCATGGGCCCACACAGCACTATCAAAAAGGTCTCCCCATTCATTTTTACATTTTTTTATGTTTTTATTCTACATATACATAAATATATATAAATTAATAAAAATATCACTTAGAGTGGCGCCTTTGTTTCATTTTCAGAGTGCTCAGAGGATTGCTTCTTTTTCTTCAACGAGGCTGCCTTCCACAAGTGCTATTATTCCATTAACTTTATGGACATTATTATAGCCCTCATGGACATTATTACATTATCTTATTGGAATATTACACAGCGTTTCGATTGGTCTCTGTCAGGATGTTGTGATTTTGCCTCAGTTAGAAAGGTAAAATTTGTTACCAGCTTGCAGGTGTATTTTGAATGCTTTTTTTCTGTGGCATTGCTGTTTATAGTAGGCTCATGTCTGAATGTGTTTGGGCTGTAGACCTGAGAGTTGCACTTGAGGCGTGTAATATAGGTCTACTCTTTTACACATGGCACTAAATAATTTATTTTCTGGTAAAGCATGCTTAGGAGGGGGCCACTCAAAAAGTAGCCTAGGGGCCCATGACCACCTTAATCCTCCACTGGTGTGTTCCTATTATTATTATTACTTGTGGGCGGCACAGTGGTGTAGTGGGTAGCACTCTCGCCTAGCAGTAAGAAGGGTCGCTGGTTCGAATCCCAACCACGACACTACCTGCCTGGAGTTTGCATGTTCTCCCTGTGCCTGCGTGGGTTTCCTCCGGGTACTCCGGTTTCCTCCCACACTCCAAAGACATGCTTGTAGGTTAATTGAACCCTGTCTATATTGTCCCCAGTATGTATGAATGTGAGTTAGGAACCTTAGATTGTAAGCTCCTTGAGGGTAGGGACTGATGTGAATGTACAATGTATATGTAAAGCGCTGTGTAAATTGACGGCGCTATATAAGTACCTGAAATAAATAAATAAATAAATTACTTGCATGTTACTCCATGTGCTTTTCTTTACTATTGTACAGTTTAAAATGGAGACTTTCAGGCTCGTGGGCACAGTTTTTGGCAGATACAGTTAATTACATTTGGTCATGCTAATTTGTATTAAAAGTAGTTTAGGACATTGTTATATGTGTTTGTAACTAGAATGAATTGCAATCTTGATTCAGTGTAATGTAAGGAGAGGACACTCAGCAGCTGTTTACACATCTGGACTCAGGAGAACTAGTGTGGGACACAAGAACAAACTTTTTAAGGTGTCCCACACAGGTACTCCAGTGGATACTTGGGGTGTCTACATGTGTGAAACTTGTCCAAAAAAGGTAAGTATTGCAGCCTTCTTAAGGGAATAAATAATGTCTTCAACTTGGAACTCTGCCAAAACAGACAATTGTACCCCACTTCCAAGCAATGTTTCACATTCATATTTCTGGCCACAAATATCTGTGTGCTAAGTATACCTTTTGTTTCCTTCTCATGGGGGAGAAAAGACTGGGGACGTCTGAGGACACCAGGAACCCCCCACCTCCTGAAGGAAGGGAACGGAGGACACCACAATCAGAGGACTTGAAGGAAGGAGAGGTGGTGGAAATTGTCACAACAGGTGAGTGTCTGACACCACAGATTCAGGTAATAGATGCATGCCTGCATATTTATAATACATGGTGTGTATTTTTTCTTTTAGATGATGTGCATGTTGTGGAAGAACAATCTACTTATTTCACGACTGACACTGCACAAAGACTAATCCAGGACATCATGTTTTGTAGTCAGGATTTAGACCTAATCAAGCAAAAAACAAATGAAATAGAACAAAAACTGAAGAATATCATTGATGTACTAGGAAGAATCTAAATAACTACCAAATGACACCAGATTATATTTTTGGGGACCAAGTTTTTAAATTTTTTGACGCATTTTAAAAGGCAAATTTGGAGGATGCACACAGTGTGTCAACATGTGCTATCTGCCATCAGGGGATATCAAGGTATGCGTTTTGTGGGTGCAACCCCTTCCTCGCAACTCTAGTAGGTGAGAGGAAGGGGTTGCACCCCCAAAACACGTCCATTGATCCCCCATGATGGGAGATAGCACATGTTGACATTAGGTATGGGATCAGAAAGAAAATCCCCAGTTTTAATCCCAATTTGTGTGCATCTTCTAAATTTGGCTTTTACAAGGGGGACATCACCCCATCTGATGAAGGCAAGATCAACACATTTTTGAAACTATAACGTCTGATATTGCCTTCAGTTTTTCAATGTTGAACTTTGTAAGTTCCAGAGTTGTGTATGTTATGTTTGCAAACATGCCTGTTTATGTACTTTTATAAATATTTCAAGGTAAAACTTTTAAAAACAAGATGTGTTTTTTTGAACACAAAATGTTTTATAACGCACATGTGAATGTGCACGGAGTAAAAGGTTTTATACTCAACAATGTGTGGCTTTGTCTTTCAATGCTCAATACCAGTTTTTGTATTAAGTTGGTGTTTACAGTGACAATGGGTGTTATTTAATAATGGAAAAACCACTTGGCACTACAAGTGCACTAGGAGAACCTAGGGGACAGCTTAAAACAAACACAAGCAGTAAATCAAAATCAAGATTTTAGCATACATTTATAGCTGTTAGAAATAGGCGGAACCGGCTGGCGATTATCTCAAAGGTATTCTCCACGACTCTTCGGGCTCTGGCCAGCCGGTAATTAAAAAACCTCTTCTCCGGGGTGAGGGTCCTCTGTGGGAATGGCCTCATCAGGTGATCGCCCAGACCAAATGCTTCATCAGCAATAAAAAAAAACGGGAGTCCTTCGACATTCTCTTCCGCAGGTGGTAATCCCAAGCCACCACTCTGGAGACGTCCATAAAACTCCACCATCCGACATCCGGCCATTCTTCCTCACGTCCACATAGAGGAGCTCATATGTCACCGACACCACCGCAGCATCACAGCATATTACAATCATGGCAATTATGGAATGATGAAATAAATACAAAACATTAGCAATCATTAAATACACAGAATGTGATGTTAAAGGAGAAATCTTACCTTAATATAGTCCTTCTGCAGGACCTGAATTATAGCAGAACAGGTCTCTGGGATAATGATCCCCAGAGCCTGGGGGGAGATGCCTGTAGAGAACTTGAGGTCCTGTAGACTTCTCCCCGTTGCCATGTACCGCAACGTGGTGACTAGCCTCTGCTTGGGAGTGATGGCTTGCCACATGCAGGTGTCCTGCCTGCTAATATAAGGGGTCAGCAAAGCCAACAGACGGTGAAAAATGGGGTCCATCATCCGGAGATAATTCCTGAAATCATCAGGATTATTCTCCTGGATCTCACGCAGCAAAGGCATGTGAGAGAATTGGTCACGCTGGAGCAACCAATTCTTGGTCCATGAACTCCTCCCCACCCTGTTCATGGACTGGGCTTGGGTCAAGGTAAGAACTCCAACACCAAGCCCTCGCACAGCACAAACTCTACGACGAGTACGTAACTGCAACATGGCTTCAAAACAGTCGGCTGGTCAGAACAAACTTAACAGAACGCACTGAAGAACAGCAAGGCCTGTGAAGAGCGAGCTGAAAATCAGAAACGAGCGGACAAGAACGTACTGAAAAACAGATACGAACCGACTACACGCACTGAAAAACAGATACAAACCCACAAGCACAAACTGAAGAGCAGTAACAGACTGAAAAGCACGAAAGCTGAAAAGCGTTAATCGTCTCTCACCAAACCTCTACTAACACAAGATAAACACGAGTTTAGCAGAAGGAGCCCAAAGGGTAGCGCACTGGCTATTGAACTTCCTTTTTCTAGTGCTGTCGTACGTGTTGTACGTCATCGCGTTCCTGACGGTCAGAATTTGGTGTGACCGTGTGCATGCAAGACAAGCTTGAGTGGAATCCCGTCGGAAAAGCCATCATACCTTTTTCCGACCAAAATCCCGATCGTGTGTACGCGGCATTATACCACTTTTCATGCAAAAATCATTCCAGCCACTGATACCATCCATCCCACTATCCCTCTGCCAGTGATCCCATCCATCCTACCATCCCTCTGCCACTGATCCCATCCATCCCACTATTCCTCTGCCACTGATCCCATCCATCCCACTATCCCTCTGCCACTGATCCCATCCATCCCACCTTCCCTCTGCCACTGATCCCATCCCTCCCAACATCCCTCTGCCCCTGATCCCATCCCCACCACCATCCCTCTGCCCCGATCACATCCATCCCACCATCCCTCTGCCCCTGATTATTATTATTATTTTATTATTTAAGGTACTTATATAGCGTTGTCAATTTACGCAGCGCTTTACATATACATTGTACATTCACACCCATCTCTACACTCAAGGAGCTTACACTCTAAGGTCCCTAACTCATATTCATATACTAGGGCCAATTTAGACAGAAGCCAATTAACCTACCAGCATGTCTTTGGAGTGTGGGAGGAAACCGGAGTACCCAGAGGAAACTCACGCAGGCACAGGGAGAACATGCAAACTCCAGGCAGGTAGTGTCGCGGTTGGGATTCGAACCAGCGATTTTACTGCTAGGCGAGAGTGCTACAAACTACACCACTGTGCCGCCCACTGTGATCCCATCCATCCCACCATCCCTCTGCCTCTGATCCCATCCACTCCTCTGCCACTGATCCCATCCCACCCTCACTACTATCCCTCTGCCCCTGATCCCATCCATTCCACCATCCCTCTGCCACTGATTCCATCCATTCCACCATCCCTCTGCCACTAATCCTATCCATCCCACCATACCTCTGCCGCGATCCCATCCCATCCCCACCAACATCCCTCTGCCACTGATCCCATCCATCCCACCATACCTCTGCCCCTGATCCCATCCCCACCACCATCCCTCTGCCACTGATCCCATCCATTCCACCATCCATCCTTTTGCCTGATCCAATTACCCCACCACCATCCCTCTGTCATTATCACTTATAGTTTATGCATTTGAGACAGGAATGCATTTCAGGTCTTTGTTAAAACAATCTACTGACCAGCCCAGAACTAGTTTGTGAGAGTCAGTCTATTCCACATTTGCACAGCTCTTACAGCAGAAAAGCCTTTCTGTTTTTCCTCTAGATGTGAAGAATGCCCCTGTGTTCTTTGTAAGGAACTGAAAGTGGATATCCTGTACCCATCTTTTGGGATGATTGTGAGAATTACCCTCACCAAATAGGATATTGTACTAAGAGCAAATTAAAATAAAAAAATGGCATTCTGACTGCTTAAGTTTTTTGTAAAAACCATGCGCAGAATCGAATCAAATCGTTGACAAGATAATTGTAATTGAATTGATTTGTGAGACCAGTGAAGATGCGCACCCCTAATGGCTGCCAAAGCATGATTGTGCCGCCACCACTCTTCACCGTTGGCACAAGACAGTCCTGGTCATAGCCTTCGGACAGTGTTCGCCACACATAAACACGTCCGGTGGATGAAAACAGTGTGAAGCTTGATTCACCGGATCCTATTACAGTCTTCCATTAAAAGATAGTCCAAAATTTATGTGTGTTGCACCACTCTCTCCTCTTTTGAGCATTAATTTCAGTCACTAGTGGTTTGGCATTTGCAGCTCGACTGTGAATGTTTTGCTTTTGGAGTTCCCTCCACACAATTTTTGTGGACACAGGCTCACAGCAGAAGCAAAAGAATGTGAGGAAAGAGGGGATAGCCTGCTTTGAGGCCCCCCTTTCCCTCATAGGATGATGGCGGTAGGAGTCTCAAGCCCCCCATCGATTAATTTTAATGGTGTTTTTTTTTGTGAAGGTCAAAAAAGGTCAGCTGATTGAAAATATTCTGGACATCACTTTATAATCAATTATATGGAGTAGCAAATCTTAATAGACCCTCTTACGTTCAGAGGTGGGAGGAGGACCTGGGACGAACTTTAGAAGACACGGACTGGTCTAACATATGGCTCACATCTAAGTCATCTTCACCCAACATCTTAGCACTGGAGACAAATTATAATGTCCTAACTCGCTGGTACCTTGTACCCACTAGAGTGGCAAAATATTCACCTAATACCTCAGCTCTTTGTTTTCGAGGATGCCCAGAAATAGGCACATATTTACACATATGGTGGACGTGCCCAGTAATCCAAACCTTCTGGAAGGAAGTCTTCGTGATTGCATCTAAAATATTTAAAAAAATAATACAACCAGATCCATATTTAACTTTACTTAATCTAAAACCGGAATGGTTAACACTCTCTCAATTCAAACTTATGATCCAACTAATAACGGCTGCAAAACAAACAGTGGCCAAGGCATGGAAATCTCCTACATTGGTACTAGCAGAAACAATTCACAGAATGAATAATACAATGTCCCATGCTAAGATGGTAGCCATCGATCAAAATCAAATTCCAAAATTTGAAAAACTTTGGCATCCTTGGATAAAACAACAGTTCCTGTCAAACTTCAATGACTCTGTCCTGTTGCCATGGTAACAGATTAAATGACTTACAGAGACACCCATTCTAAGGCTTCAAAGAGAACTAAAAAGAATAATAAACTGACGAGCGGGACAACCTTGTGGACCATACCTCTACCTTTCTACCCTTTTTCTTCTTTTTCTTTCCTTTTCTCCACCTTACGATTAAAGCTCATTATCAGAATTTATTTGACCTATATACACTCTACTTGTAAACAATATGTATAGTAGGTATAATCATTTAAATACCTACAAAAGTAACTAAGGAAATGATATATATCTTTAATTTAGGTTTACGTAAACCCAATGTTTAATATTTGAAATTTCATTATATTTACCTATAGAAACCCTACTGTAAAACAATGAGCTTACTTTATAGATCCTTGTAAACTTACTTTATGTATCTTTATAACATTGTATACTCAATAAACTTCTTTTGACAAGGAAAATATTCTGGACGTTCTGGGGGGGGTCCTCTAGCTTAGGTAATTTAAGGTCAGCATGATGCTCCAGAAAACTCCAGAAATTCCCAGGACCTCTATTTAAGTAGAAGGCTGAGAGGGGTCTTTGTCATTCGTCAGAGGGTTTATTTGAAGCACGCCCCAATAAAGTGTTATTGATTAAAAGGGTTATGGTGAATTGTTTATATATGTGAAAACCAATAAACTGCGGCTGTTATTAATCCAGTTTGGTGTGTCTAGTGTTCTTTGTATGTTTAGAGTTTATTTCACCCACTCTCCCATACTAGATCATTTCTGATTTCAACGAGAAACATGTGGTCACTTTCACGCCTGCAAATCATGTATTGTTTCCATATTTTTGTCCAACCCCTGTAGTAGGGGTAACTACTACAGTAATTTTCAGCTTCTAAAGAAATCTCACAGCTATGGTATATGCATAGTTACATTGCTCTAAGCTGAACCAGTGTAATTATATCTATACCTGGAAATCTTCTTTAAATTCTTTTATTTTATCTGCCTGAAGTTCATATGTATAAATTGCTTGCTTCAGTACAGTACTACAGTCCTATCTGGCATTAGCAAATTGCAATTTTTCTAGTTACGTAGGGTGCCATAGGGAACCCACAGCTGGTTTTCAAGTCATAAAAATTTACACAGGAAGGACTAGTAACTCTGATAACTATCTACGGCATGTTCTAACTTCTTTCTTTTTGTAAAAATGTGTCACCACAGTGGAATTTTACTAAACAAGAGGGGATGGAACTCTGCTCATCCTCTCTAGCACTTACAGTGCCTTGAAAAAGTATTCATACCCCTTGACATTTTCCTAAATTTGTCATGTTACAACCAAAAACGTAAATGTATTTTATTGGCATTTTATGTGATGGACCAACACAAAGTGGCACATGATTGTGAAGTGGAAGGAAAATGATAAATGGTTTTCAAAAGTTTTTAACAAATGAATATGTGAAAAGTGTGGCGTGCATTTGTATTCAGCCCCCGAGTCAATACTTCGTAGAACCACCTTTCACTGCAATTACAGCTGCAAGTCTTTTTGGGTATGTCTCTACCAGATTTGCACATCTAGAGAGTGAAATTTTTGCCCAGAACTGCTGTATTTATACTGAGATTAAATTACACACAGCTGGACTCTAATTAGGTGACTTCTGAATGGAATTGGTTCCACTAGATTTTAGGGGTATCAGAGTAAAGGGCGCTGAATACAAATTCACGCCACACTTTTCAGATATTTATTTGTAATAAAAATTTGAAAACCATTTATCATTTTCCTTCCACTTCACAATTATGTGCCACTTTGTGTTGGTCTATCACATAAAATCCCAATAAAATACATTTACCTTTTTGGTTGTAACATGACAAAATGTGGCAAATTTCAAGGGGTACTTTTTCAAGGCACTGTATCTTACTTCAGTAATGGTGAGACTGTTTTATAATTTAACTTTTATAATACCCTTAGCATTACTGAAAACAGGAATGCCGCGTACACACGAGCGGACTTTACGGCAGACTTTGCTCGGCGGACTCTTCGACAAGACTTTACGACGGACTTCCTGAATGAACGGACTTGCCTACACACAATCCACCAAAGTCCGTCGAATTCGTACGTGATGACGTACGACCGGATTAAAACAAGGAAGTTCATAGCCAGTAGCCAATAGCTGCCCTAGCGTGGCTTTTTGTCTGTCGAACTAGCATACAGACGAGCGGACTTTTCAACCGGACTCGATTTCGACGGATTGATTTAAAACATGTTTCAAATCTAAGTCCGTCCAACTTTTGAGAAAACAAAGTCCGCTGGAGCCCACACACGATCGAATTGTCTGACGAAATCCAGTCCACCGGGCAAAGTCTGCCGTAAACTCCGCTCGTGTGTACACGGCAGAAGAATCATTTTTTCTTGGGTGATGATCTTATGGGTGAAATGCTCACATTCTCCATGCTTGTTCCAGGACAATAATTCACTAAATAATAAAGGCAGGTTTAGTATTGCGGTGCTAGAGCCAGCATGATCAAAAACAAGTCACCAGTGGCAGCCAATATGTTCCTAGCCTTATGCCCTGTACACATGACCGGTTTTGCCGTCAGAATAAACTCTGAAGGTTTTTCTGATGGAATTCCGCTCAAGCTGTCTTGCATACACACGGTCACACCAAAATCCGACCATCCGGGGACGTACAACACTTATGACGGGACTAGAAAATGGAAGTTCAATAGCTAGTAGCCAATAGCTTCCGTCTCGTACTTGTTTCAGAGCATGCATCGTTTTTGGTGCGTCGGAACAGCATACAGACTGTCATTGCCCTGAACGGAGGCGACCCGTTTGGTCATAGATGCTGCAAGATCTGACGCCCACTAACTAAAGAGCCTTATACCGACTCTGCTGGTGTGAAGATCAATATGTTCATGCGAGCTAATCAATGACCATTCAATTGGTACCCCACACTCCCTTCATATAGCCCTTTTTTCTACTCGCCCTAGATTCACCACTGTATATTCTCTAGCACTCAGACATCCACTTGGGTCTGTGCCTTCCTGACACTCTACCCTCTTGGATGAGCTCCGTGATTCGGTGTCTCTTTTTTGGGGGTGGATCAGTGTGGGCAGAGTGGGGCCAGCCACACACACCCAGGCTCCGGTTTTTGCATCCGTGGGTGGTTTTGACATATCCGCCACCGTGATTTGGGCAATGGGTGCTCCAACACTGTCATGTTTGGTAAGAGCTTGTCCCATGAGTCGCCCTTGACGAAGGGACGGTCAGTTTCAGTCTCGAAATGCGTAGGCCTTTGTGGAAGACATTACAAGCATCTTTATCCAATGCACATCAGTACAGCTGTGTTTCAGCTTTTTATTGTGTTCACTGTGTTATGTTTATTAACTATGCTAATGTTTTGTATACATATATAAATTTTTCTATGGAATAAAATCGTTTTTACATTACACTGTTGCCTTTAAAGTCCCACAACCTTATTTGGGGGTATTTTTTTCACCGAACAGCATACAGACGAGTGTTTTTTCCGATAGTAATTTGTTCCGTCGGAAAAATATAGAACATGTTCTCTATCTAAGTCCGTCTGAATTTTCAACAGAAAAAGTCTGATGGGGCATACACACGGTCGGAATATACGATGAAAAGCTCCCATCGGACTCTTTCTGTCGGAAATTCCGCTCGTGTGTACGCGGCATAAGAGTTTCCCTTTGTCGCCCCATATCTGCTATATCCCAAATAAGACAATTATGATCCACCTGTAGCACCCCCCGACCCTTGGAAGCATGCTGGTACCCCCAGAAACAGGGTGGGCTGACATTTCCATCAGGGGTAGATTGCTTAGGCATAGTGGGACATGTAGACAAATTGGCGCCATAGTGGGACATGTAGGCAGATTGGTGCCAGTCACTTATAGGTGAAACAACAAAAACATTTAATTTCTCACAGTCCATGGGAGAGAGGGTTAGGGTTGTAAACACTCAGGACTTCAGCAAAACTCTGTCACTTCACTTGGCACAACACAGGAAAAGAGCCTTTAAGTTAAGACCAACACTCCTGTGTTAGAACACTTTAGCAATCATCATCAGTAGCAGCATCCTTTTTCTACAGGAGAGTAAACCAACCTCCATGGAACTCCATTTTGTCTTTAATCTTCCGCAGGGGAGTCAATGAGCCTCCATGGGACTCCACTCTGCTTCCAGTGAAGATCAGCAGCAAAGGCCTCAGCTGAAGGCCTAATTACCACCAGGCCCCTTCAGGTTAGCGGGTACCCTCTCTGAGCCATAACCTAGGGGGAAGAGAATTTGTATCAACCATCCCCCAATATTTATACTCTTTCTCATAATGTTCCATTGGCACAGGAATCTCCTAGTGGTTGGCAGGAAAAAGTTATGACTAGTCATAATCCACACCTACTGTTTGAGCTTAGACTAATCCCAGAGGTGACAATGCCACCTACTGACAGAAGACGCTGCAAAGCTGACCACACTAGGCAGGAGAGCACAGGGTGGTGAGTTCTCAGCCTGCTCTCCTCCAATGATCAGACTTGCCCTGACACGCCCCACCTGCACAGCCTTTCACTGTGAAGCTTGGTGTACTGCTGTTTCTCCTCCCCCAGCTCTTATGCAGCTGAGAACAGAGGGAATGTGATCACTTATAAGAAAGGGGAAACAATGTATTTATAATGTTTTTTTTATATCTATTCACAGATGTTTTGCCTTTCATTTCTATTTTAAATGGTTGTTTTACAAGGTGATCGTTTACAATCACTAGGCAGGTTGGCTACACACCATTTAGGTTTCTGCTAGAAATGGCATTATATAAGATAGAAAAAGAGACTACAAAACCAGTCAAAACATCCCAATATGGGCATTTGACTCTATCATGCATTGGTATCACATTTAAATGTCTAATCATTTCACATTCTACCAAAAACTATAACAATATACAGTAAATATTTTGGCTCTACATACACTTTAACCTAGAAACTCATCAAGGCACCGAATTTTTACATCTTTCATATATGATCAACTCTAAAAGTGTTCAGACACATTACCACTTTACCTAAATTGGCCAGCTGCCCCATATACTTCTGTTTATGATCTGTTTTGGGGAGTTTGTGCAACATTATGCTCTGGTTTCAGAGTAGTCCTAAATTGGCCAGAAAGAGAATGAAATCATGTATAAATGCAATTGTGAAATACGAGGCGGAAACCATGAAAACAAAGTGAAACAAAACAAGCTCATAAACAACTTTTCTGATGAGAACTTTTAAATCGTATTTGCCCACATTAACCACATCTGACCATTTTGATGCATTTTCTTTCTCAAAATTACCTTCTTTCCTTTTGTATGTGAATGTTATTAAAAAGTCTTGATGCTTGCTGGGTACCAGATATTATCTCTAAGGTCAGAATAGCTTGACATCATTGTGGTTATTTAATATCCCCCTGTAATATCCCCTTAAATATTATTATTGAAAACATTCTCTTAGTGGGAAGTTTTTGCTGGTTTGCCCTTTTTTTAATTAATTAATTTATTTTTTTTTTAGGATTCCAGACTTTTAAACGGAACCTGTTTTGCAAAAAAAATGAAGGCTGCAATTGCAGACATCTTTTTTCTCAAAGTGGTTCTAAAGAATGCATTTTGTTTACCTAAAATAATTTTTTTTTTAATACTTACCAGCTCTGTGCAGTGATATTGCACAGTGCTGACCCTTACCGCCTCTTCTGGGGTCCCCCACTAGCACTCTCTGCTCCTCCTCCAGTGCGTGTGTCCCCATAGCAAGCTGTGTGCTCTGGGGGTACACATGCAGACATGCTCCCGAGCCAGGCTGAGTGCATCCATAGGCACACACAGCGAGGCTTGGCCCTGCCCCTCACTCTCTGCCCACAGGATTTGATGGACAGCCGTTGGCTCCTGCTGATGCCTCTGTGTCCTGTGAGAGCATACAGCTACTGGGATATTTTGTACCTTAATGCAGGGAACGCATTAAGGTAGAAAAATGTTTTGAATTTAGAACCACTTTAAATTCCTTATCTTCTTCCTGCTTCACTGGCTTCAAACCTTAAAACAAGTAGGCAGATCAGGAACGCTGACTTTTGATTGCATACTTGTTTTGGGTCAGTGGCTAAAAAATCAATGAAGTCAGAGGCAGACAAGTAGCTAGTTTTGAGAAAAGGCCAGCAATGGCAGCCTGAAGGTAGGCCATCTGGTGTCTGGGTTGCTTAGCCAGTTCCATATGGGCCGCAGCCCACAAGCAAGGTTCCAACTCAGTCCAGCTGGCTCCACACACACTAAGGTTTTACACTTCTTCAACCCTAGGCCTCGTCAGGAGTCACAACTTACATTTTGTTTACAAGGCCTTAACTTTCCAGTGGTTCTTGGTTTAGTTCATAGGTGATCAAATCTAAGACCTGAGTCTCATGGGTGTAGAGCTACCCCCAAGAGGGATGCTGGTTGATGATAAATAAAGTACTATACAGTCACTACACTCCTCCTAGTAGCACTAGCGCAGATAATGATGATGGCCAGAGTTTTTCCTCACTAGTGCCAGGGTTTCTAGCACACACAGAGCACAGTCCAGGCAAACTGACACAAAGAGCAGTCTAGGGAATGTCATTTTTGTGGTTTTAGTGTTGAATAACTTGGATGGGGTATAGGGTAGTATGGGATACTCCTGGACCACTAATGGAAACAAGAGGACACACTTCTCTATGTTGTAAACTTTAGGAACGGTTCTTCTACTCAGGTCAGAATACAACCTTCCCTTAAGACTAGTAGAGGCCAGAGGTATGTACTTCCCAGGAGGGGAACTACTTGACCCAGCTCTAAATGACAGTCCTCCCATGAGTAACTGGAGGAGAGGAGTATGTACTAGGGGAGGAACTACTTAGCTCAAAGTCTTTCCACAAAACTAAAAGGGACTAGTCGATGTTTACCTCTCTTGAGAGGAACTACAAGGCCCAGCAATCCCAATAGTACACAGTCACCAGGATCTTGTAGCAAAGCAGTACTCACAAGGTCAGCTGTGCCCATTTAGCTTCCTCCAGATGCCTTCCAGTGAAACTGTGCGGATTGGATCCGTAGGTGAATCCTCTGGGGACCTTGAGGAACAGCAGCTTAAAACAGTAGGACGGCTGGAGGTGCGGGTAACCCCCCCCCACCTGTACAGGTGGAAACCCTTGAACACAAAGACTGCTGTTCTACAGCTCAGACTATTGATGTGCTCATCAACCACCTTCTGGGCACACCTCCCTAAGGATTGGCTGTGGCACCATAAATATTCGTGCTGCCCATTTGCCTTGCTCCATTCCTATGTTTCAGAACCTTCTGGAAGGCAGGAAAGAGCAATCAAACCTGCAGCCTGTGAAACCCAGAATAGCCAAAATAAATCAACAACTGCTCCAATGATTACAGAGGAGCCAAAAAGACTAAATTTACCTAACATCATTATAACCTAACCAGGAGGGTGCTACATCGGAATGGGGGCCAGATGGCGTGTGTGTCCAAGGGAACTTTCACTAAACCAGTTTTCACTACTGACTATAACCAGCTGCTGAATTTCACTCTCACCAGGTATTTTTAATCTATCAATTACCCCCCATGGGACTTTAAAGTTAAACACAACATAATATCCTATGTTAAAAAGATTTTTGACAAGTTTTATTAGTAACAACCATAAAAGAAGAAAAAAACAGATTACGGCTTTTTGTTTTGTTTAAAAATAACACTGTACACCATATTCATGCATTTATCTCATTGTACATAGATACTTCACATCTCTTGTTCACATATGTATGACCTCTTGAGGGCCCTGTGAGCAGAGAAACACCCAATACGTTTCAGACTTTCTTTTTCTTCAGGGGTGTAGCATGTAGAAACATATACGGTAATATATCTGTAACAAAGTACATCCAATAAATACTGTATATGTAAAAAAAGTCAAGTAGCAAAGCATGATACTGTGTACATATATGATTTGTTCACTCACAATGTGGCAAAAAAATTTCATAAAACCATGTATAGCCATAATGGTTCAAAACCTTTTAGATGCCGTCACTTGTTGAACCACCAGGAGGCCACTTTTCATACCGGAAGGTCAAAGCAGCCAGGATGCACTAAGGCCACCAAAAAGCACTAGGAAGATCTTAAAGTGATTGTAAAGGAACATTTTTGATAAAAACAAAATAAAAACAAACATGTCATACCTACCTGCTTTGTGCAGTGGTTTTGCACAGAGCAGCCCAGATCCTCCTTTTCTCCCCCACTGGTGCTCAGGTCCCCTCCCCCTTGCCGAATGTCCCCATAGCAAGCTGCTTACTGTGGGGGCACTTGTGCATTCCTGCTTCCCAGCCGGCTCTCTGCGTCCATAAGACACAGAGAGCACGGCTCAGCCCCGCCCTCCGCTCCCGCCAAACTGGCTGTGATTGACAGCAGCAGGAGCAAATGGTGCTGCTGCATCTCAGCCATTTAGGAGGGAGAGACCCGGGAGAGCCTCGGGTCTCATGCACATCGCTGGATCAAGATTGGGCTCAGGTAATATTAGGGGGGCTGAGGGGGAGCTGTACACAGAAGGTTTTTTACCTTAATGCATAGAATACATGAAGGTTAAAAACCTTCAGCCTTTACAACCACTTTAAAATAGAACTGTATATATGTATAATGTAGGTCATATACATCAATCATTCAAATGGCCATACAAATACTTATTACTTAGTAAATTAAATTATTTTTATTTTGGATCCCATTGGAAAAAGGAAGAAACCCTGTGCACTAGGTAACAAAAATACTCAAATAGCATGGGCTGCAATCGAAACTACACCAAAAAGGGAAAGAAAGGGCACCACCAACAAGCTGTCTCACCTGGATTCCAGAGCATCCCACAAACCAGCCAAGGAACAGAGAGGGCTCTTGGCAAGCCCAAGTAGTAGCAACCACTATGCAATCCTGGCATATAGGGGGCCTCAAATTGCTGGCCACCAACACTGGACTGCCCACCACGACGGAGCCTGTTCCCACACCGGATCCATCTTATCCCCATGTGCTTAATGGTATTGGCCCACTGGAGTTCTGGCACTGGAGTCTCCTGGGTTGGAGCACAAATACAATAATGGATAGATTGGGGGCAGGTACGCCTGGAGGAAGCCCACCCCTCCTTAAATGCATAGGGATGCACTGGACACACAGCAATAGCACAATGGCAGAGAAAGTATCCAGTGCATCCCCTCACCAATTCACCAAACAATTGGCAACCACCCCAATCTATAATTGGCCTTTGCAGCAAGGAGCAAATGGAAGGGTGATGCATCTCAAAAGAACAACAAACAAACGTGACCTGGCCTCTGCAGCTTATGCATATATTTGCAAATGTGTGCAAACAAAACCCCTTGTTTTTAACGAAAAGAGAGAGAGATGAGGGCGCTCTGGTGAGGCTGGGTATCCGGTCCTTTGTAGCAGTGGAGAGATGGCACTGGAGGCAGCACTTTGTAGAGATGAAGCAGCTCTGGAGGGTCATAAAGAAAAGAGAAAGGCACCTCTAAGTGCAGTAGTTAAACAATTTATTACAGGAACAATGGCATTAAAAACACTTACAAGAGACTAAGAGGTCATAGGCATACAATGATTAGTCCTCATGCAGATCGCTGTAATCCTCGTCTATCTGGGGGAGAGAGATGTTCTGCAGCTGAGTCCCTGGTGATGTGGATTAGCGAGAAGGCGCCTTTCTCTTCCCTTTTTGTTTTTAATGTGAACTGTTATGCTGCGTTCAGAGACAATCGAAATTTCCAACAACAAATGTTCGATGTGAGCTTGTTGTCGGAAATTCCGACTGTGTATGCTCCATAGAACATTTGTTTCGGAATTTCCGACAACAAATGTTTGAGAGCTGGTTCTCAAATTTTCCAACAACAAAATTTTTGTCGAAAAGTCCAAGCGTGTGTACACAATTCCGATGCACAAAAGTCCACGCATGCTCGGAATCAAGCAGAAGAGCCGCACTGGCTATTGAGCTTCATTTTTCTCGGCTCGTCGTACGTGTTGTACGTCACCGCATTCTTGACATTCAGAATTTCCAACAACGTTTGTGTGACCATGTGTATGCAAGTTTGAGCCAACATCCATCGGAAAAAAATCCACGGTTTTGTTGTCGGAAGGTCTGATCGTCTGTACGCGGCATTAGACAGGTCAATTTGGTTTGTTGCAGGCTGGTCGGTAAGTAAGCTGGAAATTTTTGTTTGTTGATTTTTGACATGCGTCGCACTTCTATGTGCTCCTTGCTGCAAAGGCCAGTTATAGATTGGGGTGGCTGCCATTTGTTTGTACTGTTGGTGAATCAGTGAGGGGACGCACAGGATACCATCGCTGCCGTTGTGCTATTGCTGGGTGTCCAGTGCGTGCCTATACCTTAAAGGAGGGGTGGGGTCCTTCCAGGCATACCTGCCCTTAATCTATTCATTATTATATATGTGCTCTAACTCAGGAGACTCAAAATTATAACATTAGGACTGCAGTACACTGGGGTGCCATGATGTGGCCACTGCAGCTTATGCATATATTTGCAAATGTGTGCAAACTAAACCCCCAAAGTGAACTGTTAGATATGGTCAGTTCGGTTTGTTGCAGGCTGGCTGGTAAGTGAGCTGGGAATTTTTGTTTGTTATTTTTTAAGATGACAGCTTCCTTGGCTGTGAAGGATAGGAGATTTTAGTTCCCCTTTAAATCAAACAAAATTAACCTGAGCCTCACTTGCTGCTGGGGAAGCACCAGTGGAATGAAGCTGCAGAGGAAGGTCTCTTATGCCGCGTACACACGGTCGGACTTTTCGTCTACAAAAGTCCGACAGCCTGTCCGACAGACTTCCTGCGGACTTTCGGCGGACTTGCAGCAGACTTTCTAACGAACGGACTTGCCTACACACGACCACACAAAAGTCCGACGGATTCGTACGTGATGACGTACACCGGACTAAAATAAGGAAGTTCATAGCCAGTAGCCAATAGCTGCCCTAGCATGGGTTTTTGTCCGTCGGACTAGCACACAGACGAGCGGATTTCGGGGTCCGTCGTAGTTACGACGTAAAGATTTGAAGCATGTTTCAAATCTAAAGTCCGTCGGATTTGAGGCTGAAAAAGTCTGCTGAAAGTCCGGAGAAGCCCACACACGATCGGATTACCAGCCAGCTTTAGTCCGTCGGCGTCCGTTGGACTTTTGTAGACGAAAAGTCCGACCGTGTGTACGCGGCATTAATGATCCTGTTCCTATTGTTGAGTGGACAACAGTAAGTATTGCTAGTGTTAATTTGCCCTACATATAAGGTCCTAAAATTCAACTTCAGGCAACACATGTACAGTTAAGTTAACCAGTTTACAAGTGTACAAGCTAAATAATGTTCTAACTGGCCCATCTCAGTTCTCTTATCCCATTTTTTGGCAGTGAAACAAATTCATCTGTGCTTCTGCATTAGTAACTGACATAGCATTAAAGCAAAGGATCAGCATGACAGACAGGCATTTTTTAAAGGAAAGCTGGCAATGATTATATTTTTCATACCAAAAGTTTCCTTTAAAATTCAAACAAAACATTTTTTCTTGGCTTTTAACCTCTGCCAGTTTTTTTTATTGCCGATTAAGTAAAAAGCATCCAAAAGACACTGGGGCTTTGATGTGAGTTCATACAAAGTAATCAGAAAACAAAAAACATTCAGAGAGCTAACTGGCTCAGGTTAGGATGCTCAAAACAGACAAGGCTACACCACTGTGGATACCCAGCAGCTAACCAGAAAAACTTGCACCAAAGGAAGGAGCACCAGACCAAATTATGAAAGAGTCCAACAGTCCAATAAATTAATTTGTATCATTTGGTCTGCTGCTCCTTCCATTGGTGCATGTTTTTTTCTATTTTTTTTCATTGCCATTTGTGTAGCAGTAGGTGACATTCCAGTTCTGACAGGAGTTGTTAAGCCAGTTCTCCCTCCCTAGATCCACATACAGCTTTGCAGGCCCATTGACCTTAAATTCCATCCGCCCCATCAGTTACACACATCAATCACAGATTCTGGCTTTCTGGCCTTTGGCCTTAGCAGGAGTGACACATTAATCTTTTTTTTTTTTTTTTTTCTTTTTTTTAGGCCTGTATCACACCTAAGGCCACTGAAACACAGGTGTCTAGGTGACAGAGCAGGTAAACCGGAGGAATCTATCTAGTCACCAACACTGACGGACACTCTGCCACCAAGATACCGTAAGTGAATTTTGGTGTGTTTAATATAAGTGGCCCCAATATAGGGTGCTGCAGAAGGATATCCCAGTGTCTGATGAGGATCTTTTCCATGGATTTATATTTAAAATGAAACTGAGTAATGAATCTGGATAGGTATTAGGTCTGAGCTAGGTATGGGGACTTTTTGCAAGAGGATCTAAATATGTGATAAGAGCGTCATCGATCACTTTCTGAGGGTAGCCTTTTTCTATACATTTTTGCGCTATAAAGTTTTTTGGTTTTTTTTACTTTAAAAAGTAATACACCGAAAGCATATAAGGGTGCAATTTCGATGAAGTTGATGAAATTTACTTTCAGGGATGTTTTGTTTCCACCTGGGATGGTGGAAACTACTGGAATGGACCTATGAGTTTCCAACTGTGATTTTAAAATGATTTTTAGAGATGATTTGAAAACCTGAAAAATCCAATTCTAAGTTCAGGAAAGACTAAAAAGACATACTTTTTACTTGCCACTGTATGACACCAACTGTCAACTGTGTTTACATTAGAGGGCCAAGTCAATCCTGGAAGAGGAAGCAAGGTGAGCTAAAGCTGCTGAGAAGCTGACTAGAACTCTAATACAGGATGGTGCACCTGAAACAGTTTTAAGTGTGCCCACTGAACATTGGAGAGGTGCCTCCCTGGGATTCCCTAAGACAGCACTGGCTATATTTGGTGCTTAGCCTCGTACGCACAATCGGATTTTCGGCAGGGAATTTTGTGATGACAGACTGTTTGCCTAAAATCCGACCGTTAGTGCTATCTGCCAATAGAACTTAACCAAAAAGTGCATTCTATGCATCCAAAAATATAGAAAATATAACAAATCAAATCATTATTCAACCAAAAAATAAAATAATAATTAATAAGTGTGGAAGGGGTGAAAATCCCCAGACCAGTGGCCTTGTTGGGAGTCTTGGGGCTGGTATTGCCATTGACCACCATGCTGCTGTGGTGGGTGAGTGGGGTTGCTGTGGTGGGTGGGTTGGCTGTGGAGGTTGTGTATGCGGGCCCACAAAATCACATAGGTGGGTGGTGGCGTATATCTCGCCCGTCACCCCCCTGTTGAGGAGCTGCAGGATGAGCTCCTTGCATCTTCTTTTCTGGGCACTGGTCATCCCCCTTAACCTATTGGCTGTAACCACGCCAAATCCCTCGCACTCATCTGGGTTAGTACGGATGGCAGTAGTGGCCTGGCTGAGGAAGAAAGCTGTGACCTCGTCCAGATTTCTGCTCTTTCTGGCCCTTTTAGCAGGAGGGCGTAGGGGAGGGATCTGGGACTCAGTCTGGCTACTGGCCTTGGGCTCCTCCTGACTGACACTTTCCTGTGTATGAAAATGAGACATAATTTGATTTTTTTTAGGGTTTGGTCATCAATCACATACAATTTTGATCTCCTCACTGTTGCAAATTGAATGTGGACAAATAGCAAAGACTATCATTCTGACACCATCATTTTTCATTCTTGTTCAAATCATTTTTGGGCACTACTGTCTATTGATATGTAAACCACTTTGTTAAGGCAGAAATATTTGAACAATAAAGTCTAGTTATCATCATTGTATTTTTGGATACAAATATGTTCAACAATGCTATACCTGAGTCAAGCTGGGCTCCTCCACATCTTCATCCTGTGCAACAGGACCTGTGTGGACCTCTGGAGCTGTGGCCTCAGCAGTGCTCCTCAGGTTGGAAATTTTGTTCTTGACATAGTTGATGTCTTCCCTGGGGTACAAAGGCTTCACCAACTGGAGCAGTTTCTCTAACGCTGCCTTCCTCAAGATTTTATTGGAGTAATCTCGACTCTTGACCTTCCAGAGACAGGGCAGATCCCGGTACAGGTCGATGAATTGTGGTAAAAAATCAGGCGCTGTATTTTATCCACCATGATAAATGATATTATGCCTACAAGACAGAACACAAGGCAAACCATAATGTCTGGCTTAACTCACTTAATGTCAGGCCACCTGAGGCCAGGTGACAGATACACACCATTGGGATCAGGAGTGCACCGCAAGGTAGTGAACCCTAAGGCTGACTGTTGCGGATGGGAGTCAGGGTGGTAAAGGAAGGCAGGGCTGCTGGAACACCAACATGGATCCCACCGGGGTTAGAGCGTAAGATTCCCTAGGGCGCGGAGTCTAAAAGCCAGCAGGTGTTCACCAGAGCCTCTAGTGGTGAGGATGGACTGGGCTGCAACTGGCTCCATGTCACGACCCCCAGGGTCCCCTAGCTCACGCCCACAGTAGGCAACAGGAGGATAGGGATAGTAAGGCAATAAGCCAAGGTCGGGGCAACTAGCAGACAAGGACAACAAAGTACACGCCAAAGGTTTGGGGTCACAGGCAAACAGGGATAGTCGGGGACACGCCAAAAGGTCAGGGTCACGAGCAGACAGCAATAATCGAGAACACGCCAAGGTCGGTAACAGAGACAAACGCAGAGCACATGGCAAGCAGGAAACAGGAAGCCAAACACACAATGTTGATCAGCAGGGCTGGCCTGCAGTGCACAGGTTAATATAGAGTTCTCTGATAGGAGCTGGGGTGGAGCCATGCTTAGAGGAGAGATTATAACAGCAGTCAGGTGAGAGTGGTTGGTCTCTAGAGATGAACACATGGTGAGAGGTAAGCTGACAGACAAACTCTATTGCATAACCATGACACTTAACTCATAAGCTGGTCCCAAAATAGGCCTCAATCTAAGCAGTATAGGCCACTAACCACCTATGCCCCAAGTTCAAATTGTCCCTTCATTTTATGGCTCCTTTCTTGCGTTTGCGAGCGAACGTCCTTCCCTCCAAGATCGCTCCTATGGCCGTTCCAGCGTTCCGGCTTTATATACACTGCGTATGCGTCAAACTCCACTCTCCGTGCGTCATGACGCTGGGACATGACCATCTCTCTTCTGCATGTGACACACAGGGCGGAACATTCGGGGGGAACAACATGGCGGTGGTGGAGCTCAGAGGAGACACAAAGCAACCCCCTACGACTGCAAGCTACGCAATTACGAAAGACCCAACAGCCGAAAGGACAGCATTTTGGATAAGGTCATCGTCATTTTGCAGGGGAATTTTCGGTAAAACGAACAAAGGACCAAATCAGAAAACGATGATCTGATCTCAAACACCATGAGCAAGACCAGATGGAGTCCAACATATTTGTATCTAACCAACATGTATATGTGTAAATTAGCTGTCTGTATATGTGTTTTCTCCAAGTAACTTGAGAGAATTATATATAATGTTTTCTATAATCTTTGTCTGAATTGTTATTTTAAAGATGAAGTAAAATAGAAAGCAGATATGAACATTCTTATTTGGTTCTGTTTTTTGACATTTCTTTATTTTTGTACCTAATTTTTTTCTCTCCTTTCAACAGGGAAAAAAAATTAGGCAACAGCCAAGCCACCAGAAGGGATGAAGGGATGAAGTGACCTCGCTCTGGCCCCAACAGGAGAGGCAACAAGGCCATCTTCCTACCAAAAAAATGTAAGTGACAACTTCAAACATACTCATTTAGCCACTGACAGGGGTGATTCTAGGTGGGCCAAAGGCCATGGGTTTAGGGCAGAACTTAAGGGGTAAAGAACACTTTCTGGTTGCTGCCTGGCTCATCAGTGCCCATTAATGCAGCCTTGCCAGTGTAGAGGAGAGGCCCCGGGAATCACAGTCACACAGAATCACGCCTGTTAGAATGATCATCATATATCCCCTATTTCATAGGAGACAAGAGGGGTGGGGGGCAACTGCAGGACTTTTTCAATGTTGGCACTTGTCCAGTGTTTGCCCTCTGTAAAATGACATCACCTTCCCTTTTCTATGCATTTTTCACTGTAAAGTGCAGCATGGTAGAGTCCACTAGTCAGGAGTAGGGATGAGCCGAACACCCCCCTGTTCGGTTCGCACCAGAACATGTGAACAGGAAAAAAGTTTGTTCGAACACGCGAACACCGTTAAAGTCTATGGGACACGAACATGAATAATCAAAAGTGCTAATTTTAAAGGCTTATATGCAAGTTATTGTCATAAAAAGTGTTTGGGGACCTGGGTCCTGCCCCAGGGGACATGGATCAATGCAAAAAAAAGTTTTAAAAACGTCCGTTTTTTCAGGAGCAGTGATTTTAATAATGCTTAAAGTCAAACAATAAAAGTGTAATATCCCTTTAAATTTCGTAGCTGGGGAGTGTCTATAGTATGCCTGTAAAGGGGCGCATGTTTCCCGTGTTTAGAACAGTCTGACAGCAAAATGACATTTCGAAGGAAAAAACCTATTTAAAACTACTCGCGGCTATTGCATTGCCGACAATACACATAGAAGTTCATTGATAAAAACGGCATGGGAATTCCCCACAGGGGAACCCCGAACCAAAATTTCAAAAAAATGACGTGGGAGTCCCCCTAAATTCCATACCAGGCCCTTCAGGTCTGGTATGGATATTAAGGGGAACCCCGGCCAAAATTTTAAAAAAAATGACGTGGGGTTCCCCCTAAATTCCATACCAGACCCTTTAGGTCTGGTATGGATTTTAAGGGGAACCCTGCGCCAAAAAAAAAAAAAAACGGCGTGGGGTCCCCCCAAAAATCCATACCAGACCCTTATCCGAGCATGCAACCTGGCAGGCCGCAGGAAAAGAGGGGGGGACGAGAGTGCGGCCCCCCCCTCCTGAACCGTACCAGGCCACATGCCCTTAACATTGGGAGGGTGCTTTGGGGTAGCCCCCCAAAACACCTTGCCCCTATGTTGATGAGGACAAGGGCCTCATCCCCACAACCCTGGCCGGTGGTTGTGGGGGTCTGCAGGCGGGGGGCTTATCGGAATCTGGAAGCCCCCTTTAACAAGGGGACCCCCAGATCCCGGCCCCCCCCTGTGTGAAATGGTAAGGGGGTACTTACCCCTACCATTTCACTAAAAATGTCAGCATGGGTGCGGAGCAGCCCGGAGAAGAAAATGAAGAAGAGAAGAAGAGAAGAAGAGAAGAAAAGAAGAAGAGAAGAAGATGAAGAAGATGAAGAGAAGAGCGGGAGCCTCCCTCCATGCCATGGGTGCGGAGCGGCCCGAGGAGAAGAAGATAGAAGATGCCGCGGAGGAGATGCTGGACGAGAACGCCGGAGGAAGAACCAGAAGAACCAGAAGAAGATGAAGGAAGATAGAAGAAAGAAGAAGCATTTAAATAAAGGAATTGTCAAAAACTGTCTCTTGTCATTTTTAACATTTTTGACAGTTTTTTAGTGAAATGGTAGGGGTAAGTACCCCCTTACCACTTCACACAGGGGGGGCCGGGATCTGGGGGTCCCCTTGTTAAAGGGGGCTTCCAGATTTCGATAAGCCCCCCGCCCGCAGACCTCCACAACCACCGGCCAGGGTTGTGGGGATGAGGCCTTTGTCCTCATCAACATGGGGACAAGGTGTTTTGGGGGGCTACCCCAAAGCACCCTCCCAATGTTGAGGGCATGTGGCCTGGTATGGTTCAGGGGGGGGGCCGCACTCTCGTCCCCCCCTCTTTTCCTGCGGCCTGCCAGGTTGCGTGCTCGGATAAGGGTCTGGTATGGATTTTTGGGAGGACCCCATGCCGTTTTTTTAATTTTTTTTGGCGCGGGGTTCCCCTTAAAATCCATACCACACCTGAAGGGGCTGGTATGGAATTTAGGGGGAACCCCACGTTATTTTTTTTTAAATTTTGGCCGGGGTTCCCCTTAATATCCATACCAGACCTAAAGGGCCTAGTATGGAATTTAGGGGGACTCCCGCATCATTTTTTTTTTTTTTAATGCAATAGCCGCGAGTAGTTTTAAATGGGTTTTTTCCTTCGAAATGTTAGCAAAGTATGTAGTGCAGTGGTTCTCAACTCCGGTCCTCAGGACCCACTAACAGGCCAGGTTTGCAAGATAACTAAAATACATCACAGGTGATTTCTTTTACTGCTCAGTGATTGCAGTATTCTTGTCTGCATCTCCCCAAGGTAATACTTAAAATCTGGCCTGTTGGTGGGTCCTGAGGACTGGAGTTGAGAACCACTGATGTAGTGCCTTAACATTAGCATGGAGAAGGAAGAGGTTGAAGGAGCTGTCAGTTTTGCTAGGTACCCGAGTTTTGGAGACCCAGGCACCAGGGCCAAGATTACTGAGTAGTTGTAGTGTGTACATTCCTAGTAGTGTAGGTGACTGAAGGGCAAGCAGGTTGCAAGCAACAATAGACTGGGTAGGTAAGTATTTCCTAAATTTGACTAGCAACTTGACCATAACTCACCATGTAGGGCCTCAGCCACTTGACTTTCATTCCCTTAATACTTTTTTGTCTTCTTACTAGGTCATGATCTTCCAAGATGCACAATTGGCGGAATGAGTGCAGAAATGTTGCATTGTTTGAAGGATCTGGAGAAAATAAAGGAGGCTGCCACGGCTTTACAGCGAAGAATCTGTGATTTTGTAGACATGCTAGCCAAATTCTAATTCCCTCTTGCCTGGTCGGACGTTTCTTGTTCCACTTGTTGGCTCCTGTTTGCACTTTTAATATTTACCATGTTTTTCGGACTTTTAAATGAGAAAGTTTAGTGTTCGAACTGTTTCTCCACTCCACTAGGTGCACCACCAGGTCCTGTTCTCTGTATTTTCCTCAGTCTAAAAATGGCTGTGTGAATTACTAACATTGAAAATCACAACATCACCTGTGCCAAATTTAAACAAATATAGAAAACCTGACCTGGGTTTGCATCTTAAGAAGGAGAGTTGGGAAACACTGCCCTAAATAATGTGCATTGTAATCTTTCTGTGTTTTTTAAGAATAGCAAAGCCAACATTTGAAGCTGCCCACAAATTGTGCCTTAACATTCTTATTTCCCTCATGATCCTATGCCTAAAATGTGTGTCTTTCCCTACATCTAGTTTGCTAAAGCCCCAAAGCACACCATGTGTCAACATGTGCTATCTCCCATCATGGGGTATCAATGGACATGTTTCGGGGGTGCAACCCCTTCCTCTGACCTACTTTAGTTATAAAAAAGGGGTTGCATCCCCAAAACGCATCCATTGATACCCCGTGATGGGAGATAGCACATGTTGACACTGTGTGGTTTGGGGGTTTCTAAAATAACATGTTTGGAACTATACACATTTTTGGCAGGGGATCATAAGGGATATTTAATAGTTCAGCCTCTACGTGTACATGGCTTCAAATTTTGGCTTTGAGAGGGGTGAGATCACCCCATTTGAGGAAGGCAACATCCACACAGTCTTGGGATACTAATGTCTCATTTGGCCTTCACTTTACCAAAATCAATCTTTGTAAGTTCCTGAGTTGGGGATGTGTATCTTATGTTTTTGAACATGCCTGTTTAGCCACAAAAAAGGCAAAATAATGGCAAACATACATGTTATAACCAAGATATTGGTTTGTTTTAAAACCTTAAAACACACATGTGGATGTGCTTTGAGTAAAATGTTTCTTACTAAACAATGTGTGGCTTCAATGCTCAATACCAGTGTATTTGTTAAGTTGTTGTAGTTACAGTGACAATGTGCTCTTAAATGTGGCCAACTCCGGCAATTTTTTGGCCTCCAAAAAATTTAAGGAGTTGAAAAGCCATAATGTTTTTGAAAGTCATGCATTAAGAACAAAAACATTGTGTGTGTGTGTAGCAGACCCACAGCATGCCATAATAGTTAGCCGATGAAGAGATTGTCACCCCATGTAGCAAATAAGGCACGTTTGCACTATTGTAGCAAGTGGCCAAAATAAAGGTCATTTGAGAACATATTGAACAGATAAGAAACACAGACAACAGTAGTTCAAATGAAATATGAGTTTATGATCAAATAAAATTATTATTCAGGATCATCTCCAATTTGCTGCCAAGACACTGCCCCTCTACCCACAAAATAATCAAGGTATTTTTGACATATACCTCTGGCATTTTGGGAGGGCAATCCAGCATGGCCAGTTTCTAGAGCCGTCATCACGCCCACAGACAGCCGAGCTGCAGCCTCTTCAGCAGGGTCCACATCAGTTGGCACTGAGGCAAGGTAGCTGCTAGCATTCCTCCATAAAAAAAATTATGGAATATACAGCAGCATAATACCACATAGTTGATTTTGTATAGTGCCAGGTTAATTGGTGTTAAAAACAGCCTGAACTGACTGGAGAGGATGCCAAAGGCGTTTTCAACCACCCTTCTGGCACGAGAGAGCCTGTAATTAAATATTCTCTGCTCTGGGGTGAGGTTCCTCATAGAAAACAGCTTCATAAGATGTTCCCCCAGAGCAAAGGCCTCATCTGCAACAAAAACTAAATTGAGGCCCTCAACATTCTCCTCAGCAAGTGGAGCTGCTTGTAGAACTCTGTCTGCATAATGACTCCTCCATAAGAGTTACGGCCGTTCTTCCCAACATCAAGAAGCAATAACTCATATGTGGCAGACACTACAGCTAGCAGGACTATGCTGCAAAAGCCCTTATAATTGAAATAATATGAGCCAGAGTTGAGTGGTGGGACAATCTGGACATGTTTTCCATCAATAGCATGACCACAGTTGGGAAAATCACTCTGATGATGGAACTGGGCTGCAACGTCCTGCCATTGCTGTGGGTTGGAAGGTAACTGTGGATTAAAAAAAGGAAAAAGAAATGACTACTTCTGCACATAACACTGCCAGCAGATTTGACACAAACATGATTGGCCAACATAAGTATAAAACTTAAATGAGTATTTAAAGACAAAAGTGTAAGGTCAACTTATCTGATTCCTCACCCCCTCTGGTGGCCCATTCTAAAAATGTTATGGTGGGGGGAGGTAATGGGTAGATGTTTTGGACAGGTAACCCTTTCCACTTCCATAAGAGTTGTTTGCATAAATAATGTGTGATACTTTGGCCGGCCCTCCTTACTTACACTATTGGCAGCCCAGTGGACAGGTAAGAAGTGTCATAATCAAAAAATATGGATACACACTGTCCAAATTGCAGCACATTTTGACATTCAGAAATAACCTATCAAGATAATAGGAGACAAAAACTTTCTACGCTACAATTTGAAGGTAATCAGGCAGGCCCTTGTACTACAGAACTCCTCCACCAGATCCTGCGATTCTTTGCAGCGGCAGAGAGGCTCAACCCTGACCCCCCTCTGTCTCAGCAGCCGGCAGGAGAGAGGAGAACAAAACAGTCTTACAGATGCCACCGGCCCTTTGAGGGCAACAAAATTGCTGATGTGTTTGACACCCCTGGCCTAGATTGACATTGCAATCATCCTGATTGTGTATGGAAAAAATGGCCCCTTACACTCTTCCTGAATTGGAGGACAACAATAACATTTGGACACATTTTAGGGGATGTTTAGGGTAAGCACAAAAATGTAGCTGACAAAAAAACATTGTTAAGTTACTAGGCTAGGTGTGTATGGGCCCAGGATAGCATGCTGGGGAGGTTAGCGAAGTAAAATATGCATGTAGGCCAAAAAAGGAGCAGGAAATGCTTACAGCATGCATGAGGACAAAGAGGATATTCACAGCATATTACAATAATGTTAATTATGGAATCAAGAAATTAATACAATACATTAGCAAACATTGAATACATAGAATGTGATGTTAAAGGAAAAAACTTTTCCGAATATAGTCCTTCTGCAGGACTTGAGTAGTGGCTGAGCAGGTCTTTGGAATAATGAGTCCCAGAGCCTGGGGGGGAGATAAACTTGAGGTCCTGGAGACTTCTCCCCTTCGCTAAGTACCGCAAGGTGGCTATGAGCCTTTGCTCAGGAGTATTGGCAAGCCTCATGCATGTGTCCTGCTTCTTAATATAGGGGATCAACAATACCAAGAGTTGGTGAAAGCAGGGGTTTGTCATCCAGAGATAATGCTGAAAATCATCCGGATTATTCTCCTGGAGCTCCCGCAGCAAAGGCATATGACATAATTGGTCACGATTAAGCAACCAATTTTTGGTCCAAGAAATCCTCCTCTACCTTTTCCTGGACTGGACTTGGGTCAAAACAATAACTCCAAGGCCAATAATAGCAAGTTCTCTCCTCCAATTCCGCAACATGGCTGGTTGACGAACGGCCGCTGAGAAATGAACTGAAAAGCACGAACTGAAAAGCGCAAATCAACACTCACCAAACTTCTACTAACACGAAATTAGCCAAAGGAGCCCAAAGGGTGGATTGAACTTCCTCTTTATCGGCTCATAGTAGGTCTAGTACGTCACTACGTTTGTGTTTGTTGGCCGACAATTGTGTACCGTTTGTATGCAAGACAAGTTCCTGGCACACGTCCTTCGGACAAAAGTCTGACGCTCTGTTGGCCAACAATCCGATTGTGTGTACGAGGTTTTAGTCCAAACATGGGCCGATATCTGGACTACTATCCTATACAGCATAAAAAACAATCAGTGCAGCGCTATAAATAAACATTACTCTAATACTTAAAACAACTGTCATAACATATAAAAGTGCCTAACCACATAAATAGGTGAACTTAATATCAACAGCCGTGCAGCCCCCAATGGATAACCTTATGTACTTCAACTTGTCAAGGAGACACCCGCTGATAACAGAATCACAGACATGTACCGGACATCATACGGCTGTTGGTGAAAGTGGAGGAACGCGGAGGGGTTGTATAAGCCCATTACCATCTAAAGCGTGTTTTGACCATGATATATTAGGGGTCATATAATTGTGGTAAGCCCCTGGCTGCTGCACTCGGGTGGCGTGGTGCTATTATTTCCTCTTGGGATTTGGAAGTCTTCTGAGTTTCGCTATTGTTGCACATCTTTACTGAATTTTTGGAGGACTCTTTCTGCTGTTTGGACTATTCTAATGTTTTTTGACACGTGTCAAAAATATCATATGATTTTCTAATATCATATATAGTCAGTGCTGTCATAAATCATTCTGGAGATACCTCCATATAATCCATATTTGGTTTTTCACTCTCACCCCTGCAGGAGAGTGCTGTGTGGCAGAACTGTGTAAATATCAGGATTGTTGGACAGAAATAAAAATCCTTTGCTAGTTAAAACAGCTTCCTTATATGTATTTTAATCCTGTATTTAGCTGTTTGCTTGGAGTTCAGCCTCAAGTATCACTGAGTGAAGAGCAATACAAAAAGTAGCCATGATACTTTGCATCCATACACTTTCTTTTTGTAGCTCTTCTCATCCACTGACACCCAAACTCTCTACTGTCTGTCATCTTTGTGTAACTTACTAATTTTTTTCATAAACAGTAAAAGAATAGGGTAAAATGTTTTGTGCATACAACTTTATCTGTAAGAATTCTCTTAGTGGCCTTAGCAGAATGCAGTGGTAATTTGCATCAATATGAGTAATGACATAAACCTGTGCTAAGCCAACCATTCCTAAATAAAACGTATAGGCCTTCATTAAATATTAAATATCTTCCCTACTTTCATTTTGCAAAAATGTCTTGAAGCTGTTAATAAACAACTGTGAAGGTAAAGATGTTCTAGAAAGCAGAAGTGGAAAGGTGTGGGAGATATAAGGTATGATGGTTGGGTGAAGACAGAAGTTTAGAGGGTGGATGCAAGTGTAAAACAGTGGTCTGAAACAGGTGCTGGGTATGGTGTGTGTGATCTACATTGTGGTTTTGTGATTTCCTCTGTATGTATGCAAATATCTCTAATGCATGACTGAATGTGCACTCATTTCCTCTAATCTGGCTGTGCAACAAAATATTCTTGAAATGTCTATACAAATGAATTGCTTAAAATTTTATTTATGTCTTCTGCACAGGGATGGGCCGAACACCCCCCGGTTCGGTTCGCACCAGAACATGCGAACAGACAAAAAATTTGTGTGAACATGTGAACCCTAATAATGTCTATGGGACATGAACGTGAAAAAAAGTGCTAATTTTAAAGGCTTATATACAGGTTATTGCCATAAAAAGTGTATGGGGACTCGGGTACTGCCCCAGGGGACATGTGTCAATGCAAAAAAAAGTATTTAAAATTACCCCCCATTCCATACCAGGCCCTTTGGGTCTGGTATGGGTATTAAGGTAAACTCCATGCCATTTTTAAAAAAAAAAACAGTGTGGGATCCCCCCAAAATCTATACCAGGCTCTTTGGGCCTGACCGATCCGAAAAATAGAGAAAAATCCCCGAAAAAACGCTGCCTCCAAGGGAGTCCTCCCAGCAACTGCTGTCTCTTGGCTGGGACAGCTGTTATAAAGGAAAGAGTGGGGCAACCCACTGACGTAACCGGATGACCCTGCCCCCTCTGACGGCATATGATGTCAGAAGGAGCAGGGTCACTTGGTTACGTCACTGGGTGGCCCCGCCCTTGCCTATATAACAGATGTCACAGCGAAAAGACAGCAATCGGCGGGACGCCTCCCGTCAGGCGGCGTGATTGAAGATGGATGTACATCGCGGGACACTTTTTTTAAAATTCCTTTTTAAATAAAGGAATTGTCAAAAACTGTCTTTTGTGGTTTTTACTTTTTGACACTTTTTTTGGGTGAATGGGTAGGGGATACAATTTACCCACAGGGGAACCCCAAACCAAAATTTCAAAAAAAAATGACGTGGGGGGTCCCCCTTAATTCCATACCAGGCCCTTCAGGTCTGGTATGGATATTAAGGGGAACCCCGGCCAAAATAAAAAAAAAAATGGTGTGGGGTCCCCCTCAAAATCTATACCAGACCCTTCAGGTCTGGTTTGGATTTTAAGGGGAACCCTGTGCCAAATTTTTTTTAAAAATGGCGTGGGGTCCCCCCAAAAATCCATACTAGACCCTTATCTGAGCACGCAACCTGGCAGGCCGCAGGAAAAGAGGGGGAGACGAGAGAGTGGACCCCCCCTCCTGAACCGTACCAGGCCACATGCCCTCAACATTGGGAGGGGGCTTTGGGGTAGCCCCCCACAACACCTTGTCCCCATGTTGATGGGGACAAGGGCCTCATCCCCACAACCCTTGCCCGGTGGTTCTGGGGGTTTGCGGGCGGGGGGCTTATCGGAATCTGGAAGCCCCCTTTAACAAGGGGACCCCCAGATCCCGGCCCTCCCCCTGTGTGAAATGGTAAGGGGGTACAAAAGTACCCCTACCATTTCACAAGAAACTGTCACAAATGTTAAAAATGACAAGAGACAGTTTTTGACAATTCCTTTATTTAAAGTGGAGTTCCACCCAAAAGTGGAACTTCCACTCATCAGATTCCTCCCCCCCTCCGGTGACACAGTTGGCACCTTTCAGGGGGGAGGGGGGTACAGATACCTGTATATTACAGGTATCTGTACCCACTTCCGGCATAGATAGCCGCAGAATCTGCGGTTATTTACGCCACTTCTTGCTCCCTCCCCGCTGCCTGCTGGGAAACACACGGGTCCCAGAGGCAGCAGGGACCATCCGTATTGCGCTGCGCGACTCGCGCATGCGCAGTAGGGAACCGGGAAGTGAAGCCGCACGGCTTCACTTCCTGATTTCCTTACCGAAGATGGAGGCGGCAGCACCCGAGGACGGAGAGACGCTTCGGCCTCGGGTGCCGACATCACGGGCGCCCTGGACAGGTAAGTGTCCATGTTTTAAAAGTCAGCAGCTGCAGTATTTGTAGCTGCTGACTTTTAAAAAAAAAAATTTCGGCGGCGCTCCGCTTTAAATTCTACTTCTTTCTTCTATCTTCTTTCTTCTATCTTCCTTCGGTTTCTTCCTCCACCTTCTTCTTCTTCTTCTGGTTCTTCTGGTTGTTCCTCCAGTGTTCTCGTCCGGCATCTTCCTCCGTGGCGTCTTCTTCCCTTCTTCTCCTCGGGCCGCTCCGCATACATGATGGCATGATGGGAGGCTCCCGCTGTGTGACGCTTCTCCTCTTCTGATGGTTCTTAAATAACGGGGGGGCACCCAGTGACCCCGCCCCCCTCTGACGCACGGGGACTTGACGGGGACTTCCCTGTGGCATTCCCTGTGACCTCAGAGGGGGCGGGGTCACCGGATGGCCACGCCCTCTGTTATTTAAGAACCGTCAGAAGAGGAGAAGCGTCACATAGCGGGAGCCTCCCATCATGCCATCATGTATGCGGAGCGGCCCAAGGAGAAGAAGGGAAGAAGACGCTGCAGGGGAAGATGCCGGACGAGAACACCGGAGGAAGAACCAGAAGAACCAGAAGAAGAAGAAGATGGAGGAAGAAACCGAAGGAAGATAGAAGATAGAAGAAAGAAGAAGTATTTAAATAAAGGGATTGTCAAAAAATGTCTCTTGTCATTTTTAACATTTTTGACAGTTTTTTTGTGAAATGGTAGGGGTACTTTTGTACCCCCTTACCATTTCACACAGGGGGGAGGGCCGGGATCTGGGGGTCCCCTTGTTAAAGGGGGCTTCCAGATTCCGATAAGCCCCCTGCCTGCAGACCCCCACAACCACCAGGCAAGGGTTGTGGGGATGAGGCCCTTGTCCCCATCAACATGGGGACAAGGTGTTTTGGGGGGCTACCCCAAAGCACCCTCCCAATTTTGAGGGCATGTGGCCTGGTACGGTTCAGGAGGGGGGGCGCTCTCTTGTCCCCCCTCTTTTCCTGCGGCCTGCCAGGTTGCGTGCTCGGATAAGGGTCTGGTATGGATTTTTGGGGGGACCCCAAGCCATTTTTTAAAATTTTGCCATGGGGTTCCCCTTAAAATCCATACCAGACCTGAAGGGTCTGGTATAGATTTTGAGGGGGACCCCACGCCATTTTTTTTTAAATTTTGGCCGGGGTTCCCCTTAATATCCATACCAGACCTGAAGGGCCTGGTATGGAATTTAGGGGGACCCCCCCACGTCGTTTTTTTTTTAATTTTGGTTCGGGGTTCCCCTGTAGGGAATTCCCATGCTGTTTTTATCAATGAACTTTTATGTGTATTGTCGGACCAGCAATTCATTAATAGCCGCGAGTAGTTTTAAATGACCTTTTTTTCTTTGAAATGTCATTTTGCCGTCAGACTGTTCTAAACACGGGAAACATGCGCCCCTTTACAGGCATACTATAGACACCCCCCAGGTACGAAATTTAAAGGAATATTACACTTTTATTGTTTCACTTTAAGCATTATTAAAATCACTGCTCCGAAAAAACGGCCGTTTTTAAAACTTTTTTTTGCATTGATCCATGTCCCCTGGGGCAGTACCCAGGTCCCCAAACACTTTTTATGACAATAAATTGCATATAAGCCTTTAAAATTAGCACTTTTGATTATTCATGTTCGTGTCCCATAGACTTTAACGGTGTTCGCGTGTGAACAGGGGGGTGTTTGGCTCATCCCTAGTCTACACTAAAGTAGGGGGGTCATTTATTATAGCCCCGGGAAGTACTGGGCGTAATTACATGTAATATTATTTATTTATTTATTTATTTCAGGTACTTATATAGCTCCGTCAATTTTTACGCAGCACTTTCCATATACATTGTACATTCACATCAGTCATAGCACCCACTTCAGGCAATTAAGAGTGCAATTAGGCGAACATGCATTATTAAATTCGGAACCAGCGCTAATCGGTGATTACGCGGATATGCAAGTGCCAATTTCTTCCAAGTTATTATATAGCACTTCACTGCAACCATGATCCATGTATGTGAAGAAAACATTTTTATGTGCTCTACCTCGTGTGCATCCATTGATGTATATTGCAATTAGTATTCCTAGTCTTTTTTCTTCTTTTTCTAATGAATGCAGTTCTGAATGAGTATTACAGAGTAATGTCTGCTATTCTGTAAAGTTACATGTATTGAACATTTACACATACATATCTGTTGTATGTAATTTTTTTTATGTTTTTTTATTTGGATGACTATAAAGCAGTAATTATTTATGTTCATTCTTTAACCATACTACACTATTATGCACAATGGCTTGGTGGTCTGGTCAGATGTCTCCTTAGCACTCAAGTTATGAGTTCAAATCCCAGCCAACCTACCACCCAGTGGTTTTCCAGTGCACAAGCGAATTGAAATAAACAAACAAAAAAATGTAAACTGCCCGTTAATTAGTGTGTGATGTTTGGAATTCCACATCATAATATTATTGAATACTTACATCCCATTGCATGCATTTGAAGAGTTAATATAATAGAATAAAATTAAAGTGCATTGGCTAATTGGCCTTGGCCTATTTTCAGCATATGCTGCTGTGGCTAATTGGCATTCGCCTTTTTTTCAGCAATGCAATCTTTTAGTATCCCTCTGTGGGATTTGAACCTATGAGTCTTTCCACTGACCACTAGCCTATTGGGCTGAGCACAACCATACATAAAAAAAAAAAAATAGTATTTGATGTTTGTAATTCTATACAATATAATATTTAGCAAATGAGCCATTAATGTTATGTAAACAACCATGCTCATGCTGATGTGGCATTGGCTGTTATGAAAAAAAAATTGAAAAAATGGCATGGGGTCCCCCCCCCATCCATACCAGGCCCTTCGGGTCTTGTATGGATTTTAATGCGAACTCAACACCAAAATTAATTTAAAAAATTGGCGTAGGGCCCCCCCCCCCAATCAATACCAGGCCCTTTGGATCTGGCACTGATTTTAAGGGGAACCCGACGCCAAAATTAAATAATGGACATGTGGTCTCCCCCAAAATCCCTACTAGAGCATTATCGGAGCATGCAGCCTGGAGATCAGGATGGGGGGGAGGGGGGACAAGCGCCCCCCCTCCTGAACCATACCAGGCCACATGCCCTCAACATGGGGAGGGTGCTTTGGGGTGCCCCCCAAAGCAACTTGTCCCCATGTTGATGGGGGCATTACACTTTATACTCAAGGACTTGCTTGTTTGCACAACCAAATACTATTTTATGCAACTAGGTTTACTAAAGATTTGAAGGGGTATGAATAGTTTGCACTTAGAAAATCTTTATAGTCTGTAAAAGCCAAACAAAGCAAAAAAGGAATCAGCTTTTTATTTCAGCTATTACATAAACTAGATTAACATTAACAGTTGTAAATCTAACATGTGAGACTGAGAATTAGAAGTAACTAGAACAAGATAAAAGTCTGCTGAAGCTCACAAACAAACACGTAGTTAGAAAGGACAACGACACAATTTGGAAACCATGCCCACAAAAACACACTTTTGAGGGCCTTAATCTAAAAACGATACCAGAAATCACCAAACCACAGCCTTAGTGTCGTGTGGGTCAGGCCTTATGCACCACCCCCCCCCCCCAAAAAAATAATATATAGATCTATTCGTAAACCAGTATAAGCACTGCAAACAAACCACCACAACTGCAGACCTTTATATAACCTAGATAGGGATGCTAGCAGACCCACACAGTAAGAACCCTTTCACACTGAAAGCGCCCGGACGTCGGCAGTAAAGCGGTGCTATTTTTAGGAAGTTTACCAAGCTCAATGTCTGTATGATAGCATGGCTACGCTTCCTGTTCAATATATTCATTTTGGGATTTTTTAATATAGTCCATATCAGGAAACCCAGCAATTAAATTTCAACCATGATGAAAGGGGATTTCAAAGTCTGACACAATTCTTACTCACTATCCCACAGTTTTGTGACTGAAAATGCTGAGTAGATGGAAGCCCACTTAGGGGAACACGTGAATTTACGTGAATTCACTTCCACTACATTCTGAATCTTGCCTTGGTGCTTACTACTCCCACCACCACCACTAGCAGCTTCCCCACCTTATTTATACAGACTATGTAAGGTAAGGAAAGGCCAGCCCCAGATTGCTCAAGGAAGGGGTGGGAACCAAAACTAAAAGAAATGACCCCCCGCTTCCTTTCATTGTGCCTAAAAAACAGTGGTAGGATATCCCTCTATATGTATTTTAGGTCTGTCTTAGGTAGGAGCCAATTTTCTCCCCAGTATGGGTGTGGATTATGAAAAGAAACCAGAGCAGAAAGAATAAAACTATAGAACACCGTTGACATGAAAACCCCATGTAGCCTGGGCTCAGGTATTAAGACCTCAGTGTTGCAAAATTTAAAGATATCAGTGATGTGTTGGTTTTAGATATGGTTGACCTCTTAAAATTAAAAGTCCTGCACAAAAATTGCATGCTGTTAGCTTTGTTAGCTACTTTTTGTTAGCACACCTATTAAAGCCAAACTATATTTCCTTTCACTTTAAATAGTTTGTTCGGGCAAGCTTGGCCCAAATGAACAATTCAAAGTGAAAGGAAATATGGAGTTCAGCTTTAACCACTTGCCGACTGCCTAATGCCCCGTACACACGGTCGGATTTTCCGATGGACAATGTCCGATCGGAGCGTGTTGTCGGAAAATTCCGACCGTGTGTGGGCGCCATCGGACATTTTCCATCGGATTTTCCGACACACAAAGTTGGAGAGCAGGAGATAAAATTTTCCGACAACAAAATCCGATCGCGTCAATTCCGACCGTGTGTGGCCTGTTCCGACGCACAAAGTGCCTCGCATGCTCAGAAGAAATTCCGACACGGGACAGCTCGTTCTGGTAAACTTAGCGTTCGCAATGGATACAGCACTTTCGTCACGCTGCAATGTTAAAAATGGTTTAATATAGCGCACTCTCTTCTTCTTTATAATGTGACAAGAATTAAGTAGTTTTGATGCTCATATTCACACACACTTCTCACAAACTTTTATTTGTGTTTTTTTATTGGGATTCCCTGAATATATTGTTATTAGTTGTCACATCTGACAGTTTTATATTTTTTTTATTTTTTATTTTTTGGATTTTCAGCCTTTTTTTTTCTTTAATGTTTGGATTTTTGCCAAGGCTGATCTTTGTTCAATGTTATTTTTATTTTTACTCCCGAATATTTTTGTCTGTGTTTTGTGTGTCAAGTTACCCCAACACCATTGATATCTTGTATTATTTAATCTCCAGGAGATTGTTTGTTGTTGGTGTCCCTTGTTCATTTCACATTGTATATTTGAAATGTACCTGAATCCTCACAAAAAAAATGTCCTTTTTGAAGTAAAACACATAGGAGAGTATAATTCAAAACAAAAATCCTTTATTAAGGGATCAGAACCAAACAAAGAGGAAGGCAACACTGGATCAACATGAGAAATTAGCGAAACCTGGGACCCCCACGGCAGACATCAATTCTTCAACATCAAAATTGGTGGCCTGAGGAGTCCATATGTAAGGGAGGGCAGTCTGGTCCGGGATTCGCAGAGATCCGGATAGCAGCAGATGACATCTGTGTCCCCAGGCTGTGGTACCACAAGAGGCTGCATCTTTTGGCTGACCAGACTGAACCCAGGGCAATCACTGTCTGGTCTTCCTTCCACGCTTCCTTCCGGGCTGTGGCTGTGCAGTTGGAGATGTGGCAGGAGGAGGAGTAGGACCTGGAGGAGGAGGAGGACTGGGGGGACCTGGAGGAGGACAGGGAGGACCTGGAGGAGAGGGAGGAGGAGGAGGAGGACCATCCCCAAGATGTGTGTGAGGTGTAATTTGGCCCCTCATACCTTTCTCCAGAGCCTCCGATATGAGGGCCTCACACAAGACTTTTTGGCCCTCCTTCATCCTCTGCATTTTATAGGCTATGAAGGCAGCAATGTTCTCCTCCATGGTGTGGGGTGCTCCCAGGACCTCTGTAGCCCTCCAAAAGAATGCTATAGCAGCCTCCTCTAGGGTACTCCTCCTACTGCCACTTTCTATTTTCAGGAGGGGTGGAGGGACCTTGATATCAGCCAGCCGGCTCGGCCCGGCCACCTCCTGGCTGAGACATCCCTGTGTATGAAAAAGGGACATAGTTGTAATGTTTTGCATCATCAATCACAATCCTAAATTAGTACTCCCAACTAACATCTAGTTAACATCATTGATTGGACAAACAGAAATATTTAGAGGAATGCTATACCTGGCTCAATCTGGGCTCCTCCACATGTGGCCTGGAAGGCCCAGGTTGGGCGTCAGAAGCCTCAGCCGGGGGGGGAAGGAAGCGTGGAAGGAAGACTGGAGAGGGATGGCCTGGGTTCAGTCTGGCCTGCCAGAAAGTGCAGCCTGTCGTAGTACAACATCCTGGGGACATAGATGTCATCTGCTGCTCCGTATCTCTGCGAATCCAGGACTTTCTTGCGCTCCCTCAGATATGTGCTCCTCAGGCCACCAATGAAAATCTTTAAATAAGTGATGTCTGCCGTGGGGATCACCTGCTTCACAATTTCACACAATTGCTCCAGTGCTGCCTTCCTCTTTGCTTGGTTCTTGAAATGGGGGTGGGTAATCTCCCATAGACAGGGCAGCTCACTTAGCATCTCTACGAATACTGACATGAAGTCATTGTCTTTCATTAAGATATCCATGTTCACTGCAAGACACAACACAAGACAAAGCCTAATGTCAGACAAAACTCTCCTAATCTTGTTACAATATAGGCCTCAATCTAGAAGCAGTATAGGCACAAGTTTGTCTCTTACCTTCGTTCTTACGATCGGCGCGTGCAATGCTCCTTCCTCCGCTCACAGATCGTACGTAATATGCACGCGTGTTACGCTTTATACACACTGCGCATGCGTGTAACTCCGCCCGCCCCTGACGTTCTTTCTAGTCTATTCCCCGCCCCTTTTCGTTCAGCGCAGTGGGTGAAGAGCATGATGGCGGAGTTACAGCAGGTGCATGCTAATTCTAGCAACGAGGAGGAGGAGGAGGAGAGACCGGATCCAGGCACGTCCCGATCCAGAAGGAGACGTTTTAAGGCCACAAATATGTCTTTTGGGGAGATGTTGGAGATGGTCGACATCATGAGGAAGTCCGACTATGACGGAAAATATGGGCCTTACCCCAACCCGAACATCCGAAAGGCCAAGATCATGGCGAAAGTGGTCAGGAGTCTTGAGAGGAATTTCGGGGTACGAAGATCTAAAGATCAGCTCAGGAAGCGGTGGTCGGACCTGAAGTTGAGAGAGCCAGAGCAGTACCGAAAGATCCGGAGAGTGCTGCAAAAAAGTAAGTAGTTGTGCTGTGTTCCTATTCTTTCTGTCTTTATTCCGTTTGTTCTGCTCCATATGCTTTTATTAATTGTAACGTTTAAAAGGGCAACTTTAATGTTCATGGGCCCATTATTCGTTCGTATCAAACATTTTTCTTTCGGCCTCTAGAACACCATTGTTTAGGCCATATGCATTTTCACACATTTTTTGGGGCCTGCTTGGATGCCAAATATTTGTTTGTGTAGATGGGTTTGTTACTAGAATGAAATGCCAACTAGATTGTGTGTAAGGAGAGGACACTGAGCAGCTGTTTTCACATCTGGACACTGGAGCACTAGTGTGGGACACAAGAACACCATTTTTATTAGGGGGGGCACACAGGTGCTCCAGTGTATACTATAGGGGGGGGCTACATCTGTGAAGCTTGTACCAAACAGGTAAAGTATTGCAGCTTGACAAAGGACACTAAAAAATATACATCTTGGAACTCTGCCAAAATTGACAATTGTACCCCACTTCCAAGCAATGTTTCCTATTTCTAGTTCTGCTATCAAATATCTGTGTGCTAAGTATACCATTTTTGTTTTACATAGGGGAGAAAAGACTCGGAGGACAGCCCTCATCCGAGGAGACCAGAGCCCCCCCCCCCCTCTGGAAGAAGGGGAAATACCCCCAACCCAAGAAGCTGAGCAGGAGGAAGAAGAAGACGTGGTGGAGATTGGCACCACAACAGGTGAGTGTCTGCGACCACACGCTCAGGTAAAAGAGATGGATGGTGGCAGATTTTTGAGACCTTTTTTTTTGTTCTTTATCTCTTTTTAGGTGATCGTGATGTGAGGGATAGAGAACGCTTTACTTCTGAAAGTGCCCAGATCCTGATCGGGGAGATCATGGGGTGTAATGCCGAACTGCAAAACATCCAGCAAAAAATCAATGATGTTATTAAAAAAAATAATAACATCATTGATGTTTTGGGGCGAATTTAAACCCCACAAAATCACCTGTTTTATTGTGGTCCAATCTTCCAAAAATTTTTTCAATGTTTAGAAAAGTCAAATTTGGAGGATGCACACAGTGTGCCAACATGTGCTATCTGCCATCACGGGAGATCAATGGACGCGTTTTGGGGGTGCAACCCCTTCCTCAATTATAAAGTCGCGTTGAGGAAGGGCTTGCTCCCCCAAAACACGTCCCTTGATCCCTCCTGATGGCAGATAGCACATGTTGACATTCGTAAATTGGTGTGCATCTTCCAAATTTGGCTTTTCCAGGGGTGATTTCCCCCCATCTGAACGCTATATCAAACCCAGTTCCTAAATACTGATGTCTGATATAGCCTTCAGGTTTTACCTAATGTGAACTTTGTAAGTTCAAGTTTTTTGGCTTTCTTGTTGGTTTTACACAGGCCTGTTTTATCTGAAATGGATATTTTGATTTTTGATAATGCTACTGCAAAAATTGTTATACAACAAACATGTTGGTTTGTTTTAAAAACCTTTCGTAAATGCACATGTGATTGTGCAGGTATAAAAAAGTGCCTTACTCAAGAATGTGTGGATTATTGTCTCAACACTACAACACTTTTGGGGTGATGTAATTGCTGTTTTATGCAAAAATGTGGGTTATTTCCTAAGGGCAAATACACTTTGCACTACAAGTGCAGGTTCAGTGCAGTTGCAAGTGCACTTGTAGAGAAATGTGTTTTTGCATTTAGGAAGTACCAGCCAACACTGTTTTTTATAAGGTTACCCAATCACGACATTTTCTGCACTCAACACATTTCTGTCAGGGTCAGCTAAAACAAACACAAGCAGTAAATGTCCACAAAGAATTTCTTTTGGTTGTTTTTTTATTTGAAAAAGGTTTCACAGATTGTCTGGCATATTGATAGCCCCCCTACCCGCAAAGAACTCCAGGTAGCGTAACCGGACATCACGGGCACTCAGGGAGGGCAAGCCAGGACGGCCACTTTCAAGCGCCGTCAGTGTTGATGGATTTGGGATTCCGGCCTCAGGCCCACCTGAGCCAGCATAGTTGGCTGAATGTTTTCTTAAAAAATTATGGAGAACACAGCAGGCAAGTATTATATGGTTCAGTTTATACTCCGCCATATGGATGGGTGTCAGAAATAATCGGAACCGGCTGGCCAGGATTCCAAATGTGTTCTCCACCACTCTTCGGGCTCTGGCCAGCCGGTAATTAAAAACCCTCTGTTCCGGGGTGAGGGTCCTCATCGGGAATGGCCGCATCAGGTGGTCCCCCAGCGCAAATGCTTCATCAGCAACGAACACAAATGGGAGACCTTCAACATTGTCCTCTGGAGGTGGCAAGTCCAAGCTGCCATTCTGGAGATGCCTGTAGAACTCCGTCTGGGCGATCACTCCACCATCGGACATCCGGCCATTCTTCCCCACATCCAGATACAAGAACTCGTAATTAGCCGACACCACCGCCAACATCACTATACTATTAAACCCCTTGTAATTATAATAGTACGACCCCGAGTTGGGTGGTGGGACAATGTGGACGTGTTTCCCATCAATTGCCCCTCCGCAGTTAGGAAAGTCCCACCGCTGGGCAAAGTGGGAGGCCACAGTCTGCCATTCCTGTGGCGTTGAAGGAAACTGTTGAGGAAAAAACAATAAACATTACTATTTTTTCACAGAAACATGGCAAGCAGATTAGACACAAACATTATGGGGCAACCTCCAGATAGCATTTATTAAGGGGAATTTAACAACAACAAAGTATAAGGTACACCTATCATATTCCCCCTCCCCCTCTCATGGGCCATTTCTAACATTATAGGGGGGGGAACTCTTGGACAGGTAACCCTCTTCACTTCATTGAGAGATGAATGCCTAAATACAGGGTATTACTTGGAACAGACCCTCCTTAGTTACACTATTGGCAGACCACTGGACAGGTAAGAAGTGCCATAATACAAAGATATAAATACACACTGTACACATTTGAGCACATTTTGACATTCTGCTATTACCTATCAAGATAATAATAGGATACAAAAACTTGAAACAGTACCATTGGAAAGTATACAGGCAGGCCCTTGCACTACATGCTTTGGGGAATTCATCCATACATCTGACCACAAAAGAGGTGGGTATAGTGTGTATGGGTTTGGCAAAGTCAGCAGATAGATGATTGAGGATAGAGAATTGGGATCAGCTGACTTAGCAGTTGGGGGAGGGAGGGTTACAAAAAATTTGGGGACACCACAAAAAAAACCCTCTGGCACTCTGCCTGAATTTAAATAAAAAATAACATTTCAAAACATTTTAGGGGGTGTTTGGGGTAAAGCACTACTATAGAGCTGATAAAATACATTGTTAAGTGACAACATGAGGTGAATATAGGGCAGGAGACACCATGCTGGAGAGGTTATTGAAGGGCAAATATGTATGAAGGACCTAAAATAATAATTACATAACAATCCAGCATGCATGAGGACAAAGGGGACATTCACAGCCTATTACAATCATGGTAATTAGGGAATGAGGAAAGAAATACAATATATTATCAAACATTAAATACAATAAAATGTGATATTAAAGGATAAAAATCTTACCTTCATATACTCCTTCTGCAGGACCTGGATGATGGCAGAACAGGTCTCTGGGATAATGATCCCCAGAGCCTGGGGGGAGATGCCTGTCGAGAACTTGAGGTCCTGCAGGCTTCTCCCTGTGGCCAAATACCGCAAGGTAGCGACCAACCTCTGCTCCGGAGTGATGGCTTGCCTCATGCAGGTATCCTGCCTGCTGATATAGGGGGTCAGCGAAGCCAACAGACGGTGAAACACGGGGTCCGTCATCCTGAGAAAGTTCCTGAAATCATCAGGATTATTCTCACGGATCTCACGGAGCAAAGGCATATGACAGAACTGGTCACGCTGAAGCAACCAATTCTTGGTCCATGAACTCCTCCCCACCCTGTTCATGGACTGGACTTGTGTCAAGGTCAGGACCCCAACACCAAGCCCCCGCAAAGCACGAACTCTACGAGGAGTACGCATACGAAACATGGCTAGAAAACGGTCGGCTGCTCAGAACGAAGTAACAGAACGCACTGAAGAACAGCAAGGCCTGTGAAGAGCGACCTGAAAACCAGTAACGAACGAACAAGAATACAATGACTACCTAAAGTCACGCGGAACTTGCTTGCACGCACTGAAGAGCAGATACAAACCCACAAGCACAAACTGAACGGCAGAAAACGATCTGAAAGCCACGAGTCTGAAAAAGCGCGAATCGTCTCCCACCAAACTTTTACTAACACGAGATTAGCAAAAGGAGCCCAAAGGATGCCGCGCTTGGTTCTGAACCGGCCTTTTCTAGTCTCGTCGTACATGGTGTACGTGACCGCGTGGTTGTCGATCGGAAATTCCGACAACTTTGTGCGACCGTGTGTAGGCAAAACAAGTTTGAGCCAACATCCGTCGGAAAAAATCCTAGGATTTTGTTGTCGGAATGTCCGAACAAAATCCGACCGTGTGTACGCCCTATAACGCAGATATACTGCGGCAGAATGGCACGGGCAGGCAAAATCACGTACCCGGTGCCCGAGGCAGTCGGCATCGTTAGGGGAGCAATCCGTGCTGAGGGGGAGGCCACTCATTCGTGGCCACCCCCTCGCGATCGCTCCCAACGAATGACAATCTTCCTCTGCCTCTGTAATGTAAACAGCGGCAGAGGAAGTGATGCCATCTCACCTCACGTCGGTCTTTTCGTTCCGGCCTCAAGGAGAGAAGACATCCAAGTAAATGCACCAACACTACACTAACAGTAGAACACTCTAGGCACACATTTCACCCCCCAGTCACCCCCCAATCACCCCCTTTCACAGTGACACCAATAGCAGTTTTTTTTTTCTGATTATTGCATTGGTGTCATTTGTGACAGTTATAAGTGGTAGGGCAGTTAGTGGTAGGCCCCTTTAGGTCTAGGGTAGCCCCTAACCCCCCTAATAAAGTTTTAACCCCTTGATCACCCCCCCGTCGCCAGTGTCACTAAGCAATCCTTTTTCTGATCGCTGTATTAGTGTCACAGGTGACGCTAGTTAGGGAGGTAAGTATTTAGGTTCGCCGTCAGCGTTTTATAGCGTCAGGGACCCCCATATACTACCTAATAAAATATTTTAACCCCCTGATTGCCCCCTAGTTAACCCTTTCACCAGTGATGACCGTATAACTGTTACGGGTGACGCTGGTTAGTTAGTTTGTTTTTTATAGTTTCAGGGCACCCGCCGTTTAATACCTAATAAAGGTTTAACCCCCTGATCGCGGTGATATAAGTTAAGTTTTAGGGTCAAATAGGGTCTGCGTTGCCCCAGGCAGCGTCAGGTTAGTGCCAGTACCACTAACACCCACGCACGCAGCATACACCTCCCTTAATGGTATAGTATCTGAACGGATCAATATCTGATCCGATCAGATCTATACTAGCGAGCGTCCCCAGCAGCTTAGGGTCCCCAAAAACGCAGTGTTAGCGGGATCAGTCCAGATACCTGCTAGCACCTGCGTTTTGCCCCTCCGCCCAGCCCAGCCCACCCAAGTGCAGTATTGATCGACCACTGTCACTTACAAAACACTAAACACACATAACTGCAGCGTCCACAGAGTCAGGCCTGATCCCTGCGATCGCTAACAGTTTTTTTGGTAGCGCTTTGATACAGCTGCTAATAGTCAGGAGCTTTTTTACCTGTGAATCTCACTAGTGTACCACTAAATTTAGAGCCCAAAATGGCAAATCGAAGGTATACTAGTGAAGGGGCCTACACGTTTCTGAGCATGACAGATAGTGAAGAGGAAGTCACTCATCTGTCAGATTCAGGCTCAGAATACGATCCTGTAGAGGACAGCGGCTCCATGACAGATAGCTCTGATGGAGTTGTGGTCCCTGCCAAGGTCAGGCGTATCAGACCCCAATCTTCTTCTTCTCTCGTTGATGTGCAAGAACCGCAGGTCCCTCGTATGGAGCAGAGCAGTACTAGCGCCGCTATTCCTTCTGGTGAACTGGCAAGCACCAGCGGCCTAGTACACCCTGGTCGTAGTCAGTCTAGCACTGCAGTATCATGTGGTGACCTGGCGAGTCCCATAAGTGCAGTTCAAGCTGGTGAGGTGGCAAGTAGTGTCCTGCTGCCACCAAGAAGACGAACACAGGCCCGTCTTGCCCATAGTGCCCTTCCTGCTGCATTCCTAATTGTGAACCCACCACTTCTGCAGCACCCGTACTTCCCCATTCACTGGCCAATCCGGCATTCAGGTGGAAACAGTTGATTTTACATCACTTGATTTTTATTCGCTGTTTTTCACCGAAGATCTCTATAGATCTATTGTGGACCAAAGCAATTTGTACGCTGGTCAACACATCGCCACTATTCCCCAGTCCTCCCTTGCCAGAGATTGGAGACCAATTACGGTTTCCGAATTTAAGCTCTTTCTGGGCCTTTCCCTCAACATGGGCATAACTAAAAAGAGTGAGTTGCGGTCATATTGGTCCACTGACCCAATTCACCATATGCCCTTGTTTTCTGCCTCCAGGACATGATACGAGCAGATCTTGCACTCATGCACTTCAATGACAATGAACTCTGTCGTCCTCGTGGAGACCCTGTATACGATTGGCTCTACAAAATTCGGCCCCTCGTAAACCACTTCAACCAACGTTTTGCAGCCTTGTTTACTCCCCATTAAGTTGTCTGAGTTGATGAGTCCCTGATTAAGTTTTCAGTCCGCTTGTCATTCAAACAGTACCTTCCCAGCAAGCGTGCCAGATATGGGGTCAAGATGTATAAGCTCTGTGACAGGGCCACAGGCTATACATGTAGTTTTATGGTTTACGAGGGAAAAGATAGCCACGTAGAGCCGACAAACTGCCCTGACTACATAGGAAGCGCTGGCAAGATTGTGTGGGACTTGGTGTCACCCTTATTCGGAAAGGGGTACCACTTATATGTGGACAATTATTACACAAGCGTGCCACTTTTTAGTCACTTGTTTGATCAGCAGATTGGAGCATGTGGCACCGTGCTACCTAATCGCCGGGGCTTTCCCCAGCGGCTTGTAGATTCCCGTCTTAGGCTGGGGGGAGAGAGCCTGCTTCAAGTGTAATAACTTGCTCGCTATGAAGTGGAGGGATAATAAAAATGTTTTCGTTCTTACCTCCCTTCATGCAGACACGACGGTCCAAATTACTATGGCGACTGATGTTGTGGAGAAACCCCTCTGTGTCCACGAATATAACCAAAATATGGGAGGGGTGGACCTCAACGACCAGTTGTTGGCAGCGTACCTAATTGCCCGTAAGGCCAGACGCTGGTACAAGAAAGTGGAAGAGCCCTTCTGTTTCCAGACGGTGCTCCACGTCACCTTCCCAACCAAATGCAGTAAGCCGGCTGCATGAGAGGCATTTTCTTTATGTCCTCCCGAGTACCCCTACCCAACGAGTCCCCCAGAAAAGATGTCGTGTCTGCAGCAAGCGCGGATATAGGCGTGACACACATTATTATTGTCCCTCCTGTCCTGACAATTTTGGTCTTTGCATTGGTGAATGTTTTGAACGCTACCATACACTAGTTGAGTATTAGCGTAGGGTACAGCACTGCACAGACTAGGCACACTTTCACAGGGTCTCCCAAGATGCCATCGCATTTTGAGAGACCTGAACCTGGAAGCGGTTACAGTTACAAAAGTTACAGTTACAAAAAAAGTGTAAAAAAAAAACACACAAAAAAATATATAAAATAAAAAAAACAAAAATAGTTGTTTTATTGTTCTCTCTCTAGTCTCTCTCTATTGTTCTGCTCTTTTTTTACTGTATTCTATTCTGCAATGTTTTATTGTTATTATGTTTTATCATGTTTGCTTTATAGGTATACAATTTTCCTATACTTTACTGTTTACTGTGTTTTAGTGTTAACCATTTTTTTGTTTTCAGGTACGCCATTCAGCTGCAGAGCAGATTTATTTATCTTGACAGCAACAGCGTTTGCTCCCACGATACATAAAGCCGTGACTCCAGCGCTGTCGGAGGTGATTTCACCACCACAGTTAAGAAAAAGAGCATATATGCCGAAGCATGGGGGCAGCAGGGGCGGAGGAGCGATTTGCTCCTACCTTTTGCGGGTGGATGCCCCCATGCTTCGGCATATATATATTTTAGGCACAGGTTGCGTTAAAAAAGGTTTTATTTTTTATTATTTTTTTTTGTATTTGCTTTGCAGGTTTGGTAAGTCTTATGCCCCATACACACGGTCGGACATTGATCGGACATTCCGACAACAAAATCCATGGATTTTTTACGACGGATGTTGGCTCAAACTTGTTTTGCATAAACACAGTTGCACAAAGGTGTCGGAATTTTCGAACGCCATGAACGCGGTCACGTACCCCACGTACGACGAGACTATAAAAGGGAGGTTCAGTACCAAGCGCGGCACCCTTTGGGCTCTTTTGCTAATCTCGTGTTAGTAAAAGTTTGGTGAGAGATGATTTGCGCTTTTTCAGACTCGTGGTTTTCAGTTCGTTTTTCTTGTGTTCAGTTTGTGCTTGTGGGTTTGTATCTGTTCTTCAGTGCCTGCAGCGAGTTACCATTGACTTGTTATTGTGTTCTTGTTAGTTTGTTACTGATTTTCAGGTCGCTCTTCACAGGCCTTGCTGTTCTTCAGTGTGTTCTGTTACTTCTTTCTGAGCAGCCGACTGTTTTCTAGCCATGTTGCGTGTACGTACTCATCGTAGAGTTCGTGCTGTGCGGGGGCTTGGTGTTGGGGTTCTTACTTTGACACAAGCCCAGTCCATGAACAGGGCGAGGAGGAGTTCATGGACCAAGAATTGGTTGCTCCAGTGTGACCAGTTCTGTCACATGCCTTTGCTCTGTGAGATCCGTGAGAATAATCCTGACGATTTCAGGAACTTTCTCCAGATGACGGACCCCCGATTTCACCGTTTGTTGGCTTTGCTGACCCCTTATATTAGCAGGCAGGATCAGGGCCGGATTTCCCACAAGGCCACCGAGGCCAGGCCTCGGGGCGGCAGTGGTACAGGGGCGGCACCGCGGCCGCCCACAGACTACTTTTTGTTATTTTCTCGGAGGATGAGGCACGGCCACAGCGGGGTGTGTTATCAGAAAGCCACTACGCTGTGGCATTCTGGGAGCTGTAGTCCAGGCGAGCGCCCTGTGATTGGCCGAACAGGGTCATGTGCGGGCGGCCGTCATGGGCACCAGGGGAGCTGGTCACTGTGGAGGTGGGGCTGGTCTGTGGGTGATCGCGACCACTTGCTGAATCCCGCCTCTCTGCCTGGCGTGCTGTATGTCTTCTTAAGTCTCTCTCTCTCATCTACCCCCTCACAGTCAGTGTACCCTCTCTCTATCAGCCCGTCCCTCTCTCTATGCCCCGCCCCTCTTGGTCAGCCCATCCCTCTCTGTCAGTGCCCCCCTCTGTCAACCCCCCTCTATCAGCCCACCCTTCTGTCAGCCCCTCCTCTCTGTCAGTGCCCCCCTCTCAGTGCCCACCCCCTCTCTGTCAGTGCCCACCCCCTCTCTGTCAGTGCCCCCCTCTCAGTGCCCACCCCCTCTCTGTCAGTGCCCACCCCCTCTCTGTCAGTGCCCCCCCTCTCTGTCAGTGCCCCCTCTCTGTCAGTGCCCCCCCTCTCTGTCAGTGCCCCCCTCTGTCAGTGACCTCCCCTCTCTGTCAGTGCCCTCCTCTCTCTGTCAGTGCCCACCCCCTCTCTGTCAGTGCCCACCCCCTCTCTGTCAGTGCCCTCCCCTCTCTGTCAGTGCCCTCCCCTCTCTGTCAGTGCCCACCCCCTCTCTGTCAGTGCCCCCCTTTGTCAGTGCCCTCCCCTCTCTGTCAGTGCCCTCCCTCTCTGTCAGTGCCCCCCCTCTCAGTGCTTACCCCCTCTCTGTCAGTGCCCCCCTCTCAGTGCCCACTCCCTCTCTGTCAGTGCCCCCCCTCTCTGTCAGTGCCCCCCCTCTGTCAGTGCCCCCCTCGGTCAGTGCCCTCCCCTCTCTGTCAGTGCCCCCCTCTCTGTCAGTGCCCTCCCCTCTCTGTCAGTGCCCACCCCCTCTCTATCAGTGCCCTCCCCTCTCTATCAGTGCCCTCCCCTCTCTGTCAGTGCCCTCCCCTCTCTGTCAGTGCCCCCTCTCTGTCAGTGCCCTCCCCTCTCTGTCAGTGCCCTCCCCTCTCTGTCAGTGCCCACCCCCTCTCTGTCAGTGCCCCCCCTCTCTGTCAGTGCCCCCCCTCTGTCAGTGCCCTCCCCTCTCTATCAGTGCCCACCCCCTCTCTGTCAGTGCCCTCCCCTCTCTGTCAGTGCCCCCCCTCTCTGTCAGTGCCCCCCTCTCTGTCAATGCCCTCCCCTCTCTGTCAGTGCCCCCCCTCTTTGTCAGTGCCCCCCTCTCTGTCAGTGCCCCACCTCTCTGTCAGTGCCCTACCCTCTCTGTCAGTGCCCCCCCTCTCTCTGTCAGTGCCCTCCCCTCTCTGTCAGTGCCCTCCCCTCCCCTCCCTGTCAGTGCCCCCCTCTCTGTCAGTGCCCCCTCTCTCTGTCAGTGCCCTCCCCTCTCTCTCAGTGCCCTCCCCTCTCTCTCAGTGCCCCCCCTCTCTGTCAGTGCCCCCCTCTCTCTGTCAGTACCCAGCCCTCTCTGTCAGTGCCCTCCCCTCTCTGTCAGTGCCCCCCCTCTCTGTCAGAGCTCACCCCTCTGTCAGTGCCCCCCCTCTGTCAGTGCCCCCCCTCTCTGTCAGTGCCCTCCCCCTGTCAGTGCCCCCCTCTGTCAGTGCCCCCCCCTCTGTCAGTGCCCCCCCTCTGTCAGTGCCCCCGCTCTCTGTCCCCCTCTCTGTCAGCCGCAGCAGAGTGCACCATGCCAGCCAGCCACCCACAGCAGTGTGCACCGTGCCAGCCACCCACCCACCCACTGACCCACAGCAGAAAACCAGCCAGCCACAACAGGAGTCACCCACGGTGACCCACCCACACCAGGGAGCCAGCCAGCCACAGCAGGGTGCTGACCAGCCACCCACTGGAACCAGCCACAGAGGACGTGGGAGTCAGCCACCAACAGCAGCCAGCCACAGAGGACGCGAGAGCCAGTCAGCCACAAAGGACACAGGAGCCAGCCAGCCACCAACAGGAGCCAGCCACAGAGGACGCGGGAGCCAGCCAGCCACAGAGGACGCGGGAGCCAGCCAGCCACAGTGGACGCGGGAGCCAGCCAGCCACCAACAGGAGCCAGCCACAGAGGACGCGGGAGTCAGCAACATCTGCAGTACCCATAGTTAAGGTAAGAGGAGCGCTACACAGTGCCAATTTTATTTTTACTTTGTGAGAGGTTGGGGCAGGGGTTAGAGTCATGGCACAAGGAGGGTGTCCCATGAGGAACAGAGTGAATGAAGGTGTTCACTGTACACTCTGTTAGATAGAGGCCCCCTCCAGGTCCCATTATACTCCTTTTCAGTCTCTAATGGGACCTGGTGGGGACTCTTTCTAACAGATTCTATAATAGACACTGAATGGGCCTCTGTTAGAGAGACCCCCCTCCAGGTCCCATTAGACTCCTTTTGAAGTCTCCAATGGGTCCTGGAGGGGGTCTCTCTCTAACAGAGACTTTCTAATGGACACTGTTAGAGAGAGACCCCCCCTCCAGGTCCCATTAGACTCTGTTGTAGTCTCTAATGGGGCCTGGAAGGGACACTATCTAACAGCAGGGAGCCAGGCCAGCCACCTGCAGCAGGGTGCACTGTGCCTGCCAGCCACCCACCCACTGACCCACAGCAGGGAGCCTAATGGCCGCTAGCCATGGCCTGTGCATTCCGCTGGCCTGTGGGTCTTGCTGGCCATGGCCAGCTCCCAGCAGGATCAAGAGGCCATGACCAGCTCACAGCAGGACCCACAGTGTTGAGGGCTATTTTTAGACTACTAGGTGGGCACTGGCCTGGGGCAGGGTAAATAGGGTGTATAGGTGGATAGATGGTATGTGGGGTTCAGCTGTGGGTGTCAGGGTCTCTCACCTCAGCGATGGCAGCTGCCTGTGCCAGCTCAGCAGGTCCCTGCGCTGATGGGCACTGTTGATGGTGAGCTGATTCGGTGGTTCAGTGGGCCACTTGACTGGACTTGCCCCCCAGGCATAAGGCTGCCAGCCCTTCCCTGTCGGCCGCCCCCCCCCCCCTCCGCACTAACATAGCAGCATGGCAGGTCCATGCCTTCTCTAATATCACTGCACTGCCCTCTCCCCACACTGCCTTTCTTATTCACACAAAACATGAAGCGCGGCCGCTCTAGACAAAGGGCAGGACTTTTTAAGTTAAGAAGTGGGTGATTGGTTGCTAGGCAGCGGGGCGGTCCCAGCAATAAATCACTCACTTTTAACGTGAAAAGTCCCACCCGTTGTCCAGAGCGGCCAGGCTCCATGTCTTGTGTGAATAAGGTAGGGTTCTTTGGGGAGGGGGGAGTGCTGTGCTGTAAAGAAGTTTGATATTGAAAGAGGACTGTGATGGGGGTCAGTCTGTGATTGAAGGGCTCAGTCTGTGATTTGGGGGGTCAGTCTTTGATAGGGAGTCTGTGATGGGTCAGGACCAGTTTGTGATGGGGGTCAGTCTGTGATGGGGGGTCAGTCTATGATGGGGGCTCTGCTATGGGTCAGGTCAGTCTGTGATGGGGGGTCAGTCTGTAATGAGGGGTCTGTGATTTGGGGGGTCAGTCTGTGATGGGAGAGGTCAGTCTGTGATGGGTCAGTCTGTAATGGGGGTCTGTGATGGGGGTCAGTCTGTAATGAGGGGTCTGTGATTTGGGGGGGGTCAGTCTGTGATGGGGGGGTCAGCCTGTGATGGGTCGGTCTGTAAAGAGGGTCTGTGATGGGGGTTTGTGATGAGGCAGGGGGGATGTGACGTAAGAGGGGGGGCTAAGGACACTGATGTAAAAGGGGGTATGTGATGTAAAGGGGGGACTGAGGACACTGATGCAAAAGGGGGTCTGTGATGTGAAGGGGGGGACTGAAGGCACTGATGTAAAAGGGGTCTGTGATTTCTGCACTAGCAAAACACAGGTCACTGCAAGGGCAATAGAAAACAATTGTTTTCTATGTGTCCTGTTCACACTGCAACAGCGCCACTGCGTGCTGAGCAGTGTGGTGCAAAATGCATACTGTTTCTATGCACTGCAACTGAGCTGTGGTGCATAAAAATGAATGAAATGTATTTGCATAAAGAACTATTTACAATCATCTTTGGGTCAAGAAAGACTGAACAGTTTAGCTTTACTTGCCATTGAGTCAGAACTTTTAAATACTTTGTCCTACGAAGATATTATCGATGAGTTTGCCAAAAGAAAAGTTAGAACTAAAAAATTGTAGGAAGTTTCTTACTGCTATAATCTTTAAAAGGCATTTTCTGCATTACAGAGTATTTTCAGTCTGTACAATTAAAGCCAGTTATTTTCAGTGTTCTCGTGTGTGGAGATATGTTTTTAATTGATCTATTGTAGCAGACATCGATAAAGGACGAGAATGGTGGTGTGGGTGTGTGTGTGTGTGTGGGGGGGGGGGGGGCGGCATTGAAGGACCCGGCCTTGGGGCGGCAAAGGGAGGATACCTGCATGAGGCAAGCCATCACTCCGGAGCAGAGGCTAGTCGCCACCCTGCAGTACTTGGCGATGGGGAGAAGCCTGCAGGACCTTAATTTCTAGACAGGCATCTCCCCCCAGGCTCTGGGGATCATTATCCCGGAGACCTGTTCTGCCATCATCCAGGTCCTGCTGAAGGAGTATATTAAGGTAAGATTTTTATCCTTTAACATCACATTTTATTGTATAGAATGTTTGCTAATGTATTGTATTTCTTTCCTCATTCCCTAATTACCATGATTGTAATATGCTGTGAATGTTGCCTTTGTCCTCATGCATGCTGGATTTTTATTTTTTTTTTTGTCCTTCATACATATTTGCCTTCACTTACCTCCCCAGCATGCTCTCCTGGGCCTATATTCACCTCGTGTAGTCACTTAACAATGTATTTTATCAGCTCCATGGTAATGCTTTACCCTAAATACCCCCTAAAATGTGTAAAATTGTGATTTGTGCTTTAAATTCAGGCAGAGTGCCAGAGGTTTTTTTTTTTTGGGTCCCAAAATCATTTGGAACCCTCCCTCCCTCCCCCCAACTGCTAACTCAGCTGATACCAATCCTCTATCTGCTGGCTTTGCCAAACCCATACACACTATACTAACCTCTTTTGTGGTCAGATTTATGGATGAATTCCCCAAAGCATGTAGTGCAAGGGCCTGCCTAAATACTTTCAAATGGTAATGTTCAAAGTTTTTGTATCCTATTATTATCTTGATAGGTAATAGCAGAATGTAAAAATGTGCTAAAATGTGTACAGTGTGTATTTATATCTTTGTATTATGACACTTCTTACCTGTCCAGTGGGCTGCCAATAGTGTAAGTAAGGAGGGGCTGGCCAAAGTAACATACATTATTTATGCATTCATCTCTCAATGAAGTGGAGAGGGTTACCTGTCCAAAACATCTAACCCCCCCCATAAAATTTCTAAAATGGCCCATGAGAGGGGGGAGGAATCAGATAGGTGGACCTTTTACCCTTGTCTTAAAATACTCCCTAAAATAAATGTTATACTGATGTTGGCCAAGAATATTTGTGTCTATTCTGCTTTCCATGTTTATGTGCAAAATTATTCATTTTTTATTCTTGTTTGACTTCACAGTTTCCTTCCAACCCACAGGAATGGCAGACCGTGGCCTCCCACTTTGCCCAGCAGTGGGACTTTCCTAACTGCGGAGGGGCAATTGATGGGAAACACGTCCACATCGTCCCACCACCCAACTTGGGGTCATACTATTACAACTACAAGGGGTTCAATAGTATTGTGATGTTGGCGGTGGTGTGGGCTACTTACGAGTTCCTGTATGTGGACGTGGGGAAGAATGGCCGGATGTCAGATGGTGGAGTCATCGCCCACACGGAGTTCTTCAGGCATCTCCAGAATGGCAGCTTGGACTTGCCACCTCCAGAAGACAATGCAGAAGGACTCCCATTCGTCTTTGTTGCGGATGAAGCGTTTGCGCTGGTGGACCATCTTATGCGGCCATTCCCTATGGGGACCCTCACCCCAGACCTGAGGTTTTTTAATTACCAGCTGGCCAGAGCCAGAAGAGTGGTAGAGAACACGTTTGGAATAATGGCCAGCCAGTTCCGCCTATTTCTTACACCGATACACATGGCGGAGTATAAACTCAATCACATCATCCTAGCTTGCTGTGTTCTCCACAACTTTTTAAGGAGAAATTCTGTGAACTATGCTGGCTCAGTTGGGCCTGAAGCCGGAATTAACTCAATGAACCAAAGCTTGAAGCTGGCCGTCCTGGCTTGCCCCCCCCAGAGTGCCCGCGAGGTCCGTATAAGATACATGGAATACTTTGTGGGTAGGGGGCCATCAATATGCCAGACAATATCTGAGACATTTTTTTAATAAAAAAATATTTTAAACAGAATATTTGGTTTGATTTACTGCTTGGCTTTCTTTTAGCTGACCCTGACTGAAATTTGGGGAGTCCTGAAAATGGCCTGATTGTGTCAAATTAGAAAGCACTGTTGAGTGTTATTTACTAAAGGCAAAGATACTTTGCACTACAAGTGCACTTGAGACTGCACTAAAACTGCACTTGTAGTGCGAAGTGGATTTGCCTTTAGTAAATAACACCCATTGTCAATGAAAATACCAATTTTACAACACAAAAATGCTTTTGAGCATTGAAAGAATAAGCCACACATTGTTTAATCTCAATCTTTTTAATCGAAGGACAATCACATGTGCATTTATAAAAGGTTTTTAAAACAAACCAACATGTTTGTTGTATAACAATTTTTTCGGTGACATTAAAAGTAGAACTATCCTTTTAACGTAAAACAGGCATGTTTAAAACCAACAAGAATTACACAAATCTGGAACTTACAAAGTTCAACTTTTGTAGAACTTGAAGGCAATTTTAGACGTGAGTATTTATAAACTTTGTTTGATATTGCGTTCAGATGGGGTGAAGTCAACCCTGGAAAAGCCAAATTTTGAAGATGCACACAACTTGCCCAATGTCAACATGTGCTAGCTGCCATCATGGGGGATCAATGGCCATGTTTTGTGGGTGCAACCCCTTCCTCTCAGCTACTTTATTATTGAGGAAGGGGTTGCACCCCCAAAACGCGTACATTGATCTCCCATGATGGCAGATAGCACATGTTGACACACTGTGTGTATCTTCAAAATTTGGCTTTTTGAGAATATGTCAAAAAATGTGAAAAAAAATTTCGGGAAAAAAGCAGAAAAAATTAGGGATTTCGAGGGGTTTTAAACTCTCCCTAAAACATCAATGATGATCTTCATTTTGTTTTGAACATCATTGATGTTTTGCTTGATGTTTTCCAAGTCCTTATTACACCCCATGATCTCTCAGGATCTGGGCACTTTCACTGGTGAAATGACTTTCATCCACAACATCACGATCACCTAAAATATAGAAACAAAAACACCCCATGTATTATAAATATGCAGGCATCCATCTCTTACCTGAGCCTGTGGTCGCAGACACTCACCTGTTGTGGTGACAATTTCCACCACGTCTCCATCCTCCTCCTCCTGTTGGCTTTGTGGCATTTCCACTTCTTCCTGAGATGGGGGGTCTGTTGTCTCCTCTGATGAGTGTCCTCCGAGTCTGACAATTTCCACAACGTCTCTGTCCTCCTCCTCCTGTTGGCTTTGTGGCATTTCCACTTCTTCCTGAGGTGGGGGGTCTGTTGTCTCCTCTGATGAGTGTCCTCCGAGTCTTTTCTCCCCTATGTAAAAAAAAATAGGTATACTTAGCACACAGATATTTGATGGCAGAAATAGGAATATGAAACATTGCTTGGAAGTGGGGTACAATTGTCTGTTTTGGCAGAGTTCCAAGATGAAGAAATATTTTGTCACTTTGTCAAGCTTGAATACTTACCTGCTTTGTACAAGCTTCACAGATGGAGTTACCCCTATAGTATACACTGGAGCATCTATGTGGGCCCCCTAATAAAAAGGGTGTTCTTGTGTCCCACACTAGTGCTCCAGCGTCCAGTTGTGTAAACAGCTGCTGAGTGTCCTCTCCTTACACAGAATCTAGTTTGCATTTCATTCTAGTTACAAACCCATCTAGACAACAAAATTATTTTAAGAGAAGTAGGCCAGAAAAAATGTATTGAAATGCATCTGGACAAAACATTGTGTTTTATTGGCCGAACGAACAATGTTTCCTATGAACAAATAATGTGTCCATGAACATGAAAGTTGCCATTTTAAACTGTACAACAATAAAGAAAAGCACATGGAGCAGCACGAACGTTATAAAAATAAGGAATAGGAACACAGGACAACTACTTACTTTTTTGCAGCACTCTCCTGATCCTTCTATACTGATCGTGCTCCCTTAATTTGAGGTCCGACCACTGCTTCCTGAGTTGATCCTTGGATCGATATACCCCAAAATTCCTGTGCAGACTCTTCACAACTTTAGTCATGATCTTGGCCTTTCTGACATTGGGGTTGGGGTAAGGTCCATACTTCCCATCATAGTCAGGCCTCTTCAAGATGTCGACCATCTCCACCATCTCCACAAAGGACATATTTGATGCCTTAAATCGTCTCCTCCGGGATCGTGACATTTCTGGCTCCGGGCTTTCCTCTTCCTCGTTGCTGTAATTAGCAAGCACCTGTTGTGTCTCTGCCATGTGCTCTTCCCAACTGCGCTGAATGAGAAGGGGCGGGGAATAGACTAGAAAGAACGTCAGGGGCAGGCAGAGTTTCACGCATGCGCAGTGTATATAAAGCGTAATGCGCGTGCGTAGTACGTACGATCTGTGAGCGGAGGAAGGAGTATCGGAAGCGCCGATCGTGATAACAAAGGTAACATTTAAACTTGGCCCTATACTGCTTATAGATTGAGGCCTATATTGGAACAAGATTAGGAGAGTTTAGCCTGACATTAGGGTTTGTCTTGTGTTGTGTCTTGCAGAGAAAATGGACGGCCTCAATGACCACCACTTCCTCCCCCTGTTCATATACAAGTACAGGGAGCTGCCCTGTCTGTGGCAGGTGAAACATCCACATTATAATCATAAACAAAAGAGGCAGGCAGCGCTGGAGAAACTGCTGGAGTTGGTGAAGCCGGTGGTCCCCACGGCAACCATCCCCTATTTAAAACCCAAAATTGGTGGCCTGAGGAGCACTTATCTTATGGAGCACAAGAAGGTCCAGGATTCCCAGAGATCCGGAGCTGCAGCAGATGACGTTTATGTCCCCAGGCTGTGGTACTATGAGAGACTGCGATTTCTGTCAGAACAGACTGAAGTCAGGGAATCCCTCTCAACCCTTCCTTCCACTCTTCCTTCCACTCCTAACTTCCACCCCAGCTGAGGCTTCCGATGTCCAACCTGGGACTTCCAGCCAGGAAGAAGTGGAGGAGCCCAGCTTGAGTCAGGTATAGCATTGTTCTACAGATTTCTAGTCAATAAATAAATGATGTTTATTAGATGTTATTATTGATCACTAATTGCTGATTTAATAAAGTGTTTTACATATCAATAGACAGTAGCGGGCAAAAATAATTGGGACAAAAATAAAAAATGCTGGTCTCAGAATGACAATCTGTTATATTTGTTAACATTCAATCTGTAGCAGTCATGAGATGAAAATTGTGTGTGGTTGCTGAAGACAAAACTAAAACTATGTCCCTTTTTCATACACAGGAAGACCTCAGCCAGGAGTAGGCTGTGGAATGTGGTACACAGGAGGAGGCTTTGGAATGTGGCAGCCAGGAGGAGGCGGGGGTTAGTGGCAGCCAGGAGGAGGCGGGGGTAAGTGGCAGCCAGGAGAAGGCCGAGTCTAGTAGGAGCCTCACAGAATCCCAGGTTCCTCCCCTCCACCTTCTAAACAAAAGACCCAGGAAGGGGAGTAACGTGGAGGATTCAGCACTCAGGCTGATTCAGGAGGCTTCTGCATCCCTCAGAGCCACCCCCACCGTGAAGAGGCCTTTGCCTCCATGGCTGCTACCAAACTGCAGGACATGCAGGAGGGCCAACGCCTCATGTGTGAGGAACTCATTTATCAAACATTAGATAAGGGGTTGAGGGGTGAAATCACACCCAATACCCACCTGAGTGAGTTGCATCATCCTCCTCCTCCTCCTCCTGCCACAACTCCACCACCACAGACACAGCGTGGAAGGAAGTGTGGAAGGAAGACAAGAGAGTGATGGCCTGGGTTCAGTCTGGTCTGAAAAAAGATGCAGGCTCTTGTATGCCTAGGGACATAGATGTCATCTGCTGCTGTTCATGATCTCTTGGACTTCTGGACCAAATTGTACTCCCTTATATATGGACTCCTCAGGCCGCCAATTTTGCAGTAAAATAACTGATGTGTGCCCTGGGGGCCAAAGGCTTCGCCAATTTCTGCTGTTTTTCCAGCGTTGCCTCCCTCTTTATTTGGTTAGGACCCCTTAATAAATTTTAGTTTTGATTTATTATACCTGCCTATGTGTGTTTTCCTTCAAAAAGGACAGTTTGTTTGTGAGGAGGTAGGTACATTTCAAAAATACAATGTGAAATTAACAAGAGACACCAACACCAAGCAATCTCCTTGAGATTAAATAATACAAGATAAAAATGGTGTTGTGGTAACTTGACACGCAAAACACAACCAAAACTATTCTGGAGTAAAAAAAAAAATAAGAATAAAACATAAGATCAGGCTTTAAAAAAATCCCCAAAAAACATATTTAATATAAAAACATCCAAAAAATATTTTTTGTTTTCGGTAGATGTGACAAATAAAAATATTATATTGATGAAATCACGATAAATAATAAAGAAAGAAGTTTGTGAGAAGTCTGTGTGAATATGAGCAGCAAAACAACTTCATTCTTCTAGCATTATAAAGAAGAAGAGAGTGCGTTGCATTAAACAATTTAAAATATTGCAGCGTGACGAAAATGCTATATCCATTCCGAACGCTAATTTTACCAGACCGAGCAGTTCCGTCTCGGAATTTCTTCTGAGCATACATGGCACTTTGTGCGTCGGATTGTCCACACATGGTCGGAATTGACGCGATCAGATTTTGTTGTCGGAAAATTTTATAGCCTGCTCTCAAACTTTGTGTGTCGGAAAATACGATAGAAAAAGTTTGATGGAGCCCACACACAGTCGGAATTTCCGACAACAAGCTCCGATCGCACATTTTCCGTCGGAAAATCCAACCGTGTGTACAGGGCATAACTGTTATACTGTAATGTTACTTTGTTTTATTGTTAACCATCATTTGCTTAGCAGGTACGCCATTCAGTTGCAGCGCGGATTTATTTATCTTGACAGCAACAGCGTTTGCTTCCATGATACATAAAGCCATGACTCCAGCGCTGTAGGAGGTGATTTCACCACCACAGTTAAAAAAAAGAGCATATATGCCGAAGTATGGGGGCAGCAGGGGTGAGGAACGATTTGCTCCTACCTTTTGGGGCGGATGCCCCCATGCTTCGGCATATATAAACGGTGCATGTATGCCCATCATTAGAAGTGGGTGGATGAAGGGAGGTATTCTAATGGTGGGCATACCCACCGATCAATCTCTTTTTTTCGTTCAGCCCACAGGCTGCATGAAAAAAAAGTTTACAATTTATGCCCAACAAGGACCAGCAGCGTACTGGTATGTTGCTGGACTAGACATGTGCAGGATGAAAAAATTTGTTTAGTTTAGTTTCGTTTCGATTCGTTATTTAACTTAATTCGTTTAGTTAAATTCGTTGCATTCATTACATTCGTTTTCGGAATTCGTTTCGTTTCGTATTCGAATTCGAAAAAATTCAACCGCATTCGAAAAAATTCGACCGCATTCGAAAAAATTTGACCGTATTTGAAAAAAACTATCAAATTCGAAAAAATTCTAACACATTCGAAAAAAACTGTCAAATTCGAAAAAATTCTACCACATTCGAAAAAAACTATCTAATTCGAAAAAATTCTACCACATTCGAAAAAAACTATCAAATTCGAAAAAATTCTACCACATTCGAAAAAAACTGTCAAATTCGAAAAAATTCTACCACATTCGAAAAAATTTGACCGCATTCGAAAAAATTCGACCGTATTCGAAAAAAACTATCAAATTCGAAAAAATTCTAACACATTCGAAAAAAACTGTCAAATTCGAAAAAAAATTCTACCACATTCAAAAAAACTATCAAATTCAAAAAAATTCTACCACATTCGAAAAAAACTGTCAAATTCGAAAAAATTCTACCACATTCGAAAAAAACTGTCAAATTCGAAAAAATTCTACCACATTCGAAAAAAACTATCAAATTAAAAAAAAATGTTACTACATTTGAAAAAAATATTAAATTCGAAAAAATTCTACCACATTCGAAAAAAACTGTCAAATTCGAAAAATTTCTACCACATTCGAAAAAAACTATAAAATTCGAAAAAAACAATAACTGAATTTGAAAAAGTAAACTATATATAACCATTTTGCGAAATTTGAAATTCGTATAGAGTGAAATCGAATTCCAATAGAAAAAATTAGGATAGAATAGAAAGTATAAAAGAATAGCATAGAAAAACAATAGATCAGAATAGAAAAAAATATAATATATTGTATTCTAAGCTTTTCTATTTGAATTCGAATTCATTCTGTACCAAATTCCAATTTTGGAAGATGGTTAAATATATATATTATATTTTTTTTCTATTCTGTTCCATTGTTTTTCTATGCTATTCTTTTCTATTCTATTCTAAACTTTTCTATTCGAATTTGAATTATTTCTATGCGAAATTCGAATTTCGGAAGATGGCTTCTAAAATTAGAATTTAGTATAGAATGAATTCGAATTTGAATAGAAAAGATTAGAATAGAAATAGAATAGACTAGAAAAACAATAGAACAGAAGAGAATAAAATATAATATATATATTTTTTTCTATTCTGTTTCATTGTTTTTCTATGCTATTCTTTTTTATTCTATTCTAAACATTTCTATTCGAATTTGAATTCATTCTATACGAAATTCGAATTTTGGAAGATGGCTTCTGAAATTCGAATTTCGTATAGAATGAATTTGAATTTGAATAGAAAAGAATAGACTAAAAAAACAATAGAACAGAACAGAATAAAACATAATATATATATTATATCTTATTCTATTCTGTTCTATTGTTTTTCTAGTCTATTCTTTCTACTCTATTTTAATCTTTTCTATTCAAATTAATTTTAAACGAAATTCGAATTTTGGATGGTTTTATATATATATATAAAATATTTTTTCTATTCTGTTCTATTGTTTTTCTATTATTTTCTATTATATTCTGATCTTTTCTATTTGAATTCAAATTCATTCTATACAAAATTCGAATTTCAGAAAATAGTTATATAGAAATAGAATGAAATCAAATTCTAATAGAAAAGAATAGAATAGAAAAACAATAGAACAGAATAGAAAGAAATATTTTATATATATATAAAAATAAATAAAACCATCTTCCGAAATTGGAATTTGGTACGGAATGAATTTGAATAGAAAAGATTTGAATAGAATATTTTATATTTTTTTCTATTCTGTTCTATTGTTTTTCTATGCTATTCTTTTATATTATTTTCTGTTCTATTCTAATCTTTTCTATTTGAATTCATTCTGTACCAAATTCCAATTTCGGAAGATGTGTGTGTATATATATATATATATATATATATATATATATATATATATATATTTTTTTTTTTTTTTCTTCTATTCTGTTCTATTGTTTTTCTGTTCTAGTCTTTTCTATTAGAATTCGATTTCATTCTATTTCATTCTGTTTCTGTATAACCATTTTCAGAAATTCAAATTTCGTATAGAATGATTTCGCATTCAAATAGAAAAGATTAGAATAAAATAGAAAAGAATAGAAAAGAATAGAAAAACAATAGACCAGCATAGAAAAAAAATAAAAATAAAAAAAAATATATAAATATATATACCGTATTTATCGGCATATAACACGCACTTTTTTCCCCTAAAATCAGGGGAAAATCATGGGTGCGTGTTATACGCCGATCCCTTGCGATCCTGAGCTGACAGATCTTCAAAATCGCCGACCGCGATTTGAAAATGGCGCCGAAATACACAGAGCCGGTCCTCGGCTCTTCTCGGCCACTTTCGGCTTCACTCGAGTGCCGCCCGAACCTAGCCGAGTGTACTCGGCTAGGTTCGGATAGCTCCGCTCACAGTCACGCCCATCCTGGGCGGGACTACGAGTGGAGCCGAAAGTGAACGGGAGCCGCCGAGAAGAGCCGAGGACTGGCTCTGTGTATTTTGGCGCCGGCGGCACCATTTTCAAATCGCGGTCGGCGATTTTGAAGCTCAGGATCGCAGGGGATCACAGGATTTTCAAACTGCGAGCTGCAAGGCTGCACTGGGGCAAGGCTGCACTGGGGCAAGGCTGCACTGGACACTGGGAAGGCTGCACTGACAAGGCTGCACTGACATGGCTGCACTGGGGCAAGGCTGCACTGAGAAGGCTGCAATGATGGGCATTTAAATGTAAGTTTTTTTCCCTTAAACTTCCCTCCTAAAAGTTTTTTTTTCCTTAAAATTCCCTCCTAAACTTGGGGTGCGTGTTATACGCCAGTGCGTGTTATACGCCGATAAATACGGTAATTTTTTTGTATTATTCTCTTCTATTGTTTTTTTATGCTTTTCTTTTCTATTATTTTATATTCTATAATAGTCTTTTCAATTCAAATTCATTCTATACGAAATTCGAATTTCGGAACATGGCTTCTGAAGTTTGAATTTCTTATAGAATGAATTTGAATTTGAATAGAAAAGAACAGAATAGAAGAAAATATAATATATATATATATTATATATTATATTTTCTTCTATTCTGTTCTATTGTTTTTCTAGTCTATTCTTTTCTATTATTTTCTATTCTAATCATTTATATTCAAATTTGATTTCGGTCTATATGAAATTCGAATTTTGGAAGATGTTTTATATATATATATATATATATATATATATAAAATTTTCTATTCTGTTTCATTGTTTTTCTATGCTATTCTTTTCTATTCTATTCTAAACTTTTCTATTCGAATTTGAATTCATTCTATACGAAATTCGAATTTCGGAAGATGGCTTCTGAAAGTGGAATTTCGTATAGAATGAACTCGAATTTGAATAGAAAAGATTAGAATAGAAAATAATAGACTAGACAAACAATAGAACAGAATAAAATATAACATATATAATTTTTTGTATTCTGTTCTATTGTTTTTCTAGTCTTTTCTCTTCTACTCTGTTCTAATCTTCTCTATTCAAATTCGAATTCATTTTATAAGAAATTCAAATTTCGGAAGATGGTTTTATATATATATATATATATATATATATATATATATATTATACATATATATATATATTATACATATACACACACACACACACACATATATATATATATATATATATTATACATATACACACACACACATATATATATATATATATATATATATATATATATATATATATATATATATATATATATATATAAATAAAACCATCTTCCGAAATTTGAATTTCTTATAGTATGAATTCGAATTTGAATAGAAAAGATTAGAATAGAGTAGAAGAGAAAAGACTAGAAAAACAATAGAACAGAATAGAATAAATGATATATTATATTTTATTCTGTTCTGTTCTATTGTTTGCCTAGTCTATTATTTTCTATTCTAATCTTTTCTATTCAAATTCGAATTCATTCTATACGAAATTCCACTTTCAGAAGCCATCTTCCGAAGTTTGAATTTCGTATAGAATGAATTCAAATTCGAATAGAAAAGTTTAGAATAGAATAGAAAAGAATAGCATAGAAAAACAATGAAACAGAATAGAAAATTATATATATATATATATATATATTATATATATATATATAAAACATCTTCCAAAATTCGAATTTCATATAGACCGAAATCAAATTTGAATGTAAAAGATTAGAATAGAATAGAATAGAAAATAATAAAAAAGAATAGACTAGAAAAACAATAGAACAGAATAGAAGAAAATATAATATATATATTATATTTTCTTCTATTCTGTTCTATTGTTTTTATAGTCTATACTTTTCTATTATTTTCTGTTCTAATCTTTTCTATTCAAATTCGAATTCATTCTATACGAAATTCAAACTTTGAATTTTGTATAGAATGAATTTGAATTGAAAATACTATTATAGAATATAAAATAATAGAAAAGAAAAGCATAAAAAAACATATATATATATATATATATATATATATATATATATATATATATATATATATATAATATACATATTCTATTGCTTTATTATTTTATATTCTACCTTATTGTTTTTTTTAGAAAAACGTTTTCTATTTTTTTTTTATTTGATTATGTTTTCGAATTCGATTCGAATATGTTTTCGAATATGTTTTCGAATTCGATTCTAATATGTTTTCGAATTCGATTCGAATTCGTTCGTTTTTTTTCGGATTCGTTTAAATTCTTTACTTTTGTTATTCGGAAATTCGGATGCATCCGAATTTCCGAATAATGAAAAATTCGTCCGAATTTCGATTCGGAACGAAACGAAATGCACATGCCTATGCTGGACTTTGAATGGTTATACCAGAATGATGCCTGCAGGTTTAGGTATCATCTTGGTATCATTCTTTCTAGCCAGTGGTCGGCTTTCATGTAAAAGCAATCCTAGTGGCTAATTAGCCTCTAGACTGCTTTTACAAGCAGTGGGAGGGAATGCCCCCCCCCCACTGTCTTCCATGTTTTTCTCTGGCTCTCCTGTCCCAACAGGGAACCTGAGAATGCAGCCGGTGATTCGGCCAGCTGACCATAGAGCTGATCAGAGTCCAGAATGGCTCCAAACATCTCTATGGCCTAAGAAACCGGAAGCTACGAGCATTTTATGACTTAGATTTTGCCGGATGTAAACGGCGCCATTGGGAAATTGGGAAACCATTTTATCACACCGATCTTGGTGTGGCCAGATGCTTTGAGGGCAGAGGAGAGCTCTAGGGTTTAATAGACCCCATTTTTTTCCAAAAAGGGTGTACATTTTTTATTTCACACTTTACTGCCTATCACAGTTTCGGAGGCCATGGAATGCCCAGGTGGCACAAACCCCCCCCCAAATGACTCCATTTTGGAAAGTAGACACCCCAAGCTATTTGCTGAGAGGTATAGTGAGTATTTTGCAGATCTCACTTTTTGTCACAAAGTTTTGAAAATTGAAAAAAGAAAAAAAAATACATTTTTTTTGTCTTTCTTCATTTTCAAAAACAAATGAGAGCTGCAAAATACTCACCATGCCTCTCAGCAAATAGCTTGGGGTGTCTACTTTACAAAATGGGGTCATTTGGGGGGGGGGGGTTGTGCCATCTGGGCATTTTATGGCCTTCAAAACTGTGATAGGTAGTGAGGAGTGAAATCAAAAATTTACACCTTAGAAATTCTGAAGGTGGTGCTTGGTTTTCGGGGCCCCGTACGCGGCTAGGCTCCCAAAAAGTCCCACACATGTAGTATCCCCGTACTCAGTAGAATCAGCAGAATGTATTTTGGGGTGCAATTCCACATATGCCCATGGCATGTTTGAGCAATATATCATTTAGTGACAACTTTGTGCAAAAAAAAAAATTTTAAAAATTGTAATTTTCCCGCAACTTGTGTCAAAATATAAAATATTCCATGGACTCAACATGCCTCTCAGCAAATAGTTTGGGGTGTCTACTTTCCAAAATGGGGCCATTTGGGGGGTTATGTGCCATCTTGGCATTTTATGGCCTTCAAAACTGTGATAGGTAGTGAGAAGTGAAATAAAAAATTTATGCCCTTAGAAATCCTGAAGGCGGTGCTTGGTTTCGGGGGCCCCGTACGCAGCTAGGCTCCCAAAAAGTCCCACACATGTGGTATCCCTGTACTCAGAAGAAGCAGCAGAATGTATTTTGGGGTGTAATTCCACATATGCCCATGGCATGTTTGAGCAATATATCATTTAGTGACAACTTTGTGCAAAAAAAATTTTTTTTTAAATTGTAATTTTCCCGCAACTTGTGTCAAAATATAAAATATTCCATGGACTCAACATGCCTCTCAGCAAATAGTTTGGGGTGTCTACTTTCCAAAATGGGGCCATTTGGGGGGTTATGTGCCATCTTGGCATTTTATGGCCTTCAAAACTGTGATAGGTAGTGAGGAGTGAAATCAAAAATTTACGCCCTTAGAAATCCTGAAGGCGGTGCTTGGTTTTCGGGGCCCCATATGCGGCTAGGCTCCCAAAAAGTCCCACACATGTGGTATAGCGCAAAAAATAAAAACCGCAGAGGTGATCAAATACCATCAAAAGAAAGTTCTATTTGTGGGGAAAAAAAGGACGCAAATTTCCTTTGGGTACAGCATTACATGACAGCGCAATTAGCAGTTAAAGCGACGCAGTGCCAAATTGTAAAAAGTGCTCTGGTCAGGAAGGGGGTAAATCCTTCCGGGGCTGAAGTGGTTAAGCTTCCCATCAAGAGTGCCTCAGTGAATAATAATGGTGATTTTATTGTAGGATGGTGGGTGGGCAGGCCTTAGTCCTAAAGTCAGGGAAGTCAGTCCTTTAGTAACAAAGTTAGTAACAACGTTAAACCAAAGATGGGTTTCTGGCTAAAAAAGGTAATAACGGGCACATTGTGATACCTGCTTTTAGAATGAACTTCATAAAAAGTAATTTGAATAAAATCACTCGAGGAAAGAAGAGTCACATAATGTTTATAAATCTTTCTAATTTTCTTATCATCTTTATAAAGCTTCAATACTGTCACTTGTCATTCCCATCAACAGAAATTGTTCTCATTTTGACAGTTTTCTGCTAACTTTAACTCATGTTGTCTTACACATACAATTAAATATGAATTGATGATAATCCATGTGATATATCCATGCTTTTCTAGTTGAAACTGTGTTGTTTGTCACATTTTGAGTCTGGCTGTGCAGTGATGATTAGATGATGTTCATATCTTATAATGGAATCACGTTTGATTGATTGAATCGCTGGCTGTCAAATATTTTATCTAACCTAGAATCTTAACTACCCTGAAATGTTTTTTTATCATAATATGCACCATTATAGCTGTACTCCACACAAATATAAGATGCCCTCTAGTTATGTATGCATGAACATATTCTAAAGAACCAATACAAGTACTCATATCTTGAATCCTAAAAGCATGGTGGTGTAATCTACTGCACGACAGTATAGGAGGGGAAGGGGGAACACAATGCTTTGTGCAGTGCTGTTAGTAAAACATGTGTGTATGCTTAAATGAAGGAAGAGAGGAGAGATGATCTCATCATTGTGCTGCTCCTGCATTGCCCAATCAGAGCCTGGGATGGGTAATAAGGGAATCTGTAGCAGTAAGGGATGTCCAGACCTGGCTCTGCTGCCTGGAAGACATGTCTTGATCACCAGTCTAGCTGCATAGACCTTCATACCCTTTAACAAGTACAATAGCTCCCATATATGTATTTCAACTGTGTATTTGGAAGTTTACCTTTAACTTCTGTATGTCCTAATAAATCTTCTTAATTAGCTGGACAGGAGTGGTTGTTTTCTACCTGGCCAATCACAAATCCCTTGGAGCTGGAGGGAGCTCCCGTGTGCTGTTAAGATCCAAAGATTTCTAAATTCTAAAGAATGTTGAAAGGTAGCTAAAATCAGTTTTTTTTGTAAAGGTTAGCGATATCTGTCAGTAGAGATGGGCTGAACACCCCCCTGTTTGGTTCGCAGCAGAGAACCCAAACAGGAGAAAAGTTGTAACCCCAACGGTGAACCCCATTGAAGTCTATGGGAGCCGAACAGGAAAAATCAAAAGTGCCCATTTTGAAGGCTTATATGCAAGCAATTGACCATAAAAGGGAAATGGGGGTCCAGGTACTGCCCTGGGGGACATGTATCACATTAAAAAAAAACACATTGTTTTTTCAGGTAAAGTGATTTTAATAAGAGGACATATTTACAGAAGAGGCCATAGAGGAAGAAGAAGAGGAGGGGGTGGAGGAGAGAGCTGTGGCAGAATCACCACTAGCATTTTGGAGGCGTGGTGGCAGAACAAGCTCCATGAACACTGAACCCTGTCCTGCATCCTTTCCAGCTGCCAGAAGAGTTACCCAGTGCGCCGTGAAGGAAAGGTAACGTCCCTGCCCATGCCTTCTGGACCATGAGTCAACAGTAATATGAACCTTACTGCTGACTGTCCTGTCCAACGAGGCCAAAACATTAAAACATATAACATAGATTGATGCGCTCTGATACAAATTTCAAACAATGTGAGAAAAGAATTTTTTGTGCTTAAAAACCAATGTGAAAAAAATTGCTACCAAATCGCTAAAAAAATCGCATATATATAAAATCGCAAATATATGAAAAAATCGCAAATATTTAAAAACTGTGTTCCTCCAGTTATACAAATCCACTGGAAGTGGTGCGATATCTCCAAAGTAAACTAAGCAACAATTGTGTATAGATATACTAAAAATGCGTTTGCAAATAGTAATCAATCCAAATTAGTGCCAATAAATAAATAAATTAGATATATTCCCTGTGATAAGTGTTGAATCCTCCATAATAAAAAATAAATAAATGATATGCTTATAAAGGTGCAATATATATACAATTGATGAGTATAAATAGATAAATAGTGCCAATAGAATCTGATTAAATATAGATGATTAAATTCATGAGATAGGATAAGTAACAGGCGACAGTTCAGTCCTCAGTAATCTGGGATATCTGGATTCCTGCAGTACTTATTTGTTCACCCTCTGAGCTATTTCTTCCACAGCCACAATGAATGGTAATTTTCTCAGTATCAAGTGGTTTTATGTAAAATAAACAAAGAGAGAAAACATTGCGCAATATTGTTACAATAAAAGTTCACAGGCAAAACAGCACAGTGATACACTCACGTGTGCCTGACTTGTTTTAGGCATGCAGATAAGCAGATAGGCAGATCTCAGCTGGCTTGTAAGGACAAGGCTTGCTACGCAAGCTGCTGCTGCTTGATACAATGTACTCAGCAGACTGTGTCCTAGGCTCCTCCCACGCGTTGCATCACTGACATGTGACTTTCTCAAGGCCAAAACATTGCCTTCCACATGCCGGTAGAGAGCCGGAATGGCCTTCCATGAAAAGAAATGGTGTTTTGGAACCTGCCACTGAGGTACAGCACATTCCACAAATTCATGAAAGAGGGCAGAGTCTACCAGCTGAAAAGGCAACAGTTGCAGTGCCAGCAATTTCGCCAAGCGAGCATTTAGACACTGGGCATGTGGATGGCTGGGACCGTATTTCTTTTTACGGTTCAGCAACTGGGGTAGGGAAATTAGCCTGCTAAGATCAGATGGTGGTGTACTGCTAGCAGATTGGCTGCAAGTACTTGGGAAACCTATTGCTATACCTTCATTCCTCTCAGTGCAGGTTTTTGAGAGGACTGGAGGTATAGTGGGGTTGGAGATACCAGATGAGGAGCACCTTTTTCTTTGATGTGGGTCTTTCAAGTGCTGTTGCCAACGGACTGCATGGCAGGTCGTCATATGTCTGGTCAAGCATGTGGTGCCAAAGCGGCTGCTGTTCTGACCATGCTTGATCCACTTCAGACATAGGCTACAAAAAGCAATGGTGCGCTCTGCTGCACACGTGTCAAAAAAGCCCACACCAAGGAACTTTTCAAAGTCAGTGGGGAGTCAGCAGCGCCCTGCACCCGCAGAGCTCTGCAGTGTGATGCAATAGGGTGGCTGCCTTTAAGCTGCCCCCTAGAGGACATCCTGCCTCATTGGAGTTGTGCCTCCTCCTCTCTTCTCTCAGGCACCCAAGCACAGTTAGTGACCTCATCATACCCTCCCTCCTCGTCACTGGAGCAAACTTGGCAGTATGCTGCAGCTGGGGTAACATGACTGCCAGTTTCTTGTCCTTCTGTGGCACCCCCTCTCTCTAGGCTCACATTACTCCCTCCTTAACCAGGGAACAAACATCGGAGCTTTCAAACATAGTGAGGAAACATTGGCCGATCTTGAGGCGATCATAACCACAGATAGATGAGTTCAAACAAGTCCCCATGAAGGCTTATCGGCGGAATAAAACTTTGCGCAATTCTCTTGTGCGATCTGAATTCAGATCCAACACCCATGAAACTAAAGTTACATTTCTGGGGAGAAAAAGAAATGGATGTTTTCCTTGTCTTAATTGCATCCAATGCAACCTTATGCTCAAAGGTAACCATTTTACCCATCCCATAACTAAAACTAAAATAATGCTTAATGGCTTTTACATGTGTCAGACATCTTACGTGGTATACATCCTTATGTGTCCTTGCAATCTCATCTATGTAGGGGAAACAACCCAAAAAATCAAGGATCGTATAGCGCAACATCGTAGTACAATCAGACATCTACAGCCAGGTCTCCCTGTGTCACGTCATTTCTCGGAAATGGGACACAGAGACACCGACCTACGGTTCATGGTTTTGGAGGAAGTATTTCGTGACAAAAGAGGGGGTGACAGGATATTAAAATTGAGGAAGCGCGCAGTTTGGTGGATTAATAGATTACAGTCCCTGCACCCTGGTGGTATGAACAGGGACTATGATCTATATCTATTTTTATAGAATGTAGATACAGGGAATTTCAATGATGTGATATGTGATATATACATATTCTATATTTCCTTTAGATCCAGTGGAATGAATCCCCGTTTGAGAAATTGGCCAATCAATTATCTATTTAATGGGTTAAGAGATCTGAGACTACATTGTTACGAATTGGATTGATCAATAACTGACAAATGAAATATTCTGATGGCATTATACGTCATTGTTTTTGAATACTTTTTGAAATGCATATGATACTCTTTGTAACAAGATATATGGGTCTGTTTCTTGTAAATATTTTTGACTTATAGATTTATAATGTCACTTTTATTCTTTCTCACATGGAGAGGGTTAAACCCTTGGGTTTTGCTAGTCACCAATGGTAATGATTGGATTGTATACATGTGTGGTAATTTGTTGGGTGTGGATAAAAGAAAGGGATTATGTCAGGTTCCTTACACACAGCTAGAGAAGCCTGATGAAGAGCGATTTATGCTCGATACTGTACAGTTGCTTGCATGTCTGCACTTTCATGTTTTTTATGCTTTTTGGAAAATTCAAGTAAAAGAAAAATTTGCATCAAGCATCTGTCCTATTGTTTTTTCATTATATATATATATATATATATATATATATATATATATATATATATATATATATATATATATATATATATATTATATATATATATTACACCGTCTGAAGTGTATTGGAAACAGTACACCGCAGAATGCACAGTACAGTACACCACAGCTTGCCCTCTTTTCCTCTTTTAGTGGCCTGTGAGCATCTGCCTCTCCTTGGTGGCCTTCCGGACATAATGTATTTTTTGTTTTGCAACACCACACTACACTGTATTCGATACTGTGTACACCGCCTGAAGTGTATTAGAAACTATACACACTGTATTAGATACTGTGTACACCGCCTGCACTGTATTAGAAACTGTACAACGGCTGCACTGCATTTTATACTTTGTACACCACCAGAAGTGTAGTAGAAACTGTACACACTGTATTAGATACTGTGTACACCGCCTGCACTTTTATTAGAAACTGTAGTACAGCTGCATTGCATTGTGTACTGTGTACACCGTCAGATGTGTAGTAGAAACTGTACACACTGTATTAGATACTGTGTACACCATCAGAAAAGTAGTAGAAACTGTACTACGGCTGCACTGTATTGTGTACTGTGTACACCACCAGAAGTGTAGTAGAAATGGTACACACTGTATTAGATACTGTGTACACCACCAGACAAGTAGTAGAAACTGTACTAAGGCTGCATTGTATTGTGTATTGTGTACCAGAAGTGTATTAGAAACTGTACACACTGTATTAGATACTGTATACACCCCCAGAAAAGTAGTAGAAACTGTACACACTGTATTAGATACTGTGTACACCACCTGCATTGTATTAGAAACTGTACAATGGCTGCACTGTATTTTATACTGTCTACACCACCAGAAGTGTAGTAGAGACTGTACACACTGTATTAGATACGGTGTACACCACCTGAAATGTATTATAAACAGTACACCACCAAATGCACTGTGGATATAGGCTACACTGGATGCAGAGTATATATATATATATATATATATATATATATATATATATATATATATATATACAGGACTGTATAAATATATATTAATACACCGCCTGAATTGTATTAGAAAGTACACCACAGAATACACTGTAGATATAGGCTACACTGTGTTGTGGAAAATGTTATTAATGTATGTTGTCAGATGCCCCCCAGTGTCAGTTTTGCTGTAATATGCTCATGTGAGGGTATTCGCACATACAGACGCTGGTGGAAGACCATTGGAATGCGGAAACATTCCCGTGGATACGGCGGATCTGTTGCTCTTTTACAGATGTTAGATTATGCATTCATCAAGAGATTGGCCACCTCATGGTGACTGCATTAATGACTCTGAGCATACATGTCTGCGTACATGGGAACTATAGCATAACTATATGAAAATTATGGCCCACTGAGCCATGGTTTTGTATGGTTCGCATCACTGGTAACAGTGGGAGTGTGCACACGGTTTTGTTCAAAGCCATGCGCTTGCTGCATGGTTTTGCACACCACCATCTGCACACGTCACTACTGTATTTCTATCTGAATGTATACATGTTTGTATTTAACCCTGTTGGAAGGGTTTCTGTATTCTCACATCCTGTTACATCCTTATATGGTCATTCACATCCTGTGTTCATTTCCTGTGATGTCACTTGCAATGTAAACAGTGATTGGCTGTTGGAACCATCACTTCCTGTTTGTGAAAGCTTTTGAGGTAATAAAAGAGCATGCGAGCTGAAGAAAGGCAGTCATGCTGAGCTGAGAATGTATGAAGGAGCTGATGTCTGTTTACTTGGAATGTGTGGGTTTTTAGGTAAGATGCATTTGTTTAATTAGACAAAATTGGTATTATATCATAAGATGGAAATGGGTGCTTATTAGCACAGGAAATATGGCTGTGTGCAAAGCTTACAGCCAAATTTCCATGTCAAGATGGCGAGCCAGGTAGGAGTGAACAGAACCTCTTTCAGAATCGGATCATTAAGATATGTTGGGGAGGTTCTGCTTCACGAAAAGAACAAATTTTTCGTCTTTTGAAATAATGCTGGAAGTTTGATCGTATGTCTGGTGTGTGCCTGTGTCTGTGCGTGTGTGTGTGTCTATGTGTGTGTGTGTGTGACTGATGCTGTGTAACAAGTTTGTAATGCATGTGAGAAATGGATGAATTGTAATTATTACTTATGTATGGGACAAGTAGATTGCATGAGTTTTGTAGAGTGTTTAATTGTCTCAAGACACAGAGGATTAGTGGACTTTGAAAGCTTTTGGTTTGAAGATGGCTGCTGCATTTTCAAGTGAGCATGCAGCCTGGGGGAGGGGCGGCCAAGCATTTTACAATGGTGAAAAGTTGGATACTCCCTGTGGTGAGAAAAGAGGGTATGTTTTTGAGATGAAAAGAACATGCAAGCATTGTATTTCTCAATGTCTTGTTCCTGTGAAAGCTGACGTGAACTTTGTTTGTTTGAGAAAAGAGGGTATGTTTCAGCCGTGTGATTGTGGGTTATGTGGCTTGGTTGTTTCATTGGATAGCATGTGTTCCTAAGTTGTGCTTTTTCGTAACTTCTAATGCCCCGTACACACGGTCGGATTTTCCGATGGAAAATGTGCGATCGGAGCGTGTTGTCGGAAATTTCGACCGTGTGTGGGCTCCATCGGACATTTTCCATCGGATTTTCCGACACACAAAGTTTGAGAGCAGGCTATAAAATTTTCCGACAACAAATTCCGACCGTTTGTGGACAATTCCGACGCACAAAGTGCCACGCATGCTCAGAAGAAATTCCGAGACGGAACAGCTCGGTCTGGTAAAATTAGCGTTCGGAATGGATACAGCACTTTCGTCACGCTGCAATGTTTTAAATTGTTTAATACAGCGCACTCACTTCTTCTTTATAATGCTAGAAGAATGAAGTTGTTTTGCTGCTCATATTCACACAGACTTCTCACAAACTTCTTTCTTTATTATTTATCGTGATTTCATCAATATATTTTGATTTTTCACATCTGACCAAATTTCTTTTTTGTTGTTTTATTTTAGTTTTTTAGTTTTTTCAAGGCTGTTTTTTTTTTTTTTTGGGTTTGTATTTTTTTCAAGGCTGATGTTTTTTTTGTGGGTTTTACTCCATAATATTTTTGTGTGTGTTTTGTGTGTCAAGTTACCACAACACCATTGATATCTTGTATGATTTAATCTCAAGGAGATTGTTTGGTGTTGGTGTCCCTTGTTAATTTCACAATGTAGTTTTGAAATGTACCTGCCTCCTCACAAACAAACTGTCCTTTTTGAAGGAAAACACACATAGGCGAGTATAATTGAACCAAAAATTCCTTTATTAAGGGCTCATAACCAAACAAAGAGGGAGGCAACGCTGGAGAAACAGCAGAAATTGGCGAAGCCTTTGGCCCCCAGGGCACACATCAATTATTCTACTGCAAAATTGGTGGCCTGAGGAGTCCATATCTAAGGGAGTGCAGTCTGGTCCAGAAGTCCAAGAGATCATGAAAGCAACAGATGACATGTATGTGCCCAAGCTGTGGTCATACAAGAGACTGCATCTTTTGTCAGACCAGACTGAACCCAGGGCCATCACTCTCTGGTCTTCCTTCCATGCTTCCTTCCACGCTGTGGCTGTGGTGGTGTAGTTGTGGCAGGAGGAGGAGGAGGATGGTCCAACTCAGTCACTTGGTATTGGGTGTGATTTCGCCACTCACCCCCTTAGTTAGGACTTTATAAAGAAGCTTCTCACACAGATGGCGTTGACCCTCCTGCATGCCCTTCAGTTTGGTGGCAGCCATGCAGGCAAAGGCCTCTTTAGGAGTGGGTAAGGCTCTGAGGGATGCAGAAGCCTCCTGAATGAGCCTGAGTGCTGAATCCTGCACATGAGTCCCCTTCCTGGGTCTTTTGGTTGGAAGGCGGAGGGGAGGAACCTGCGATTCTGTCAGGCTCCTACTGGGCCCAGGCTTCTCCTGGCTGCCACTTAGCCCCACCTCATCCTGGCTGCCACTAACCCCCGCCTCCTCCTGTGTGCCACATTCTACAACCTCCTCCTGTGTGCCACATTCCAGAGCCTCGTCCTGGCTGAGGTCTTCCTGTGTATAAAAAAGGGACATAGTTTTAGTTTTTTATTCATAAATCACACACAATTTTCATCTCATGACTGTTGCAAATTGAATGTTAACAAATATAACAGACTATCCTTCTGAGCCCAGCATTTTTCATTCTTGTCCCAAATATTTTTTGCCCACTACTGTCTATTGATATGTAAAAAACTGTATTAAATCAGCAATTTGTGATCAATAATAACATCTAGTAAACATCATTTATTTATTTACCATAAATCTGTAGAACAATGCAATACCTGACTCCATCTGGGCTCCTCCACTTCTTCCTGGCTGGAAGTCCCAGGTTGGACATTGGAAGCCTCAGCTGGGGTGGAAGATAGGGTGGAAGGAAGAGTGGAAGGAAGGGTTGAGAGAGATTCCCTGACTTCAGTCTGGTCTGACAGAAATCGCAGTCTCTCATAGTATCACAGCCTGGGGACATAAACGTCATCTACTGCAGCTCTGGATCTCTGGGAATCCGTGACCTTCTTGCGCTCCCTTAGATAAGTGCTCCTCAGGCCACCAATTTTGGCTTTTAAATAGGGGATGTTTGCCACCGGCTTCACCAACTCCAGCAGTTTCTCCAGCGCTGTCTGCCTCTTTTGTTTATTATTGTAATGTGGATGTTTCACCTGCCACAGACAGGGCAGCTCCCTGTACTAGTCTATGAACAGGGGGAGGAAGTTGTGGTCATTGAAGCCATCCATTTTATCTGTAAGACACAACACAAGACAAACCCTAATGTCAGGCAAAACTCCTAATCTTGTTACAATATAAGCCTCAATCTAGAAGCAGTATAGGCCCAAGTTTTGCTCTTACCTTCATTATCACGATCGGCGCCTCCGATACTCCTTCCTCCACTCACAGATCGTACGTACTACGCACCCGTGTTATAGACACTGCGCATGCGTGTAACTCCGCCCGCCCCTGACGTTCTTTCTAGTCAATTCCCTGCCCCTTCTCATTCGGCACAGTGGGGGAAGAGCACATGGCGGAGACACAACAGGTGCGTGCTAATTACACCAACGAGGAGGAGGGGGAGGAAAGCCCGGAGCCTGAAACGTCACGATCCAGAAAGAGAAGATTTAAGGCATCAAATATGTCCTTTGGGGAGATGTTGGAGATGGTGGACATCCTGAAGAGGGCCGACTATAACGGGAAGTATGGACCTTACCCCAATCCCAATGTCAGAAAGGCCAAGATCATGGCCAAAGTGGTCAAGAGTCTGCACCGGAATTTCGGGGTACGATGATCGAAAGATCAGCTCAGGAAGCGGTGGTCGGACCTGAAATTAAGAGAGCACAAGCAGTACCAAAAGAGCTAGAGAGTGCTGCAAAAAAGTAAGTAGTTGTCCTGTGTTCCTATTCTTTATGTTTATTACGTTCGTGCTGCTCTATGTGCTTTTCTTAACTGTTATCCAGTTTCAAAAGGCAACTTTCATGTTCATGGGCACATTATTCATTCGTATAAAACATTGTTCGTTCGGCCTATAAAACACCATTGTTTTGGCCATATGCATTTTCCCACATTTTTTAGGGCCTACTTGTCTGAAACTAATTTGGTTGTGTAGATGGGTTTGTTACTAGAATGAAATGCAAACTAGATTCTGTGTAAGGAGAGGACACTCAGCAGCTGTTTACACATCTGGACGCTGGAGCACTAGTGTGGGACACAAGAACACCCTTTTTATTAGGGGGCCCACACAGGTGCTCCAGTGTATACTATAGGGGTGTCTCCATCTGTGAAGCTTGTACAAAACAGGTAAGTATTGAAGCTTGACAAAGGACAAGAAAAATGCAACATCTTGGAACTCTGCCAAAACAGACAATTGTACCCCACTTCCAAGCAATGTTTCATATTTATAGTTCTGCCATCAAATATCTGTGTACTAAGTATACCTATTTTTTTTTTACATAGGGGATAAAAGACTCGGAGGACACCCCTCTACCGAGGAGACCAGAGACCCCTCACCTCTGGAAGAAGAGGAAATCCACCCAAGCCAAGCAGAGCAGGAGGAGGAAGATGTGGTGGAAATTGGCACCACAACAGGTGAGTGTCTGCAACCACAGGCTCAGGTAAGAGATGGATGCCGGCATATTTATAATACATGGTGTTTTTTGGTTTCTATCTTTTTAGGTGATCGTGATGTTGTGGATCCTTTCACCTCGGAAAGTGCACAGATCCTGATCACATCCAGAAAAACATCAATGATGTTCAACAAAAAATGAAGAACATCATTGATGTTTTAGGGAGAGTTTAAAACCCCTCCAAATTCCTTTGGTTTTTCCTTTGGTTTTTTGTGTGCTAAAAATTTTTGACATTTTTTGACAAATTTGAGAAAAGCCAAATTTTGAAGATGCACACAGTGTGTCAACATATGCTATCTGCCATCACGGGAGATCAATGTAGGCGTTTTGGGGGTGCAACCCCTTCCTCAATAATAAATTAGCTGTGAGGAAGGGGTTGCACCCCCAAAACACGTCCCTTGATCCCCCCTGATGGCAGGTAGCACATGTTGACATTCATAAATTTGTGTGCATTTTCAAAATTTGGCTTTTCCTGAGGTGACTTCACCCCATCTGAACGCAATATCAAACACAGTTTGTAAATACTCATGTCTGATATTGCCTTCAAGTTCTACCAAATGTGAACTTTGTAAGTTCAAGATTTGTGTCTTTCTTGTTGGTTTTAAACATGCCTGTTTTATCTTAAATGGACATTTCTACTTTTTCTAATGTGACCCCAAAAATTGTTATACAACAAACATGTTGGTTTGTTTTAAAAACCTTTTCTAAATGCACATGTGATTGTGCTGGTATTAAAAAGATTGTTAATCAAGAATGTGTGGATTATTGTTTCAACGCTCCAACACTTTTGTGGTGCTCTAATTGGTGTTTTCTGTTACAATGGGTGATATTTCCTAAGGGCAAATCCACTTTGCACTACAAGTGCAGTTTCAAGTGCACTTGTAGTGCAAAGTGTCTTTGCCTTTAGTAAATAACACCCAACAGTGCTTTGTAAGGTTACACAATCACGCCATTTTCAGGACTCATCACATTTCTGTCAGGGTCAGCTAAAACAAACACAAGCAATAAATGTCACCAAAGATTTGAGTAGTTATTAGTTTTTTTTATTTGAAAAAGGTTTCAGACATTGTCTGGCATATTGATAGCCCCCCTACCCGCAAAGAATTCAAGGTATCTTAGCCAGACATCATGGGCACTCGGGGGGGCAAGCCAGGACGGCCACTTTCAAGCGCCGTCAGGGTTGTTTCATTTTGAATTCCAGCCTCAGGCCCAACTGAGCCAGCATAGTTGGTAGAATGTTGCCGTAAAAAGTTGTGTAGAACACAGCATGCCAGGATTATATGATTCAGTTTATACTCCACCATATGTATGGGTATAAGAAATAGGCGGAACCGGCTGGCCATGATTCCAAACGTGTTCTCCACCACTCTTCTGGCTCTGGCCAGCCGGTAATTAAAACCCCTCTGGTCCGGGGTGAGGGTCCTCATCGGGAATGGCTGCATAAGATGGTCACCCAGCACAAGCGCTTCATCTGCGATGAAGACGAATGGGAGTCCTTCCACATTGTCTTCTGGAGGTGGCAAGTCCAAGCTGCCATTCTGGAGACGCCTGTGGAACTCCGTCTGGGAGATGACTCCACTATCGGACATCCGGACATTCTTCCCCACGTCCACATACAGGAACTCATAAGTAGCCGACACCACCGCCAACATCACAATACTATTGAACCCCTTATAATTATAATAGTACGACCCCGAGTTGGGTGGTGGGATGATGTGGACGTGTTTCCTATCAATTGCCCCTCCGCAGTTAGGAAAGTCCTACCGCTGGGCAAAGTGGGAGGCCACAGTCTGCCATTCCTGTGGCGTGGAAGGAAACTGTGGAGTCAAACAAAAAAAAAGTTGTCATTTTGCACATAAACAGGGAAAGCTGATTAGACACAAACATTCTTGGCCAACATCAAGATAACATTATTTGAGGGAGTTTTTAAAGACCAAAGTATAAGGTATACCTATCAGATCCCCCCCCCCCCCTCTCATGGGCCAATTCTAACATTATAGGGGGGGGGGGGACTCTTGGACAGGTAACCCTCTCCACTTCATTGAGAGATGAATGGCTAAATAATGGGTATTACTTTGAACAGCTCCTCCTTAGTTACACTATTGGCAGCCCACTGGACAGGTAGGAAGTGGCATAATACAAAGATATAAATACACACTGTACATGTTTGAGCACATTTGGACATTCTGCTATTACCTATCAAGATAATAATAGTATACAGAAACTTGAAACAGTACCATTTGAAAGTATTCAGGCAGGCCCTTGCACTATATGCTTTGGGGAATTCATCCATAAATCTGACCACAAAAGAGGTGTGTATAGTGTGTATGGGTTTGGCAAAGTCAGCAGATAGATGATTGAGGATAGATAGAGAATTGTTATCAGCTGACTTAGCAGTTGGGGGAGGGAGGGTTAAAAATGATTTGGGGACCCCCCAAAAAAGCCTCTGGCACTCTGCCTGAATTTAAAACACAAATCACATTTAAAAACATTTTAGGGGGTGTTTGGGGTAAAGCACTACTATGGAGCTGATAAAATACATTGTTAAGTGACTACACGAGGTGAATATAGGGCCAGGAGACCATGCTGGGGAGGTAAGTGAAGGCAAATATGTATGAAGGACAACAAAAATAATTACAATCATGGTAATTAGGGAATGAGGAAAGAAATACAATACATTAGCAAACATTCCATACAATAACATGTGATATTAAAGGATAAAAATCTTACCTTAATATACTCCTTCTGCAGGACCTGGATGATGGCAGAACAGGTCTCTGGGATAATGATCCCCAGAGCCTGGGGGGAGATGCCTGTCGAGAACTTCAAGTCCTGCAGGCTTCTCCCCATCGCCAAGTACCGCAGGGTGGCTATGAGCCTCTGCTCCGGAGTGATGGCTTGCCTCATGCAGGTATCCTGCCTGCTAATATAAGGGGTCAGCAAAGCCAACAAACGGTGAAACACGGGGTCCGTCATCCGGAGAAAGTTCCTGAAATCATCAGGATTATTCTCACGGATCTCACGGAGCAAAGGCATATGACAGAACTGGTCAGGCTAAAGCAACCAATTCTTGGTCCATGAACTCCTCCCCACCCTGTTCATGGACTGGGCTTGTGTCAAGGTAAGGACCCCAACACCAAGCCCCCGCACAGCACGAACTCTACGAGGAGTACGTATACGCAACATGGCTAGAAAATGGTCAGCTGCTCAGAACGAAGTAACAGAACGCACAGAAGAACAGCAAGGCCTGTGAAGAGCGACCTGAAAAACAGTAACGAGCGGACAAGAACGCACTGAATAGTACAATACAAACTGACTGCACGCACTGAAGAGCAGATACAAATCCACAAGCACAAACTGAACAGCAGAAAACGATCTGAAAACCACGAGTCTGAAAAAGCGCGAATCGTCTCTCACCAAACTTTTTCTAACACGAGATTAGCAAAAGGAGCCCAAAGGGTGCCGCGCTTGGTTCTGAACTGGCCTTTTCTAGTCTCGTCGTACGTGGTGTACGTCACCACGTTCTTGGCGATCGGAAATTCTGACAACTTTGTGCGACCGTGTGTACGCAAAACAACTTTGTGCCAACATCCATCGGAAAAAATCCATGGATTTTGTTGTCGGAATGTCCGATCAATGTCTGATCGCGTGTACGGGGCATAACACTTTTAAATGTTTGTCTAAGTGTTCATTTAGTATCTCAAATGTGTAATTTTGTGGGGAGAAATTTTTGGTTTTGGCAGGAAAATGCGCCATTTTGTTGTGGTCTGGCTTTTGTTGTAGTCACCATGTGGATCGGCGGCCATTTTGAAGACCTGTGGGCTATTGCGTTTTCTGTATTGAATATTGGTTTTGAGTGAAACCTCTACTTTGCACTGAATTTCAATGGATAACAAGACTAGCTTTAAGTGTGAGTTTTTTTTTACTTTTAGCGGTGTGTGTTTAGTTTTTATTTGTTTTGTGTTTTTGTGTCTTTAGCTGAGGGTTGTATTGTATAGCCTGCAATATATGAAACTAGGCTTACCCTCCCCTCCCTTTTCCTCTACATTGATATGCAAATAAACCAGTTTGAGGGGTTTTATAGCTGGGCATGCAACAGGAAGCTCTTTTCAGCATTTTATGTATCCACAGGAAGTTGGGGGGGGGGGGGCTTGGGGTATCAGACAAGCAAATAAGATTTGTGCTTGGAAGGACAATGGGAAAATACTGGCATTTGAAAGTCTTTTAAATATCTCCCAGCTGTCTTTTTTGTTTTATACTGTAATACAGTTTTGGGTAGAGAGCAAACAGGAGGCATCCAAGTTATTGTTGTAATATCAAGGTACAGAGAGAAGCCGCACTGTTTTGTAAAAGAAGTGGGCAAAAGTGCTCTGTGTAGATTCGTCTGGCGACACTGTGTAAGGTCGTACATCGCAATGCGCTTGTGTATGCATACACTGCGAGGGGTAGAGACATAATTAGGGGGGGGTGATCTGTGGTTGTTGACAAATCCTTTGGCATAGTTAATAGTTGGTTGTTAAAGGAGTGGTACTTTGTAGTTCTGTGCCAAAAGTGTTGGGGCAACAAGCCATAGAGTTGATGACTCGTTTTAGTGTTTTTAGTTGAGTGACTAATAGTGGTTGTAGTCCGTCAATCCACCGTGTAAGAAGATACCGGGTGGTGGTCTCTGAAACTGGTGCAAGGGTTTTCCCTGGATGCAGGGCTAAGACGATAAGCCGATTCGAATCGCCATGGGCAATGGCAGTCCGTGCAAGGGAAGGAATGCAAGGCTTCCCACAGTGAAACGAATGCACAAGAGCATGGAGTCTAGTTCTGAGGAAAAGGCCATTAAACCCCAGAAATATTGAGATAGGTGGTCTAAGGATACTATTTTGGGTATCCTTCTGGAGTTGATGTAGCGCAACTGCGGCTTCAGAAATCTGTAAAGTTGAATGAGTTGATGGATGCGTAGTACACGTTTGTGTGATTAAAAGTACACAGGCCTGTTTTTGAACTTTGTGTGGCTGGTCCATGCAAAGATTTCGAAATGCTCTCGTGCCTTTCAAATCGTATACTTTTTCTATCGCTAAAAGAGTAAGGCAGCATTCCATCTGGTCGTTTTTTTTTTTTTTTTTCATTTTCGTTTTTGGGAACTATGAAATATCTCCCCCACATTTGTATCTAAATGTTTGTCTCATTGTTTGTATGTGGTAACAAGATGTTTGAACCTACCGTGACAGCCCTCTTGCGTGTCGCGGCTGTTGTATTTTAGTAAAAATGTGAAAGTAAGATTTACAGAGGGTTTAGTTATTATCGGTTTTGTGGAATGTCAGTGACAATTTACCAATGTACACGAATGTTGTATTGTTTACCATTCTTTGAAGGATAGAGTTAATAACCTTTGTTTATAAGTATCTTTTCAGGTCCAAAGAGTTTCTGAAAGTGTGTGTACAGGTGTATAAGAAGGTAAAAGTATCATAGGCTATTTCACTGTTTTGTTCTGCACCATTCTAAACCCTCCATGTCTTCCTCCAGTTTGTAATGAGGAGGGAAGAAAAGGGGGGATGATAGTGGTGAGAATGACAATTTTTCAAACCAATAATACTAACCTTTGTAATTCTAACCAAATTTGTGCCAGTCTGGTGAAAGAGGCTCACATCCCAGATGCTAAGAACCTTTTCGTCACTGGTTCCAGGTATTACACCCCAGATGGTAAGCCACGCACAGGTTATGCAGTGACCACAGTCCCGATGTCTGGGTTATTGTCATATGAGGTTTGTTTGGAGGTCAACCAAAAACAGAGTTGTACTTTCCTCATTAGCTGTCACCTACATTCTCAGCTGATGTGGTAGGTGCAATCACTGTAACATGAATTGCAAAAGGTCCACCACAGGGTTCACAAGTCCATCCTGGACCCTGGCACAGTAACCAGTTTACATTCTTTCCAACCAGGTGACTGGGTCATTGTAAAGAAGCTTGAGGGATGAGACCACGCCAGCCACTGCAAGAAGCGGATCAACTACACCAAAAAGATGAGGAGTATCTATGTTTATTTATATTTTTAAAGTGTATTATCCCAACTAGGGATGAGCCGAACACCCCCCTGTTCGGTTCGCACCAGAACATGCGAACAGGAAAAAAGTTCATTCGAACATGCGAACACCGTTAAAGTCTATGGGACACGAACATGAATAATCAAAAGTGCTAATTTTAAAGGCTTATATGAAAGTTATTGTCATAAAAAGTGTTTGGGGACCTGGGTCCTGCCCCAGGGGACATGGATCAATGCAAAAAAAAGTTTTAAAAACGGCCGTTTTTTCAGGAGCAGTGATTTTAATAATGCTTAAAGTCAAACAATAAAAGTGTAATATCCCTTTAAATTTCGTACCTGGGGGGTGTCTATAGTATGCCTGTAAAGGGGCGCATGTTTCCTGTGTTTAGAACAGTCTGACAGCAAAATGACATTTTGAAGGAAAAAACTCATTTAAAACTACTCGCGGCTATTGCATTGCCGACAATACACATAGAAGTTCATTGATAAAAACGGCATGGGAATTCCCCAAAGGGGAACCCCGAACCAAAATTAAAAAAAAAAAATGACGTGGGAGTCCTCCTAAATTCCATACCAGGCCCTTCAGGTCTGGTATGGATATTAAGGGGAACCCCGGCCAAAATTAAAAAAAAAAAATGACGTGGGGTTCCCCCTAAATTCCATACCAGACCCTTCAGGTCTGGTATGGATTTTAAGGGGAACCCCGCGCCAAAAAAAAAAAAAAAACGGCGTGGGGTCCCCCCAAAAATCCATACCAGACCCTTATCCGAGCACGCAACCTGGCAGGCCGCAGGAAAAGAGGGGGGGCGAGAGTGCGGCCCCCCCTCCCTCCTGAACCATACCAGGCCACATGCCCTCAACATTGGGAGGGTGCTTTGGGGTAGCCCCCCCAAAACACCTTGTCCCCATGTTGATGAGGACAAGGGCCTCATCCCCACAACCCTGGCCGGTGGTTGTGGGGGTCTGCGGGCGGGGGGCTTATCGGAATCTGGAAGCCCCCTTTAACAAGGTGACCCCCAGATCCCGGCCCCCCCCTGTGTGAAATGGTAAGGGGGTACATAAGTACCCCTACCATTTCACGAAGAAAGTGTCAAAAATGTTAAAAATGACAAGAGACAGTTTTTGACAATTCCTTTATTTAAATGCTTCTTCTTTCTTCTATCTTCCTTCATCTTCTGGTTCTTCTGGTTCTTCTGGCTCTTCTGGTTCTTCCTCCGGCGTTCTCGTCCAGCATCTCCTCCGCCGCGTCTTCTGTCTTCTTCTCCTCGGGCCGCTCCGCACCCATGGCATGGGGGGGAGGCTCCCGCTCTTCTCTTCTTCTTTTCTTCTCTTCTTCTCTTCTTCATTTTCTTCTCCGGACCGCTCCGCAATCCATGCTGGCATGGAGGGAGGCTCCCGCTGTGTGACGGCGCTCCTCGTCTGACAGTTCTTAAATAACGGGGGGGGGGGGCGGGGCCACCCGGTGACCCCGCCCCCCTCTGACGCACGGTGACTTGACGGGACTTCCCTGTGGCATTCCCCGTGACGTCACAGGGAAGTCCCGTCAAGTCACCGTGCGTCAGAGGGGGGCGGGGTCACCGGGTGGCCCCGCCCCCCGTTATTTAAGAACTGTCAGACGAGGAGCGCCATCATACAGCGGGAGCCTCCCTCCATGCCAGCATGGATTGCGGAGCGGCCCGGAGAAGAAAATGAAGAAGAGAAGAAGAGAAGAAAAGAAGAAGAGAAGAGCGGGAGCCTCCCCCCATGCCATGGGTGCGGAGCGGCCCGAGGAGAAGAAGATAGAAGACGCCGCGGAGGAGATGCTGGACGAGAACGCCGGAGGAAGAACCAGAAGAGCCAGAAGAACCAGAAGAACCAGAAGATGAAGGAAGATAGAAGAAAGAAGAAGCATTTAAATAAAGGAATTGTCAAAAACTGTCTCTTGTCATTTTTAACATTTTTGACACTTTTTTCGTGAAATGGTAGGGGTACTTATGTACCCCCTTACCATTTCACACAGGGGGGGGCGGGATCTGGGGGACACCTTGTTAAAGGGGGCTTCCAGATTCCGATAAGCCCTCTGCCCGCAGACCCCCACAACCACCGGCCAGGGTTGTGGGGATGAGGCCCTTGTCCTCATCAACATGGGGACAAGGTGTTTTGGGGGGCTACCCCAAAGCACCCTCCCAATGTTGAGGGCATGTGGCCTGGTACGGTTCAGGAGGGAGGGGGGGCCGCACTCTCGTCCCCCCCTCTTTTCCTGCGGCCTGCCAGGTTGCGTGCTCGGATAAGGGTCTGGTATGGATTTTTGGGGGGACCCCACGCCGTTTTTTTTTTTTTTTTGGCGCGGGGTTCCCCTTAAAATCCATACCAGACCTGAAGGGTCTGGTATGGAATTTAGGGGGAACCCCACGTCATTTTTTTTTTTAAATTTTGGCCGGGGTTCCCCTTAATATCCATACCAGACCTAAAGGGCCTGGTATGGAATTTAGGGGGACTCCCACGTCATTTTTTTTTTTTAATTTTGGTTCGGGGTTCCCCTTTGGGGAATTCCCATGCCGTTTTTATCAATGAACTTCTATGTGTATTGTCGGCAATGCAATAGCCGCGGGTAGTTTTAAATGAGTTTTTTCCTTCAAAATGTCATTTTGCTGTCAGACTGTTCTAAACACAGGAAACATGCGCCCCTTTACAGGCACACTATAGACACCCCCCAGGTACGAAATTTAAAGGGATATTACACTTTTATTGATTGACTTTAAGCATTATTAAAATCACTGCTCCTGAAAAAACGGCCGTTTTTAAAACTTTTTTTTGCATTGATCCATGTCCCCTGGGGCAGGACCCAGGTCCCCAAACACTTTTTATGACAATAACTTGCATATTAGCCTTTAAAATTAGCACTTTTGATTTCTCCCATAGACTTTTAAAGGGTGTTCCGCGGCATTCGAATTTGCCGCGAACACCCCAAATTGTTCGCTGTTCGGTGAACTTGCGAACAGCCAATGTTCGAGTCGAACATGAGTTCGACTCGAACTCGAAGCTCATCCCTAATCCCAACTAGCTAAGAAAGCGAACAGGACACATGGTCGGGTCTACTAGTGCCCCAGCGATGACGGCGGTACATGCTATATGTGACGTTCATATTGGTGTGAGGAGTTTTGACAGACTAGTAAAATACAAACAGACACCTGTCAATGGAACTTAACAAAACATTTCTAGAGGGTAAAATAATTATAATTTTAACAGCTCTGCTTCTTGCCAGCTTTGGTATCAAGATAACTAGGTAGCCCACAAGTGTGCTTCCACTGTAGTTTGGTATTAATGCAGATCTGCAGCTTATAAGGTAATTCCCCTAAGGCAAGAGGTTCATGTGTGCTGGTGAAACTTGTCCCAGCATCTTATGTCGCGGCCGATCATGAGGATCTGATGGCGCGAGAGAAGGTAAGAATGGCAGGGACAGCTGGAAGGGAATTGCTTGTACACGGTGGGGGCTTGAGCTTATGAAACGCTTGAACAATTTCTCATCCATTGAGGATGGGATGTTTCATGTAACTGTTGAAGCTACAAGGAAGTTCCCACAGTCCAAGGGGGTTTCTGGGAATTCATAAGTAAAGTTTGTTATATCTGGATCGGGGATACTAGTGAAAAAGTTCAGGCCCATATGGATAAGGTTTAGATCCCTACAAGGCAAAGCCAGAGCTATAGCTAGTGAAGGTTGGAATCCTTTTAAGGGTTTGGGAATCTTTGGGGATTTAATTATTTTATTTTGCAGCGGATCATAGTGAAGGAATTAGGGGTATATATATACTCATGTTGTTTTTGTTTCTATTCCTTCTATATGCCATGATGAGGTGCTCCTGTTGCCTGATTGGACGTGTGACCAGAGCCCGAGCAGATGACCACATCTTCCTCACCAAGATGAGACGCCCCGAAGCCCAGCCCACATACAAGACACAGAGGATCCCAAACCAACCGGCGATTACTACAGCTCACCATGTCGTGTCCTCCCTAGAAGTCATTCCTCCTGAAGAGTCGACATGTCAAGCCGTGTTTTCCTTTTTATGGACTCATGTGGACTGTAAGGACTGATACATTTCCAGGTGTAAGAAGAAGATCAAGATTCATTGAGGGACACATGGGAGGATATGACAAAGAGGAGGAGCTGTTGTGGAAAATTTTATTAATGTATGTTGTCAGATGCACCCCAGTGTCAGTTTTGCTGTAATACGCTCATGTGAGGGTATTCACACATACAGACGCTGGTGGAAGACCATTGGATGCGGAAACCTTCCCGTGGACACGGCGGATCTGTTGCTCTTTTAGGGATGTTAGATTATGCATTCATCAAGAGATTGGCCACCTCATGGCGACTACATTATTGACCCTGAGCATACATGTCTGCGTACATGGGAACTATAGCATAACTATATGAAAATTACAGCGAACGCCCCATAATGGTCGCTGTTCTGCGAATGGGCGAACACCCGATGTTCGAGTCGAACTTATGTTCGACCTGAACATCGAGCTCATCCCTACTGAGGAGTTCTCTACAGATGGAGAACAGGAGCTGAAACCATCTTTTACCCATTCCATTCACAGCTAAGCTCATGTGAAAGAGGCCAAACAGTGCTGTTTTGGCTTTTTGGGGTACACAAAGAAAGACTGCATTTGAAATAGCTGAGTACCACATTATAAAAGTAGGGGAATAGAAAGGTTTAGTTTAATACTTGTTCAGAAAATTTCTTTGCCTTAAGAATTTTTTTAGACAAGGTGAGTCAAGTACTAGTTAAAGTGGTTGTAAAGTCACTAATCACATATCCTGGAATCGCCTCTATTACAGAAAGTTATACTGTGCAGTATCTGTGTTTTTAAAAATTTTGCAGAGAAATACCTTATTTCGGAGCACCGCTGTGCGCTCACATGACCTCCCGGCACTCTCCTTCCCGATCTGAGGACTGCAGTGGGAGGGACTGAGATTACTCATTGACGTCAGCAGGGAGGAGCATGGCGGGAGGTCATGTGAGCACACAGCAACGCTGTGAAATTAATTAAAATATTTTGCTGCATAATTTTTAAAACACAGATACTGCACAGTATATCTTTCTGCAACAGAGGGGATTCCAGGATTTGTGATTCGTGACTTTACAGCCATAGCAGTGGGAGGAGAGGGGTGGGGAGGAGATGGCTCACACACAGAATTCCGAGCTGACAGGCAGGGAGGGAGGGGGAGAGACTGGGGGCTGACAGAGGCAAGTAAACTGACCACGGTATCATGGATCAGCAGCCATGATTACTGTGGTCAGCATACTAAGGGGGACACAGGAACAGGCAAGATCAACCATGTATTTTATAGCATAGAGAGGGACAAATGACCCCGCACAAGCACTATGCTGTATATCCTGCTTTAAACGAGCAGAATAATTTTTTTGGATCAGCAGCCATGATTACCGTGGTCAGCATACTAAGGGGGACACAGGAACAGGCAGGATCAACCATGTATTTTATAGCATAGAGAGGGACAAATGACCCCGCACAAGCACTATGCTGTATATCCTGCTTTAAACGAACAGAATAATTTTTTTGAGGGGGTTACAACCACTAAATGCAGAGCAGATCCTTTTTTATCAACCTACCCATGTACTACATATGTTTCCACAAGACTGGTTTGCAAATTATGTATTTATTATTATTATATTCCCTAAAAACAAAAGGAACAGCAGACTTCAGTTATATGAATGGCTACATATAAAATATTCTGGAATATTTCCATCAAGTAAGAGAGCAGGATTTTGCCCCTACATGGAGATATATTTCATTTATGTGTTCTTGATGAGGAAGTGTGTTTGATTTAATACCTAGTTACAATTGTAATTGTGAAAAATAACATTGACGGTACCCAGCACAGTGTGAACAAAGGAATGTTGGCATGCATTGTGTAGCTGCATTCCTTTGTAAATGGAAACAAATCTAAAAAAAAACATATTGAGAACTGGTTGATTATGCTGGAGAATTCATTTCAAGCCATACAAATAGTTAATAGTGCACCTGGCTTTCAATTAAAATAAATACTTTTCTGTGGCAGTTCATTTAACAGAAGGTACAAATAAAGAATTGCTACCAAATTGCAACATGAAATGTTAGAATTTTTTTTTAGCATGCCGAGTAAGGAAGGGCCCTTTTACACGGACAGTCAGCAGGGAATACATAAACAGATTACCTGCTAAATCAGAGCTGAATGGAATGGATGTCACTTTTGTGACATGCGTGTCTATTCATGTTCTTCCACAGGAGCTTAACAGGCCCATGTTAGTCTATGGACAGGTGGGTGTAAATATACATGTGCCCCTTTACATCCTTTTACCTCTGATCCATCATGCTTATGTCTGAGAAACCAGAAAAGAATGCAAATCTTTTTAATTTTTTTCTTCTTTTGGAGCTAGATGGACTCGGAGGTATGCATGTTTATTTACATCCACCTGCTTTTAGATTAAAGTACACACGGGCCAAATGTTGGCCGGCATTAGCCGGGTCAATAGAAACTGGCAAACATTCAGCTCGTGTGTACTTTAATTTAAAAGCAGGTGGATGTAAATAAACATGCATACCTCCGAGTCCATCTAGCGCCAAAAGAAAAAACTGGAAATCATTTGCGTTCTTTTCTGGTTTCTCATACCTAAGCATGATCAATCAGAGGCAAAAGGATGTAAATAGGCACGTTTGTTTACACCCACCTAAGCAAACTGGCTTCTGTCGAAGGAGCATGACTGAAATGGGTGAGAGTGCCAACTGGAGTGTTCTGGCGGGGAAGCCACCCCCCTATCAGAGCACAATAGAACAGCAGGGGAGATTACTGCACTAACATTGGATTGTTAGTACAGTGGCTATGACCTGAGGCTGAGCTCTCAGTTTTTTTCATTCAGCCTGCTGAGTTGAATGAAAAATAAACTATCAGTGTGTACTAGGCTTAACGTTGAACTTCTGTTCAGATCTGCCTGAGAAGCTGACAGTCAGATATAATGGCCTTATGAAAGGGCCAGGGGCCTTGGTTGTTAAAGTTTGCAGAGGAATTTGCATGCATATAACGTCTTACTTGTAGTAATAATAGCTTTATTTCACAGAGGTCTGTCCCCTCACATAAGTCCAGGATGGGTGAAAGTTTCTCTCATGGAGTTAAAACACTCACACATGCAAAACACACACAAACTCTTAAAGTGTTACTAAACCCACAACAGTAAAACCTGTCTGTGTATACAGCAAAGCTTGCTTGTTATACTCACTGTGGAACGTAAGGGGTTAATCCTCTGCATTGTGTAAAGTGCAGTTTTATCCTGTATGCACAGATCCTCCTCCTGCACTGTCTATCTTGGGAAGGCCAGCTAACACACAGGCAGTAGCCAACCTGCACATGCTCAGTTGTGTCTTTTATGCTGAAGAGAACATTTACTTGTTCTCTGAGCTAGCCAGGTCACACAATATTGGCATCACACATGTGAGTGTGTATACAGGCTGTAGTGGAAATCTACTCCTACCTGAACTCTCAGCACTGGTGAAACTGAGCAGTTTATCACTGACCATGGTGTACAGATCAGCCAAAAAGGTATATAGTGGCAATATTTTAATGTAATGTGATTTATAAGCTATGGGCACTGTGGGGGGAGGGGGGCAGATGAACTATTTTTATATTACTGGGTTTAGTAACACTTTAAGCCCACACAGATCAAAATTCGGCCAGTGCAGCAGGGATCAGCCAAATTCAATCTGTGTATGGCCCTCCCTGATGGAGAGAAGCTGATAGTTAGATCAACTTTTGTCAAACAGTCCTGATAAAAACCTTCATCGATCAGCGGCTTTGGCTGCAGTGCTGATCACTGTATTCTGACAGCGAAGGGGTCCCTGCTGTCAGAATACCATAGCACAGCGAGGGGGGGTGGGGGGGGTCGCTTGAATGGTTGCAGGAATCTTTTAGTTTTTTTTTTTCATTTATCCCAGTGGCTGAATAAAGAAACAAAAAAACAAATAGTATGTATCCGGCTTTACAGTGGATCAGCCCTGACAAATGTCAGTCTTATTACAGGCTAATTGACACATGTCACACACAATGGAGGGCCTGGCTGTTGTCATTCTCCTTGGTGGATCTTAGAAGCTGTCACACTTCTCCTTGTTGGCTAGGTTTTGTGCCTCCTCTCTTGGCAGTCTTCACTGTATCTTTATAAATCCTTGCAGCAGCACTGAACTTCACAATGATTCTATACGAGACATTATGAAACATGTTGTAATAAACATTGCCAACCAGTGGATCCTGGTCTATGGGAAGTACCTGAGTGCATATGATCATTTATAACTTGATGGTCCACACTGTCTGGTAAGTGGCCTTTCTATGTGGTGTCACTTGGTGGCGGAACTACACTTTTTGGAACAGGAGATGAGAACATGTAGACACCTAGACTAATTCACTGGTGGTTACATTAATACCAGATATCACAAACTTTAATTGGGACTTTGTTTCACTTTATATGGTTCACATTCTAATGCTGTGTACACACGAGCGGAATGTCTGACAGAAAAAGTCCAAAGGGAGCTTTTCATTGTATATTTCAATCATGTGTATGCCCCATCTGACTTTTTACGTCGAAAATTGTGACGGACCTAGAAAGAGAACATGTTCTAAATTTTTCCGACGAAACCAATTCCTATCGGGAAAACCACTCGTCTGTATGCTGTTGCGACGTACAAAAAACAACTCATGCTCTAAAGCAAGTACGAGACGGAAACTATTGGCTACTGGCTATTGAACTTCCGTTTTCTAGTCCCGTCGTACGTATTGTACGTCACCGCATTCTGGACGGTCAGAATTTGGTGTGACTGTGTGTATGCAAGACAGCTTGAGCGGAATTCCGTCGGAACTCCGTTGGAAAAACCTTCAGAGTTTATTCTGACGGGAAAACGGTCATGTGTACAGGGCATTATAGTTTGCGATCCTTTATCAATTATCACACATTTATTTTTGTGCTTTGTTTAGGTTTATGAATATTAGTAGATGTATTGTGTTTTTACACTTTTTTGATATTTATGTTTTGAATTTAGCGCTGCTTTATCACGATTTTTATGTTTGCTATTTGATATCATAATTGCTGAGTAGCTGCTTTTTCCTTTATTTATATCTTAACACATTGTCATGAAAAGGTTCACCCGTTGCTGGCGCTGTCAGTCTCTTGGATCGCAGTACCAGTGTCCACCAGCGGGTGTCTTCCAACACCTAAGACCTGTAATATCAGGACTCACCTGCTGGTGGCACTGTTGGATCCTTTGGTCGTAGTACCGGTGTCCACCAGTGGGTGAATTCCAGCAGTGTGAAACAGACAGTACCTTCTGCGCTCAGGTGTTACGTGAGGTCAAATATTGGCAGCCTTATAAATACCCAGCAAGCCCTCACATGCTTGCCTTGGTATCTCTCTCCTTGAGCCCTGACCTTGTTTGCCTGTTAACCGATCCTGAGCCTGCATCCAACCTTGTTCCTGAGCTTACCCTGATCCGGTGCCTTCTGTGTTCCTGTACCCTTCAGCCCCATCCATCCCCTCTCTGTCCTGTTGGTTCCCTGTCCCTCATTTACTGATCTTCCTGTGTATGACCTTGGCTTGGCTAACGTTTACGCTTCTGGAATATCCCTTGTCCTGCAGACCTGCCCTGTATGACCCTGGCCTGGCTGACATCTGTGATTCTGGTACTGCCCCTTGCTGTATATATTGTTGTTGTTGGTAGGTTTGTTGGGTTGGTTGCGCACTGTTTGTATTTTCTTATTTATCATCTTTCTTAATAAATATCATTATTCACTTTACACGCGTTTTGGGTTATCTCTGTGCAGTCCACACAGTCTGGTCTACTAATACTCCTGCCACACATATTTAAATATATTTTATTTAGAATGGCATTATATTGTAGAATGGTCCAACACAATACAACTAGGCCTGGCGGGTAGGCATGACCATCCGGAGCCACTTACGAATTATAACAGCGTTCTGTAGACTTGAAAGATGCCCACAGCGTCTGCCATGAGGAGCAGAATGCAACCTGACCAGTCCACACCCAAAGGGGAGGCTTCCTGCACCCAAGTAGATGTAGTCCCTGACTGTCCTTACTCCTCCAGAGCCTTTCCCTACCTCTAAACACTGTCTTTGCCCGGCGGTGAACCTGTCCTTACCATAGCCACATGCATAAAGCTTGCCAAACCTGGGAGCCAGAGTCTTAAATAGACTTGGCCTGACACAAGATGGCCGCTGAAATCATGGAGAGTTCCAGAGTCCTATTGAACAGCTGTGTCTTTGTGATCGCAGGAAGTCATTGAGGAACCAAATTTCTCACAACTTCCTTCCCCTTCTGCCACTTTGGTTGAGCTCCAGCCCCAGTCGGGAGAACAGACTGCACCTGTCTACATCCCCCCCACACCCCTTAACATATCCTATCCTCAGTATCGCAACACAGTAAGGGCTAGTTTACACTTGCTTCAAAACATGGCTTCAGACAGGCTGTGTCACTAAATAATATGGTTAGCTTACAGTCCTGTTTACACCCTGTGTTTGCTTTGCTTCGGCTCCGCTTCAAAAATTATACCCCATGTCGCTTTAGTGGTGCTTCAAAGCGTCTTCAAAGCCTACATATAACTTTATGACAAAGCTCGCTTGAAGCACCTTGCGCTTTTGAGAGGCTTTAATTCAGCTTTAGCTTCTCTTTGTTTTAGAGAAATTGCAGGTATAAGATATCCACACAAACACACAGGGCATCTGTCAAGCTTCAACAAAGATTCAAAAGAGTATCACGGAAGTACCACCAAAGCTTCATCGAAGCACCACCAAAGCTTCAGTAAAGCACCACCAAAGCATCAAAACACATCATAAAAGCCTGTTGAAGCGGTAGGTGCTTTAATGTGTGTTGAAGCCAAAGCAAGTATAAATGAGCCCTAAAGAACAACACATGACTACATGAAACATAATTACAGCAATAACAGTAACATTTCAAACAACCTAATCAGAGTACTTGGCAGGAAGTTGCCATGGTTGGATTGCATTGGGCGGTGAACCTCACTGTCCTCCGTGGGGTCACCTTTAGCACTAACATTTTTTGTTCAAGGCCCTAAGGCCTCCGGTGGTTGGGGTCAACAGGGCCAGCTACACCCCCTTCACCTGAACTGGAGGCTGTGCCCTCGGAAGTACAGACAGTACCTTGGGACTGTCTGTAGATGCATCGGTGGTACTCTCCTCCTTGGGACCAACTGGGGCAGAGGCCCAGGTTTGGTGGGAGGCCAATACCACTCAAAAGGGACTTCCTGGATTGGTGGTGCATCCTTGGGGTCGTCATCCCTTCTGTTTACAGCAGAAAAGATGATGGGGACCCTGCGTCCCCACTCCGGACATAGGGTTTTAGCAGATTGCAGTGGAGCCTTCTTTTGATTCAGAGCCTTATCATTCAGAGCCTTCTGAGACCATGTCGTACACAGGGATTAGTGATCCTACTTGGGCTTCAACTTACTGCCTCTTTCACATTTCCGGTTCTTTACCAGCACCCGGTTCTGTTCCCTCACTGGGACTTGCCAGTAGCCACTCGCTAGATCAAGCGTGGAGAAGTACTGGGCCTGGCCCAGCACCACGAGTGACTCCTCCAACCTGGGCAAGGGGTAAATATCAAGGTAGGTACAGGCATTCACCTTGCGATAGTCCACACAGAACCATAAGCTACTGTCTTTCTTTTGTACTACAACGACAGGGATGGGCCACGGGCTGTGACTCTTATGGATTACACCGCTCTGCAGCATATTACAGGTTAAGTCCTTGCCCTCCTGGCAAAGGGCTGAGGGAAGGTAGGGAACCTTTCCTTAACTCTAAGCATTGTCCCTGCCAGACAGGGAACCTGTCCCTACACTAGCCACTCGCATAAAGCGTGCCATACCCGGGAGCTGCAGTCTTAAATAGACTCTGCCTAATGCAAGATGGCTGCCGAAGTAACATGGGGCACCAGCGTCCAATCTGACAGCTGTCTCCTTGTGACCGCTGAAAGTCAAGGAGGAACCAAGTTCCTCACAACTTGCTTCCCCTTCTGCATTGCTGCTTTGGATGAGCGCCACCTATAGTGGGGAGTACAGCATGGGGTCTCCCCTAAATTAATACCAGGCTCTTCAGGCCTAGTGTTAACTTTAAGGAGGAGAATCACATGCTAAAAACAATAAAAAAATAGTAACCCCCCCCCCCCAAAAAAAAAAAAAAAACCTTCCAGATCCTTCAGGTCTCATATGGATTTTAGGCGGGAATCCCATGCAAAAAAAAAAGCATGAGATCCTCGCCAACATTCCACACCAGACCCAAGGGTCTTTTTGTACTAGGTACCCCTTTAAATTCCATACTGGAGTTTGAGGGGGGACCACTTTTATTGCCTTTTTTCGCTTGAGGTTCTCCCTTAAGGGCCTAGCATGACTATGGGGGCAATTCTCATGCCTTTTTTTTCTATCCCTACCCCTGTGCATAGATCGCCAGGTGTTTCCAAGCGATGTAGATGAAATGGGCTGGTGAGGTCACTGGTTATTAAAGTGGAACTCCACTTTCTCAATTAACATTGACTGCTTTTATCCTTATGCTGCTAGCATTAGTAAATAGATAGAAAGTATTATCATATTTACTTTTTTTTAAACCTTTTTTTTTTTACATTTCGTCAGTTACTTCCTGGTTTCTAGACCTAGACAAATGATGTCATTGATCCCAGGAGTTTTCAGGAGGAGCGGAGGGGAGGAGGGCTTTTCTCAGCTAAGCACACCCTCCTGCCTGCTTGCCTTAGCTAAGGGCAGATAGATTCCAGGAAGTCGATGCTACATGAATCATCTGCCCTTACTTAAGATGGCCATGCCAGAAATGCTGGGGGATGTTTTTCAAAGTGATTTCTCAGCAAAATAAAGCATGGAGACATGGATGGATGGGTGAGTTTGCTTTGAATATTAAAAATGTCTTAAATAGCTTTTCTGATTTGTGGTGCTCAGATGCAGTGTAGTTCTGTACCTGTACAACATCAATAACAATCATTGACAATGGGAAGCTGTCGTGTATAATAGTGGTAGTAATACTGCTATTATACTTGCTGTTTGGCTCCAAAATGCGTAAATATTTGGATATTTGTCTGACCACTTGACCAGCCAATGGCGGTCCAATCTTCTGTTTGGACCGAACTTCATTTCTAATCTAGTGGAAGGCAAGAAATTAAAGAAAGAACTGTCTGTACTATACCAATCACTTTAATGTAAAAAGTGTAATAAGTTGTTATAATTTATATATAATTTTATGCTACAGAATTATTAAAATAGTCGAAACTGTGTAAAGGTACCTGGAGACATAATTCAGCAGTGACATTCACAGTTGACATATCACATTTGTATTTTCTATACTTAAATTATCATGTCTCTTGAGACTCAGTGCCGGTACTTCACCCATAGCTATGTAAGCACATTAAATAATTTGACATACATATAAATACCTTCTGTGTTTGTTAAATTAGAGGTATGTGCTTTTAACTGTTAAAAAAGAGCACTGCCTTTTCAAATCATAAATACTTCTTGTACTATACATTAATTTGCTAACTGCAATACACATTTGCTGTACAAGCGTTGGGGGTTTGGAATGCATGCAATTAAATATTACACTGTAATAAAGTATTGTGTAATAAAACAAATCTCCCCCATCCCTATTTCTCCCTGCCCCCCTCACCTGCCTTTGTTTGATCTCTCTTTTCTGACTTTGCTCGCACTTACCCCTCCAACCATTTCTGCTTTCTACCTCCCATGCCTGTAGAGTTCCCTTTTTTCATCAACTCTGCATCTTGTTGCACTGGGAATTTATGCTCTTATTTACTACAATATGTTGTGACACTCTTTGCTCAGCTTTGTTTTTTTGTATTTTATTAGGGGAGTTGAACTTGGATAGGGGATAGGGTTATTATGGATTGCCCACTTGATCAGCACGGAAATAATTTTCTAGGGACACAAACTATATACACACAGTATATACACTTCTCCTCTTCTACCTCAAGCACAATCTTGCTTGTAGAACTACATCTCCCAGGACCAGCTAGCACTGTAAGGATGATCCAACAAGACTCAGTAAGACTCCTTTCATACTGGGGCGGGTTTCAGGCGCTTTGGCGCTAGAAATAGACTCTGCTAAGTGCCTGAAAACCGCCTCCAATTCATTCAAGTGTGACTTTTCACACTGGGGCGGTGCACTTTTGTGGGACGTTCCGAAAAGTCCTGCAAGCAGCATCTTTGGGGCGGTTTGGGAGCGCTTCTGAAAAGTGATTCAGAAGCGCCGCAACACGGGAGTTTTCTTTAGGGTTAAAAGCGCCCTGCTTAAACAGCGCTAAAGAGCCGCTAAAATGAGCGGCGTGTTAGCACTAACACAGCCATGGCCCCAGTGTGAAAGGGGTCTTAGATCTGTATTAGATGCCCTTTGCAGGCAGGGACTGCTGGCCCCTTTGGTAGCGTAGCAGGAAAGAAGTCCCAGTGCTTAGCTGTTCTATTCCTGTGGATACTGATCCCAGTATCACCTCTTCAGGCACTGCCAGCCCGCCTGGCTGCAGTTACCCCCTTCACTATCCCTCCTAGCTAAGACTCCACAGTCCTCCCAGACTGACTCTGCATCTATCCCAGACTGTTTGCACCCAGTCCCTTCAGGCATGCCTTTCAATCTTATGACTGTGCACTCACCAGCCCACCTGGCCATCTTCCTCCCTTGAGATTTGCCCGGCAGTGTCTCCTGCTGTCCCTCCTTGCTCCCATGCCTCCTGATCAGGATCCCCGTGTATGTCTTGAAGAGGGGTCCCTTCTGCACCCGAGGCCGGCCATGAGTTCACCCTGCCCCAGACTAGGGGGTTACTCTCAAAGGCCTCCATTAGCTTAACACTCCATCTCCATCTTCCACCCAAACTCCACTGCCTCAGCTTGGCTGTCTCATAGTATTTGAGGATTGCCTGCCCCCTGCCAACCCATCTGTTGGAGATTGGTTAGGACCCTCAGAATACTTCAGGTAGCTCCTCCTCCCCTCCACTCCCATCCTTCTGGAATCTTCTGCTAGTTTACAGAAGTAGGGGGAGGTATCAGAGATGCTGCCTGTGAGTCATACTAGCATCCCTGAGTCACTCAAACCTGACCCAGAAAAACACACAGGCTTGGCTACCAGCCAAGCCTGAATTTACCTACAATAACAAACAAAAACCTTACTATAGCAATGCTAGGGGGGCTACACTTGGAACAGAAAGAAGGCGCTTCTATTGCAGTTGAAACATGGCTTTAATGCCCAAATACAGTTAAAAACACTTACAAGAATGTGTTAACAGGCTCGTCAATGATGTGGCACGCCCAGCGAGAGGTTCTCCTGGATAATCCACTTGGCCAGTGGTTGGAGGTGTGTGTCAAACACCCTTGAAGTTCAGCCACGCTACTTCTAGGGTGTCTGACACGCACCTCCAACCGCTGGCCAATAGGATTATCCAGGAGAACCTTCCGCTGGGCGTTCCGCATCTGTGATGAACCTGTTAACACATTTGTTCTTGGTCTCTGCCTAGAGTTCCATGTACCCCACTATTTTTGTTATAGGTGCACACAGCCTATTGTATTAGGGTGTGCACCCCAAAGCCGCGGCGAACGGTAGCCAAAATGTGTTTACACTGGGAGAGGCTTAAAGGGAAAGGTTAAATAAAACAAAAGCCTTACTATACCCATAAAATATACTTTTGGTCTTCCCTCCCCCCAGTAGGGCACTTTCACAATGATGCGGTGCAGTTTTCCCGCACCATGGGTGCAGACAAGTGTATCTGCGGTTTTCATGGAAGTTAGCTGCACTTTGCCATACTGATCTCTGAGTCACTTATGAGCTCTGCATCACTTACTACAGAGTTCAGGAGCCAGTAGGAAGTGAGGCAGAGTACAGGGGTCATTAGGAAGTGGGACAGAGTACAGGGGTCAGTAGGAAGTGAGGCAGAGTACAGGGGTCAGTAGGAAGTAAGGCAGAGTATAGCTGTCAGTAGGAAGTGAGGCACAGTATAGCTGTCAGTAGGAAGTGAGGCAGGGTACAGGGGTCAGTAGGAAGTAAGGCAGAGTACAGGGGTCAGTAGGAACTGAGGCAGAGTGCAGGGGCCAGTAGGAAGTGAGGCAGAGTACTGGGGTCAGTAGGACGTGAGGCAGAGTACAGCTGTCAGTAGGAAGTGAGGCAGAGTACAGCTGTCAGTTAGAAGTGAGGCAGAGTACAGGGGTCAGTAGAACATGAGGCAGAGTACAGGGGTCAGTAGGAAGTGAGGCAGAGTACAGCTGTCAGTAGGAAGTGAGGCAGAGTACAGCTGTCAGTAGGAAGTGAGGCAGAGTACAGGGGTCAGTAGGAAGTGTGGCAGAGTACAGGGGTCGGTAGGACGTGAGGCAGAGTACAGCTGTCAGTAGGAAGTGAGGCAGAGTACAGCTGTCAGTAGGAAGTGAGGCAGAGTACAGGGGTCAGTAGAACATAAGGCAGAGTACAGGGGTCAGTAGGAAGTGAGGCAGAGTACAGCTGTCAGTAGGAAGTGAGGCAGAGTACAGCTGTCAGTAGGAAGTGAGGCAGAGTACAGCTGTCAGTAGGAAGTGAGGCAGAGTACAGGGGTCAGTAGAACATGAGGCAGAGTACAGGGGTCAGTAGGAAGTGAGGCAGAGTACAGGGGCCAGTAGGAAGTGTGGCAGAGTACAGGGGTTGGTAGGATGTGAGGCAGAGTACAGGGGTCAGTAGGAAGTGAGGCGGAGTACAGGGCTCGGTAGGAAGTGAGGTAGAGTACAGGGGTCAGTAGGAAGTGAGGCAGAGTACAGGGGTCAGTAAGAAGTGAGGCGGAGTACAGGGGTCGGTAGGACGCGAGGCAGAGTACAGGGGTCAGTAGGAAGTGAGGCAGAGTACAGGGGTCAGTAGGAAGTGAGGCAGAGTACAGGGGTCAGTAGGAAGTGAGGCAGAGTACAGGGGTCGGTAGGACGTGAGGCAGAGTACAGAGGTCAGTAGGAAGTGAGGCAGAGTACAGGGGTCAGTAGGAAGTGAGGCAGAGTACAGGGGTCCTCCCTGGACTCTGCACATCAGGGTACTGCAGCTTGGACTCTTCTCCCCCTCTTCTATTCCCTGGTCCAGTAGCGGAGCTAAATTACATCTACTTATAACCCTGCCTACTGGACCAAGGGATAGGAGAAGGGGCAGAAGAGCCAAAGCTGCAGTACCCCGAGTACTGTGAAGAGTCCCAAGGAGAAAAACAGAAGTAAGTCAATCTTCTATCCGTGTCTCCCCTGCAGCTTCACTTGTCACAATCAGCTACAGAGAAAACACTGTGTCAGGAGTCAGCAGCTGGGATGACCACATATGTAGCTAAGCTACACCAAGAAACTGGGACCAGACCAAGACCATATGTATATATCTTTAAAGTGAGAATCATTTACAGTGAATGAAGGATAACTGCACACCAGCAAGCAATAAATATGAGAATGCATGAAAATTGAAACTTAATGACAAAATGCAGCAACCTAATAACTAACTAAAGATACAGATATATACAAATCTGAAACATGCAAGGCAGGGGAAAACTGGATGGAAAGGGGGAAACAAAACTGGGAAAGGAACAAAAGGGAACAAGACAGCAGGGTACTGGATACAGGGCAAGAGCAAGAAAAAATGGCAACAGAGTCAGTCAGATAGCACAACAAACAGGGTACAAGGCAGGGGCAGCCAAAACACTGACACATCATGTGCCAGTGGGAGCAGTCTTATATAGCCACCTAGCAGCTGAAACCAGGTCGATCTGATCACTGAAGCCTGTTGGCTCCTGGGAGACACCTGCTGGTGGACACTGGAACCACAGCAATCAGTACAGAGCACCACAGTGCACCTGCAGGTGAACTCGGTCCTAACACATGGGGAAGAGGTGGGTACTGAAGGAGGTAGGGTGTGGGGTTATGATTAAATTTGATTGGTTTACAGCCCTGCCCCCACTGATGCGCCACCCTCTAGCACCTGCCCCCTCCCTGTATAAAGTTAATTACAGTCAATCATAGCCCTACCTCCCTACTCCTTGTGCCATCCTTTACTCCCCGCCCCCTCCTCGGAATTAAAAAACAGTGTTTCTTCTGTAGCTGCCTTGGACAAGCGCAGCTACAGGGGAAACAGAGTGGGGGAGCAGCGTTTCGCCCCTTTAGGCTAATTAGTGACGCCAAGTGCTGGAATGTGTTGTGGGGACTGGGCTTCAGCTTGGTTTGGCGGGACACCAGGATTTAATTCAAATCTTGGGATGGCCACACCCAGTCCAGGACAGTTGAGAGACATACGCATCGGATGATTAGGGTGTGCCCAGGCCTATGCACAAATTAACCACTTCCAAACTGAGCCAATTCTGACATTCCTGTCCTACATGTAAAAATCAACATTTTTTTTGTTAGAAAAATAATCAGAACCCCCAAATATTATATTTATTTTTAAGCAGAGGCCCTAGAGAAAAAAATGGGGGGTGTTGCATATTTTTATGTTACATGATATTTGTGCAAATTTTTTTTGTTGCAAAAATACACTTTAATCAATTTTAATGCACAAAACACAACATAATACCCATTTGTTTGGTAAAATATAAAAGATGATGTTACAATGAGTAAATCGATACTAAACATGTCACGCTTTATAATTGCGTACACCCATGGAACAGCTCCAAACGACGGTACCTAAAAACCTCTATAGGCGACATTTTACAGGTTACCAGTTTAGAGTTATACGGGAGGTCTGGTGCTAAAATTATTTCTCAAGCTCTGACATTCGTGGAAATACCTCACATGATTGCAGTTTACATATATGTGTGGGACACCGATGCACACGTTTGCCTTTATGTGTGAGCACGGGGGGGGATGTTTTAACATTTTAAAAATGTTATTATATATTTTATTACATTTTTTTTAACACTGAACCTTTACATTTTTTGGATCAACTTTATTGCTATTACATGGGATGAACAACAAAAGGACCCCAGATCTCTCCTGTGGCCTCCAAAGCATCAGATCAAACTGAGATCGGGAGAAACCCCCAGATGTTATCCACAATGAAGGAGTCCACAATTAATTTCTACAACACCCCCCAAAACCCCTATGTATAGGGCCTCAACGTGCCTAATTTACCTATTACCAGCCCCAAACAATGCATAGTGGCAAGAAGGAGAAGCATGGCTAGACTAACACACATTTTCACTTTCAGAATATTGGTGTATTCATAGGATTTGGGGGGGTGGGCTATAAAATTAATTTTGTATGCATTCTATGTATTTATTTATGGGACTCTGAACTATTACAGAGGGTCTTGGTGAGTCTTCTTGATGATTTTTTCTCACATACTTTTTTTTGGGGAATTATGATTATTTTTTTGCAACAGGGCCCATTCCTGTAAACATGTCTGTGACTGCCTGGGTGGCTGAAAATGAGTACCTTTTTATCCGGAATTATCACACTCTGGAAGCTGGTGTATTTAGTGGAATTTATTTGATTTTGTTAAATCCCCCAGTTGCCATAGGGAGAAACTTCCTGTACCGCACATTGAGCTGGCTTGGTAAGATAGATTTCTAGTAATAGGTGTATGTGCATAAGCCTGGAGAGCTTAGTGATTACAGCTATCCTGTGGAGTCAGAATATAATTAACTACATTTAGTATTTTTCTCCTCAGCAAAGCCACCTAAGTGCCTGAAATTGGATTAAAATGCTGTTCCTTCGTCTGAGTCCATCTAGGATGTCAACATTTGGTTATATTGCTAAGAAAAATGTTAAAAACTAGGCAATTATTTGTCTAAATAATTCATTATTATTTTGTAACAAGTTGTGTAATTGGTGGAAGGATTAGACAACTGCTTTCACGTGAAATCTCTTTGCCATGAAAATTGTCTTGACAGTATGACCGGTCACTGAAGAGTCATGTGGGAACACTATTCTGTGGTAAGGTATAGCATCTATCAGGACAAGACATGACTGTTCTCTAAGGAGTTTCTTGGCTTCTGATAGTGGCTTTAATCTTTCTCTGGGACTGGGCAATTGCTGTAACTGTATTGCCTGTATAAAGAAGGGAACCACTGGATCTTTTTTTTTTGTGTCTCTGCTAAGTAATACTAATCCTCTATATGGATGATGTAATTCTGCGGCCTACTCTTAAGGCCCGTACACACGCTTTGATTTTCGGACGTCAATTGTGTGACGACGACCGATCGTCTGCCAATCTTACCGTTAGTATGGTGCTTTCGACAGCCGATTTCACCTTTTCGTCAGACAAATTTTTTTTTAGTTAAAGGGCTTAAAGTGACTATTCAACACGTTACGTCACTTCTGACGTATTCTGTTGAAAATTCTCGTATTGTTAAGCCTCGTACACACGCTTTGATTTTCGGACAACAGAATGTTTGATTTTTGTGGCATGCTAGTCTCATGTCGAAAGTGAAGAGGTTACTAACAATACGAGAATTTTCGTTTGACAGAATACAACGTTAGAAGTGACGTAACGTGTTGAATAGTTTTGTATGTATTCTTTGGTTTCTGAGCATGCGTAGTCATGCTCTTACGATTTTTTTTGTACGAAAACCATACTAATGAAACGAAAATCAGACGTTGAGTTCACATCCGACAAAAATTTTATAGTCTGCACATCCAGCTTTTGTCTGACAAAAAAGTGAAATCGGCTGTCGAAAGCACCGTACTAACGGTAAGATTTGCAGACGATTGGTCGTCATCACATAATTGACATCCAAAAATCAAAGCGTGTGTACAGGCCTTAAGTAACCTCTTCACTTTTGACATGAGACTAGCATGCCACAAAAATCAGACATTCTGTTGTACGAAAATCAAAGTGTGTGTACGAGGCTTTAAATTTGAGGGATTAAGTCTCAAGTTAGGGAGAAAGTCTCAAGTCAGGGATTTCTATCTCTTCAGCTTCTTCATCTCCATCCTCAGTTCTGGGGTGGGAAGTTGTTGCAATTTTCTGCCCCATTGCTTGACTCCTGGCAGCAGGGCATTCTAGTTTAAGGCCTTTTACTGCAAATGCTTGGTGAAGTCTCTCTCTGAAGTTAATCCAACTCAAAAACCCTAGCTTGGGGGTGGTAATCTTGCCCATCCTGGCCATCTCTGAGGTGGTGTTTGGATTCTCCACGAGGGGAATCTCTACCTTGCCCCACAGAGGTGTTTTTCTGTTTGTGCTTTAACGGAGATAACTCTGTCGAGAGCTGAGCAATGCAAATTAAACCTTCCACTCAACTGTCTGTTTGATTGCATGTGGATCACCGATTTCCAACCTATGACAGCCACAGGTGCTTCCAAGTTTGTGAATCTCTGTTCCTGAAGGAGGTGAAGGATTTACCTTCTTGCATTCTCCTCTAGGGCATTAATGGCCAGTTCTGCCCGCTGAGTGAACAGGATTCCATATGGTTGAAACAGGCTCCACAATTTCTTGACCCAGTCACCCAGGTCCTGAGCTGGTCCTGTGTACTTCCCACCAGGATTAAGGGGGTCATTACTGCAGGGGTGGTAGGTTGCCTTCTTCTTTCTGGAGTATTACTGCTGCATGCTGCTGTCGTGCCATTACGATCAGCTGAATAATTGGACAGAGAGTAACTGAAACTTGAAGATTACTAAACAAGTGCAAAATTAGAAGCAATAATGCAAAATAGGCCGCATGCACTCCAAAATAGTACAAAACAGGGTATGAAGGTTACACAAACATGGACTCTTCACAGCAATGTCTCTGTGGTTCAATTAGGGTAACGTTGCTGCAAAGCCCCATCACTGTAAGACTCTGCAGCAACAGAAAGTCTAGCTGAGAATTACTAGGAATGAGCCAAACAAACCTGGGTCAAGTTTTAGGCAGTTATGTTCAACAAGAGTAAAGTTCTAGTGTGAATTAACCCTATTAATGTCAATAAGAGCCTGTAGGTGGCACTGTGCCATTGTTACTAGAGAGAGGAGTCTTATAAGGGAATTGTCCCTATATGGACTCTGTCTAAGGCTGGGTTTGCACTATTGCAAATTGGATGTGGCTTTCCCCGCATCCAATTCGCATAGCAGGAGATTGTGACTGGCTCTCTATGGAGCCGTTTCACACATCTCCGCAGCGGCTCTGGTGCAATTTGTACAGGAGCCCTGTGCATCTTTTGGTCGGTTTCAGGTCCGGATTCAGCCCAAAATTTGGGCTGAAATCGGACCTGAAACGTTGAATGGAGACGCACCAGACTCCTGCTGTGCACTGCTGGGTTCTCTATTGTGAAGAGAGAGAAGACAGCTGTCTGACTGGAAGTTGAAATCTCTTGAGGTGGCCATCTTGACAAGGGAACTTATATATAGGGTCTCTCACATCATTCAGATGCACATGCAGTGAATGGTAGGTCAGGGACAGGTACCTGCTGATTAGGCAAAGAGAATAGAGCAGGGAAAGGTTCCTGAAGATTAGGACCAGAACAGGGACAACTTTTTTTTTTATTAAAGGACTTAAAGTGATTGTAAAGATAGAAGGTTTTTTTTAGCTTAATGCATTCTCTGAATTCTGTGTCCAGCTCTCCCTTCCCCATAAATACTTACCTGAGTCTGATATAGATCCAGCGATGTGCCCAAGATCAGCAGGGTCTCTCCGCTCTCTCTTCTCTTTGGACATAGAGACAGCAGCAACAGGAGCCTGGCTTCTACTGCTATCAATCACAGCCTGTGAGGAATGAGCCGGGGG